>NC_064808.1:105160577-105460577 GCF_023721935.1 Panthera uncia
TTTTTTTTCAACGTTTTTTATTTATTTTTGGGACAGAGAGAGACAGAGCATGAACGGGGGAGGGGCAGAGAGAGAGGGAGACACAGAATCGGAAACAGGCTCCAGGCTCCGAGCCATCAGCCCAGAGCCTGACTCGGGGCTCGAACTCACGGACCGAGAGATTGTGACCTGGCTGAAGTCGGACGCTTAACCGACTGCGCCACCCAGGCGCCCCAGGCACTATTTTAAATAATGGATACATCAGTGAACATGAAAGGATCCTGTGCCCACGGAGCTTACAGTCTAGTTGGAGGGAGTAGTATCACGGCCTGTGGTGGAACGGACGATAAACATAGTAAGTCAACCGTGTATTATGTTGTTTTCCTCCATCGAGAAAAGAAGCAGAGCAGAGAAGGAGGTTAATGGTGGGAGGGCACATGAGTTCCAGCTTCTAAAAGGGCGGTCAGGACAGTTGTCTCTGAGAAGATGACGTCTGAGTGAAGACTTGTAAAGGGGGAGTACTTTGTAAAGTACTTTGTAAAGTACTGTGTACTTATCTGGGGAAGAACATTCCAGAGAGAAGGAGAGACCAATGCAAAGGCCTGAGACGAAGGAGCGCCGGGAGGCCGGTGTGGCTGGGGGACTGCGTGAGAGCTGGTGGAGGTGAGTGAGGTCCGAGAGTTGCTGGAGAGGTGAGGCTTACCAAGCGGGACGTGCCAGAACGTCTCCGGATTTTGCTCTCAGACAGTGAGCTGTTTGGAGTGGCTTTGGGTGGACCAGCCACACGTTCTCAGCTCCATTTTAAGAGAGATGCTCCGGCCGCTGGGTGGAGATTAGACAAGAGGATGCAGGTGGGTGTGGGGAGACAGGATGGAGGGCTGTGGCCATAATCCAGATGGGAGATGACAGCTGGCGTGCCACAGCGTGGTGGCAGTGGAGGTGGGGGGAAAATAACAGGCTGGTGATTGTGTGATTTGGAGGTAGAGGCATCAGTGTTTCTGACGGGTTCGATGTGGGGTGTGGAGAGTAGGAGGCGTCAGCGATGCCCCCATCCCCATGAGAGGGCAGCCACTGCACATCGATTCCGATCTGTCCCGTGGGCCCTGTCATTCAGAGGCAGTTTCTTCTTGTCCTATTCTTCCCCTCCTCGGTCGTGGGCACAGATTCATCATGGCACTGCCCCCAGCATGTTGTCCTGGTAACATCTGCAGATAAACCCAGCAGGTACTTCAGGCTCCCGAGAAGCTCGATGTTCAGTCAGTGTGTGAAAACAGAAATAGAAGGCAGCACAAGGATTGTGATCATAAACTCCTTTAGGGACCATTAGATCGAGGTAAACACACACACCCAGGGATTCCAAAGTAGTGTAAGCAATAGAAAGGCAGGTGATGGAGGGCACTTTATTTTTAGTAAGTTGCTAAGGAGAAAATGCTTCCCCAAGAAGAGCCAGGCATGCAGGACCATAACCTTCCAATGCCCTTTGCAGAAGCAAGGGGAATAAACAGTGATGAAAAGAGGGAGTTAAGAGCTTTGTTGCTGCCTTGCTTCTGTTGCACCTCTGTCAACAGGTTCCCCAAAACCCTGAAAAGCAAATGTGAAAGAAGAACAACAATAGATACTCTCTCATGTGCAAAGTCTCATTTTCTCCCCTCTTGCAGAAGAAGCCAGTGGAGTTGGTTATTGATTAATGAGAAATGGTGAATAAGCCTATCATGCAATTTTAAAGAATGTCATTCTGGCTTTTGTAGTTTCCTGCAAGGAAAAGAGGGCAGTTAAAGAAATAAAAGCTTTTAAAATACATTCTAAAGGTTCAGCATAAAGGGCTAAGAGAGGTCTATGTAGAGTTCAGGAAGGAATTCTTAACCTGTGGTCCATGACTAAGCTTCAGAGTGTTTGTGAGTGACCCACAATTGTGTACATAACTGTGGGCAGGTGCATGTACACATCTTCTTAGGAGAGGGTCCATTTTTTTTTTCTAAAAAAAGTTAAAACTCACAAGCTATAGACTCTAGGCAGTGACCCCCTCCCTCCACCTTGCTTATGCTCATGAGATTTTAAAGACAGCCCAAAGTCCAAGCACCAGAGGCACTGATAGATTCGGATATAAAGGTGCCCCCAAGGGGTGTGTGTGTGTGTGTGTGTGTGTGTGTGTGTGTGTGTGTAGGCGGTAGTATGTCTATAAGATTATTACTTATTACTTGAATCAGTCCTTGATCCAACCCTTTTGAATACATATTTAGGTCCTATGTGAAGAAAAGACTGTAAGCAAAAATGAAGAGAGTACATGGTATGTTCTTTAATTTGTGATTGACCTTGGGGCAGGAATAGGAGAGACATGGTAAGTATTAACCAGGATAGTGGGTATTTTCCTACAGAAAACTCCCATTTTTGCTCTCGGACGATAAAACAAGCGAGACTAGTACATTTCCTTGTTAAATAGAGCGATTGAACCAATAGTAATGGAACCCTCCCACTTTCAGACAGACCCGTGGCAACATTAGCCAATTATAGAAAAAGATGAAACTGGGGCACCTGGGTGGCTCAAGCTGGTTGAGCGTCTGACTCTTGATTTCAGCTCAGGTCCTGATCTCACGGGTTCATGAGTTCATGCCCTGCGTCAGGCTCTGTGCTGTTGAGAATCTAATTGGGATTCTGTCTCTCTCTCCCTCTCTCTCTGCCCCTCCCCTACTCCACTTGCATTCTCTCCATCTCTCAAAATAAATATTTTTTTTTAAAAGAAAGAAAACAAAAGCTATTCCCCTACAGATTATCAGTGGCTACTGGGCTGTACAATCATAAGACTGGTGGTGTAGGATTGTCTCTGATCTGTTGCACTATCACTGTGGCCAGGGGAATGAGGTGCTGATTGGCTCAGGCCTGGGTTGTGTGCAATTCTCTACACCCATCACTGTAGCCGGAGGAATGGGCTACCTTGATTGGCTTAAGGAGTCAGGACCCTCCTGTGTATCTTTGGGTAGCACCAGTACTACACAAACTATGGGGTTGGGAATGGGGAGAAGGTTTCCTGAAGGGAATTTGGCCTGTACTAACCTGAATGACCATAGTTGCTGGGCTGCACATAACAAGGATTTTACTGTTACCCCTCCGGAAAAGGGTGCAGGTGAACCTACATCATATAAGGTTTTGTAGCCTTGGCACCATGAGGCTTTCTGGCGGGGCAGAAATGGTATCGCAGCATCTTCTGGCCAGGACCATCATACCCGTGGGACGATAGCAATGTCTCCCAATGACAGGCAGAGCAAGAGGGACTGTCCAAGCAGCAGCCAGAGAGACCTCAGAACCATGTGGAGCAACGATGGCGTCAGGAAGAGTGTTGGTGGCTGGGGACCTCCGAGGAGATCTCAAATTTGTGAGGAGTCCCGAGGATCCTTGAAGAGCTCTGTACTCACTCTTCTCTGAAATTACAGTAAGAGCTGCCAACAAACTAGGACCCCCAAAGCAATGGGGGCAAGGGGATTCTTGGGAGGCAGGGGCTCAGTGGCTGCCCTTGACCGCCAAAGCAAGGTGGGCACGGTTACCATGAAGGACAGCAGAGTGGAAGCAGCAGTCAGTAGAGTCTGGCTGCAGGAGACCAGGTGCTGGCTGGTTGACTATTCTGTCCCTATAAGACAATTGGATGAGAATCTACTAAATTTTTACTTGAACAGTAGAAGCAGAAAAGTTCCAGTTGAAGTCTAACTTGAATCACCAAAACAAAGAGTCACAGCTGTTCAGTCAGTTCCCAGGCATGAGCCAGTTTACAGACCAGAACTCCTTGAATTAAGAGGAAGCCAGCTCCCCTTGAGGAAGGATGCTGGTCCCCTGCTAAAAATTTATATTGTGAACCTTTCTCTCAGCCTTCCTCAAAGGGACACCCTGGCCTTGACCGGGCGACTGCGCACTGGGAAAGAGAAAATAATCAGACCTTGTGGGGATCACTGGACACGACGCTATAGCTCTGGGAGACCCAAGATGGCACGTGGTCCAGCAGGAAGAGTAGGGGCTCACGGAGGTCAGGTGATCATTGGAGTTTTAGCTCAGGTCCATCTCACAGTGAGCCCAGAGGGCCCCCGAACCCAACTTGCAGTTACTTCCCTGGTTCCAGAATGAGTAACTGGAATATTCAGCTGCCACAATCCCTGTGTGGGTTCCCTGCCCTCTGGAGTGAGGGCTATGATTGTAGGAAAGGCCAAGTGGAAGCCACTAGAACTGCCTCCCTAAGGAAAATAATGAGCCCAAGGCAGCAGCACATTCCTGAAGGCACTGCACAGATCAGTGTCACCATCAAGGGCTCGAGCCACATCCCCATTCCACTGGGCTTTCTTTGGCTGGTGCAGAAAACAGGCGGACCTTGACAAATGACGGGGGATGGTCATAAACGTGCCCAGGTCGTGACTGCAATGGCAGCTGCCAATTCAGACACGGTCTAAGTGCTCAGGCCACTGAACCTGTCCCCTGGTTGCTGGCGTGCAGCTGGGTCAACCACCAGAACACATTGCCAATGCTTTTTAGTTTTTCTTCGATTACTCTAGCTCAATACTGCATTCTTTGAATAATGAAAAATACTTAGTGACTTAGTTCTTATAGTAATGAGGAGCAAGCCATGTTTTGGATTCTCAATCTGCCCTTAAATAAAAAGCATAGCTCTTTCACACCAAGAACACCACACGGACTTGTGACTTCTTTAGCAGCAAAGTCACAGCTCCTCGAGGACTCCCAGAAGGCACGACCTCATAACTAGGTATTCAAACATCTACCTACCCTGGCCTCTCCAGCCCTTTTATTTTGTTATTTTTAATTTTTTTTAATGTTTATTTTTGAGAGAGAGACAGAGCGCGAGTGGGGGAGGGGCAGAGAGAGAGAGGGAGAGACAGAATCTGAAGCGGGCTCCAGACTCTGAGATGTTAGCACAGAGTCCAACTCGGGGCTCGAACTCACGAGCCGTGAAGTCATGGCCTGAGCTGAAGTCCGATGCTCAACCGACTGAGCCACCCAGACGTCCCTCTCCGGCCCTTTTAAACTACTCCCCACCCTGGACTCCATTCCACACACTGCCTGAACCTCCAGATTCAGTACTGTGAGCGATTCTGTCTTGTGCTGTTCAGTCATTTCTTGCATTTTAGGTCGCCAAGTTCCACTGATTCCTACTCCCGAATGTTTCATGCACTGATTTCTCCCCTGCCCTATGCCTCACCTCTCTTTGATTTTCTACACTGCTGCCAGAGTGAATTTTATAACATCTGAAGATGTTTGTCCTTAACCCCATCGTGACTTTTACTTCCCAGCGATGAAATTCAACCACTGTGAATGTCGGACGTGGCTCTTCATCGAACAGCGCTCTGCTAGGTGTGCCCCTCACTTCTCTCTGCTCCCCACCTCCACCGAGGGCCCCATTCATACCAAGCCACTTGGTCGTTTCCATGCATGCTTCACACTTTCCCTGTGTTGTTTACTGATTCTTTCTCTTCCTGCTCCCGAGATGTTCTTTTCTGTTATTTTCAGACGCTCAAATCTTATCCATTATTTAAGACCTACTTTGAGTGCTGTCTCCTCTGTAAAGCTTTTTCCCATTCCCCTACCCCAGTTGGGAATGATATCTTTTTCTTCCAATCTCCAAAGCATTTTACCTGAGATGCTCCTGTTTATTCTTTTGTACCTTATTATATTCATTTGTATATATGAATTACCATCTTTATTTTAGAATGTAGGGAATAAGAACATAGTAGGGAATCGGTAATTCTTTGTTGAAAGAAATGTCATAATTAAAGGTATTAGAGCTAGAGGTGTTTGGGGGGCCCAGTCGGTTAAGCATCAGACTTCAGCTAAGGTCATGATCTCGTGGTTCATGGGTTTGTTTGAGCCCTGCGTTGGGCTCTGTGCTGACAGCTCAGAGCCTGGAACCTGCTTCAGATTCTGTGTCTCCCTCTCTCTCTGCCCCTCCCCAACTCGTGTTCTGTCTCTCTTAAAAATAAACATTAAAATTTTTTTTTTTTAAGTAATAAAGATATTGAAGCTAAATTTTGGAAGGAAATATTAATAAATCTGATACCTATTATACTTGTTTTTTATTAAAATTTTTAAATGTTTAAAGAGTCGGACATTTAACTGACTGAGCCACCCAGATGCCCTGAAACCTGTTATACTTGTATAAAGTTTAATTATCTCTCAAGAAGCTCACAGGTGTGGAAAAACAATCTGGTTTGAAGTATAGTAATGGGATAAGAGCTATATCATGCTATTGGGTTGATAGTTACTTTTTTTTTGTTACTTCATTCTCAACTTTATTTCACTTCCTTGTGATATGAAGATATGTGTAATCAAATCTATTCTCTTCTTGTCCTATGTACACTGTCACGCTTAATGCTTGTATCATTCATTGGTTTGTTTGTAATGCAACAAATAATTACTGAACGCTTGCTGTGTGCCAGGTCCTGTGGTGGTCCTGGGTACTACACTGGGAATGAAACACACCTGCCCTTGCCTTCCTAAAGTTTAAAGTATTGAGAAAAGAAAAACAACAAACAAGTTAAGATGCAAGTCATTACATAAATTATAAATCCTGTAAGTGCTCTAAAGAAATAAATCTGATTTGGGGAGCCTGGGTGGCTCAGTCAGTTAAGCATCTGACTCTTGATTACAGTTCAGGTCATGATCTCCCAGTTTGTGACATGGAGCCCCAAGTCGGACTCAGTGCTGACAGTGCAGAGCCTGCTTGGGATTCTCTCTCCCTCTCTGTGCCCCTCCCCAACTTGCCTTCGTGCATGCTCTCTCTCTCTCTCAACACAAATAAAAAACATTTAAAAGAATCTTTAAAAAAAATAAAAAAGAAGTAAATTGGATTTACTGATAGAGAATAAAAGCAGGAGAGCTCCTGCAGAATGATGAGATTACCAAAAAAGTAAATGCATTTTTAATTTGAAAACTTAAATAAGGGACACCTGGCATGAGACTCTTGATCTTGGGGTCATGAGTTCGAGCTGCACTTTGGGTGCAGAGATTACTAAAAAAAATAAACTTAAAAAAAGAAAAAACAAGAAATCTTAAGTAATATAGTCACATGGTTCAGAAAAATTTAAATACAAAAAAGGTGTTTGGTTGCTTCACTACCAAGTACCTTTTCACTGATAACCTTTTTGTTATTTTAAAATTTGGTGGGGGGCACCTGGGTGGCTCAGTCAGTTAAGCGACCATCTTCAGCTCAGGTCGTGATCTTGTGGTTCACAGGTTTGAGCCCCACATCGGGCTCTGTGCTGACAGCTCAGAGCCTGGAGCCTGCTGTATATTCTGTGTCTCCCTCTTACATTGCCCCTCCCCCACTGACACTCTGTCTCTCTCTCTCTCTCTCTCTCTCAAAAATAAATAAAAACATTGAAAAAATAAATAAAAATTTCGACACTGTAAGTGTATTACCTGTTCAACACCTTGTCATCTATATCCCCAGTTTCTGACATCTTCCTGTTGTAGATTGTGGTTGCAAATGGCTCCCCATGATGCCTGCCTTCTGGTGTTCATGCCCTTGTATGATCCCTCCATTTTCTGTGTCGACTAGACCTTGTGGCTTGCTTCTGAATACAGCAAATGTGATGGGATGTCACTTCCATGATTAGGCTACAGACAGTGACCTCTGTTCTGCTAGCTGACTCTCTATTTCCTTCTTGGCTAGCATGCTTGGATGATAGCAGGTGCCGTGGGGGAGAGGCCTTGTGGCAACGAACTGAGGGCAAGCTTTGGCCATCAGTCAGTGAGGAACTTGGTCTGACAACCTTTGAGGAACGGATGCTGCCAACAGCCACTAAATGAGGTTGGAAGTACGTTCTTCCCCAGTTGCAGCTTCCGATGAGTCTGCAGATCTGGCGGCCTCATGAGAGACAGTGGGGCCGAGGACCAGCTGAGCTATGCCCAGATTCCCAACACACAGAAACCCAGATCGTAAATGTATATTGTTGTAAGCCTCTACGTTTGGGGATAATTTGTTACGCAGCAATATAACCAATACACTTATTATTAGCTATTGTAAAAGCACGTGTCTACCTCATACATTTGTATATTTTTCAATAATATATCTATAGGAACAGCTCCAAAGTGCGGGATCACTGGCTCAGAGAGGATGTGCATGTGTAAATTTGTTTGCAATTTCCAATTACCCATCACATAATCCATACTGATTTGTAATCCCATCAGCAGTAAGTGAGGATAACTCCCCATCTGAATTTGTTATTAAAATGTTGGATAGATGGAAAATCATAGCTCATGGCGTTTAATTTGCATTTCTCTTGTGAGTGAGGTTGAGTATGTTTTATTGTATTAAGTCATCTATATTTCTTTTTCCATGAATTGTCTCTTCATGTCTTTTGGCCATTTTTCTCTTGGCTTAAGTTTTTCTCTGTTGATTTTTAGGGATTAGGCCTTTGTGAGATGAGTTGAAAATATTTCTTTCCAGGTTTTTATTTGTCTTTGTAGTTTTCTTATGGTATTGGTAGCCAATCATGGGGCTTTGGTGTCGATCTTTTCTTTCATGGTTCTGGATTTTGAATCAAACTTAGAAAGATCTTTCTTATCTGAAGATATTAAGGAATGGTCTGTGTCTTCCATTCCCACCCCACACTTAGATTTTAGTAATCTTGGCTTTATTTTTTATGCTTAAATATTTGATCCATTTGGAGTTTATCTTATTGCATACTGTACCATAAGGGTCAAATTGATTAATTTCTGCCACATGGCTACTCAGTTGACCCAGTACCATTTATTAAATAGTCTGTATTTGCTCAGTGGTTTGAGATGTCACATTTACCACATATTAATCTTCTGTATGTAGCTGGATGTATTTATGTGCTTTCTAATTTGTTTCATTATTTCTTAATCTACTCATGTACTAGTTCCATAAAGTTTTAATTGTTGAAGATTTATTGTATCTGGCGAGTCTAGTCACCTCTCCCCCTCCACCAATTGTGCTTCTTCAGAGTTTCTGAAGAAGTTTCCGGTATGTCAGAGTTTCTGGTGTGTGTGTGTGTGTGTGTGTGTGTGTGTGTGTGTGTACTTTTGAATCACCTTAATTTTAAAAACTTGGGGGTGCCTGGGTGGCTCAGTCAGCTGAGCATCCAACTCTTGATTTCAGCTCAGGTCATGATCCCAGGGTCATGGGATCAAGCCCCCCAGTGGGGTCCCCTACTCAGCATGGAGCCTGCTTAAGATTCTCTCTCTCCCTCTCCCCCTCCCCCACTCATACACTCTCCCTCCCTCTCTCTCTCTCTCAAATAAAATCTTAATAAAATACTAAAAAACTTGTTGGTCTTTTTGCTTACTAGTTTTAACCCCTCATTTATAATTGTTATGACTCTAGTTTCTTTTCTCATCTAGTTGTGTTACTCAGTATCTCCAGTAAAATTTTATTTTATTTATTTTTAATGTTTTTATTTATTTTTGAGACAGAGAGAGACAGAGCATGAGCAGGGGAGGGGCAAAGAGGGAGGGAGACACAGAATCTGAAGCAGGCTCCAGGCTCTGAGCTGTCTGCACAGAGCCCGATGCACGGGTTGAACTCACAGACCATGAGATCATGACCTGAGCCGAAGTCGGATGCCTAACTGACTGAGCCACCCAGGCACCCCTCCAGTAAAATTTTAAATAATAGTGGACATAGTGCTTATCTTTGTCTTATTCTTTTTAAAAAATTTTTAATGTTTATTTATTTTTGAGAGTGAGAGAGACAGAGCAAGAGTGGGGGAGGGGCAGAGAGAGAGAGGGAGACACAGAATCCGAAGCAGGCTCCAGGCTCTGAGCTTTCAGCACAGAGCCCGACACGGGGCTCGAACCCATGAACCGTGATATCATGACCTGAGCTGAAGTCGGAGGCTTAACCACCTGAGCCACGCAGGTGCCCCATCTTTGTCTTATTCTTAACACGAGTGGAAAGGATTCTTGTGATTTCCTTTAAGCATGTTACTTGTATTGAGGCTGAAATGGCTGAAATTTTATTCTAGTATCAATTCTATTCCTATTTTATTGACTTTTATTTAAACAAGAATGTTGTTAACTTTTTTTTTTTTTTTTAATTTTTTTTTCAACGTTTTTTATTTATTTTTGGGACAGAGAGAGACAGAGCATGAACGGGGGAGGGGCCGAGAGAGAGGGAGACACAGAATCGGAAACAGGCTCCAGGCTCCGAGCCATCAGCCCAGAGCCTGACGCGGGGCTCGAACTCACGGACCGCGAGATCGTGACCTGGCTGAAGCCGGACGCTTAACCGACTGCGCCACCCAGGCGCCCCTGTTGTTAACTTTTTAAAGTGCTACTTTAGCACCCCAAGACGTGGATGTAATTATTTTTCCTTATATCTATAACCTGATAAGTTGTGTTGATAGATGTTTTAATGTTGGAGCATTGAAAACTGTTCAGGTGAACCTCATTTGGTCATGTGTGTTTTATTTTAGTAGGCTAATACTTTATTCCAGATCTTTGCATTGCTATTCATGAACAAAAATTGTTTGTAGCTTTCTTTGGAGTCTTTGTCAGGTTTTAGTGTCAATGGTATATTCTTTTCATAAAACTAGTATGGAAGTTTTCTCTCCACCTGCCCATTTCCCTCCACCTCCCTCCTCAAGCTCTGAGATGGTTGAATAGCATTGGGATGATCTCCTTGAAGTCTGGGTACAACTCTTATGAAGCGGTCTGGGCCTTTCTGTTTTGTTTTGTTTTGTTTTGTTTTGTTTTGTTGAGTAGGGATAGTCTTTAGCAAGTTTTCTATTTCTTCTATGGAAATGTAATTAGATTTTTATGCTTCCTCTGAGGTCAGATGTTGTATCTTAGAATATTCTCTCTCTTCCTCAGGTTTTCATAATTGTTTACACAACGTTGAACAAAGTGGTCTTTTATGATTCTTTTAACTTTCTTTTCCTGTGGTTACTTTTTCTTCTCATTTCTTATTCTGTGTTTCTGTACTTTGTCCCATTATCACTTGATTCGGTTAGTAGTTTGTCCAACTTTCTCTTTAAAGAATTAGCTATTGGTGGGGCACCTGGGTGGTTCATTTGGTTGAGGGTCTGACTTCGGCTCGGGTCATGATCTGGCAGTCCGTGAGTTCGAGCCCCACGTCGGGCTCTGTGCTGACAGCTCAGAGCCTGGAGCCTGCTTCAGATTCTCTGTCTCCCTCACTATCTGCCCCTCCCCCGCTCTTGCTCTGTCTCTCTCTCTGTGTCAAGACTAAACATTAAAAAAATTAAAAGAATTAGCTATTGGGGGGCGCTGGGTGGCTCGGTGGGTTAAGCGTCCGACTTCGGCTCAGGTCATGATCTCACGGTTCATGGGTTCGAGTCATGTGTCAGGCCCTGTGCTGACAGCTCAGAGCCAGGAGCCTGCTTGGGATTCTGGATCTCCCTCTTTCTGCCCCTCTGCTGCTCACACTCTCTCTCTCTGTAAAGAATTAGCTATTGGATTTATTCCTTAATACTGTTTTTCTATTTTATAACTCACTGACATCTTTCTGCTTTCCTTTTTGAGACACATGCTTAATTCATTTATTTTCATTTTCCTTTTGTATTGATTTCCCTTGTCCTCTAAGCTCTTCTTTAGATTCTGATAACGTCATGTTTCCATCATGGTTGATTTTAAGAAATCTGGCAACTTCCATTTGTCAAAGCGTTAATTACAAAAAATACCTTTAAATTTCCCAGGCACAGTGGAAACATTTATTTTCTGCTTTTATAATAAATTTTTACAAAAGTTCCCTTACTTTTCTCCTTTTACTGCATTTATGATCATAGAAGTTTGTCCGTGCTGTTTCTACTTTTTAATAATTTACTGAGGCTTGGTTTGTGGCCTAACATACGGTTAGTTTTTGTGAATGTTGCAGCATCTGAAAAGAAGGCATTTATTTTAGGGATATAAGGTTAGATCTGTATCAGTCAGACCTGCCTTATTTATCACCTTATTTGAGAGCTCTCTTTCTTTACTTCCCAAATTTGAATAAAGGCAGCCCCAGTGTCTTTACACCAAGGTTACTAAGAAGTTCAGTATTGTTATGGCCTATTTAAGGGTTACTCTCTGTATAAGTTGGGGTCCAGCAAACAGCACAGATGACATACTCTAATTAGGTAATAGGGGAAAGTTTATTGAAGGGGCTGGTGACAAAAGTGTGGGCAAGGTTAAGGGAAATCATCGGAGAGAAGTACCCCATAGCTGGCAACAGCTGGGAGCCATAACACTCTCCAGGCATGAAGTAGCAAGACCAGAGGGAAGGGATAGTTTCTGGAACCAGGAGAGGGTGGCCGTGGGAGAGGGCTGCTTGACAGCAGCAGTGGCCTTTGATAGAAGAACACAGACTATTTAATCTACAGCCAAGCAGGTAGGGAGTCAGGGGAATAAATACCCCTACTTCTTTCTTTTCCTGTCTGCAGTCTTCTGCCTGTGTCCCTCACTGGCTGAACTGAAGAGGAAACCAGAAAGCAAAGGAGCCCAGTGATACAGTCCATGAAGGGCAGCTTCCTGGGGCACGGGGAGAAAGATGTGGATTGGATTTTGCCATGTCTGACCTACAACTAGCTCCCTTTTGGCTTGAAATCAGAAAGTTAATTAGTTTCCCACTCCCCTTTCCAAAGCACTAGAAGGCCTCAATATTGTTTTGAGAGTGGGAAAAATTCTTTTCAGAGAGCAAGACACAGCACTGGGTAATTTGCCAATACCCTGTAGGCTTATCCTCGGTATTATTGTTATTACTGGCCAGATACTCCTGACCTTCATCAGAAACCAGAGGACTGGGAAGGGCAAAAGACAGAATTTCTTTGAGCTCTAAAATCAAGTGGTGCTCAAGAGAATAGAGAGCCTTCTTTTAAAATTCAGTTTAAACTAGACACAAGGGCTCATCGGATACAGTGTTCTGTCCTTTCTCTACATGACGCTGCATAGGTGAGGGAAGATTCCCTGAAGGAATGAAAGATCTATTGCTTCCAGTTAGAGAATAACCTTGATAAAAGTCCTACTGGAGAAATGAATAGACCCAAGTAATCTTGGACAACACAAAGTTCGCACAGGTAAGTCAGGATATTGTTGACATATTTGACCTGCAGAAGAAGTTTCATGCCAAAAGGCCAAGTGTCAGTTTTTATTCTTGGTGATACATTTTCTTCAGAATGCCAAGGTTGTTGTAAAATGGTCTCATTTAAAATACTGGAAACATTTTCCACAGAAGCAGGTGGTTCTGTTTCAAATCTAGGCAGAGTTTTTTGGTTCGTTTTTTGTTTTTTGTTTTCCAGGAAGCCATAGAACATTACCCTGGTCAACTGAGCAGAATGTCAGTGAAGAGTCTCTCATGAGGGAAATTTGGTTTGAAAGCTCCAAGCCAAATAAACTCCTCCAAAGCCCTTCTGGAATGAGAAGTGCTGCATGCGACTTCTGTGCTTCCCCAAGGACAAATATAAAGCCAGTGCACCTGTCATAATTCAGGGGGAGGAGGTTTGCAGTGGCCGCCAAGCAGTCATCTGGTCAACCCACTGCTGGTCTGGAAGACTGACAGCTGTGGTTTTAAGAAACAACTTTCACAATTACAAAGACAACACTGTTGGGCAAAAGGGCTGTGATCTCAACTGGCCAAAAAGTGTTTTCCCCTCAATTAATTCTTAATTATTGTAGAATTATCATTTTACATGGGTAATATGGCCCTTTGGAAGTTTTCCTACCATCTCCATATGGTGTGTATTCACCTAGAGCAGTTTTCCTCAAAATGTGGCTCCTTAACACCTGCCTAAGAATTACCTGGTTGTGCCCAAGGAGATCTGTGCAGGTAGGCAAGCTAGAATCGCTGAGGCTGGGACTCAGGTGTGTGCGTTTTAACAGGCTCCTGGAGTGATGTTTGTGCACGGCAAGGGATTTGATTCCGTTCCTGTTTTAAATATTTCTGACCAGATCATGATGCTCAGAAGACCCAGGCTCAGCGTGCTACTTTGTCATTTACCAGCTGTGTGAGCTTGGGGAAAAAACCGTGCTCTTTGAACTAGAGTTTCTTCATCTATAACTTGGGGGAGATAAAACCTCCATTATATGGTAAACTGAAAAGATTAGGAGAGATTTGCAGAAGAACTTTGTGTACTGCCAGACCTCAAATCAGTGATAATTGATTAGTTATCACGATGAGAGATTGTGTAGGTGGAGCAGATTGGTGTAAGAATTTGGAGAAAGTCTGAGATAACCTCGGGCTAGGGGAACCCTGACAGAGATTCATGGAGGGGTGGTGTTTTAGGGGCACAACAAAGAACGGGTAGGATTTCCACAGCCATAAAGGGGCTAATTAATCACAAAAAGGTGAAAGCAGAAATGTCCACGCTGTCATTTTCAGAGTCTGGTTTGACTAGACCAGGGCTTCTCTACCTCCCTGTACGCTAGCATCACTTGGGCAGCCTTTAAAAATACAGAGGTCTGATGGGGCGCCTGGGTGGCTCAGCTGGTTAAGCATCTCACTTCCGCTCAGGTCATGATCTCATTGCTTTTGAGTTCAAGCCCCGCAATGGGCTCTGGGCTGACAGCTCAGAGCCTGGAACCTGCTTCGGATTCTGTGTCTCCCTCTCTCTCTGCCCTTCTCCCACTTGTACTCTGTCTCTCTCTCAAAAATAAATAATCATTAAAATTTTTTTTTTTTTTTAAATACAGAGGTCTGAGCTACCCCAGGCCAGCTAGAGAAGAACCTCTGAGGACTGGGCGTAGGCATGCTCAGGCGCTTGTAGGTGGAGAAGTGCTATTTTACACAGTGTTGTCTGCGTGGAGGGAGGGGCACCGGTGGTGAGGCTGGAGAGAGAGGTTGGGATAAGGATACAGTGGGCTTCAAATGCTCGTTAAGGAAAGTGGAGCTTATATATAATAGGAACTGAGTCCTAATCGTTTTCCGAGCAGCAATTCAGGAAGAGGTATCCTGTGGTGGTGTTTGGATCAGGCTAGGGTGGGAGGAGGCCAGAGTAGGGTGCAGGGGTTTGGCTGCAGCAGACTGGTCCCTGAATGATGTGAAAGAAAGACAAATAAGCCTGTCTTGACAAAAGGTGAGATCAGAAAAACGAATTTCTTCTTTAAGGAAGATGTGCAGCTTCAAGGCCCTGTGGTGCTTGTTGGCTAGATGGGAGGTTAAAGGAAAGGTGTCGACGCCAGTGTATTTTTGTTTCCTTTTTTCACTATAATAATTGATCTGTAACCACCTAACTCAGAAAGAAAAGAAGCTTCCAGCGCTTAGAAACCTCGTGATTCACTGCTTTTGTTTTTCCTCCCTCCCTTCCAGCAGATTAAAGACCTTGCGTCTCTCGGGCCTTTTAAATGTTTCCAACGCTTCTTACACACTGTTCACATAATTCTACTTCAGGAAACAGTTGTAGGTGTGAATATTAAAGGTGACTTAAAAATGTATTTATTAAAAGATATAAAAACGTACTCTTTTTCTTTAAGAGGCCGGCATTCATAGCTCATGAGTTTCATCTCTCTTGTTGGTGTTCAGTGTACAACTACCACAGTGGCTGTCAAAGGCGATTTGAAAAGTTTTCCTGAATCTTAAACAGTGCAGAAGAGTTTTGTTTGCCTAATTGTCTTTGACAGTCACATGAAAAGAAAATGTAGCAGTTGGGTAGCAATGGGAGGAATCCCCTAAAAGAAGATACAGCAACTGCCTTGATGGGCGGGAGCAAGGGCAAAAGAAAATTGCCCTTGTGGGAGTCCTGGAGAGACGTCCTGAAAGAGAAGCCGGCTCTTGGGAAAGATAAATCCAGCGTCACTGACTCGACAGTCTGAGATGCCTGCCTCCCTCCCTCCCACCACCTCCTCCTCCTCCTCCTTTGGACAGGTGGAGAAGATGACCCCAAAGATTACAATGTCATTGCCCTCCTGTTTCTGGGAATGCAAAAGTGTGCAGCCACTCTGGAAAACAGTGGAGGTGTCTCAAAAGAGTTAAAAATAGAACCACCCTATGATCCAAGAATTGCAATACTGGGTATTTACCCAAAGAACACAGGAACACTAATTCAGAGGGACAGATGCACCCTGGTGTTTATAGCAGCATTATCTACAAAAGCCAAATCATGGAAGCAATGCAAGTGTCCATCAACTGATGTATGGATAAGGAAGATGTTGGAGATATATATATATATATATATATATATATATATATATATATATATAATGGAATATTACTCAGCCATAAAAAAGAATGCAATCTTGTCATGTGCAACCACAGGGATGGAGCTGGAGAGTATTATGCTAAGTGAAATAGGTCAATAAGAGAAAGACAAATGCGTTTTATGTAGGTCAAGCTTTTGCTTATGAGGTAACATCCATGGGTCATAAACATATGTAGGCCTTTGGCGGCTGTTGATGTCCTACAGTTTACTGAATGACAGAAAGAAATTACAAATCGTCACCCCCTGGTCCCGATCACCATGAGTCACACTGTCATTATTCTCCAATGCTGAGTGCTGTGGAAGCAGGGAGAGGACTTTTCAATAGTTCTCTGGCACAGACAATGGCTTAACCATTTCTTTCTTCTGGAGTCGCGTTGTCCAATATGGTAGCCACTAACTACACATGGTTATTAACATTAATTAAAATGAAATAAAACTTAAAATTCAGTTCCTCACTTGGACTGGTCACATTTCAAGTGCTCAGTAGCCACCTGTGGCTAGTGGTGGCTACTATACATTTGAGAGTGAAGATATAGAACATTTATATCATCACCGAAAGTCCTGCTGGACAGCACTGGTCAAGGAAATTTCAACCTTCGGTGAAAATCTACAGTAGAGCCGGATGTCACGATCCCAGGAGTACTCCTTTGGAAGTCCGTCTTGAAGGATGAAAATATTTTAAAAGGCATCCTTACCCTACCCCGTGCCGTGTTGTATATCCCCCTGCCCTGCCCCACCCCTGCTTTGGTAAATGCTATCTTCTGCAGAGACGCTTCTTCATGAAAGTGCTTGGGTATTGACTGCAATCTGAATGCTGGTCTGCAGCACAGCCACCCCATGCAGTGAGGGCATTTGGAAGGGAACATGTGTGATACCCTAGCACATCGGATGCAGAATCCCTCAATAGTGGGTTCGGTTATTCTTATTAAATGCGTTGCATTTATTTTGTGAAGATACACTGGCACCATGAATTGGGCGGGTTTGGGGGGGCCTATAGGAAATCGTTCTGTAAGAAATTAGGTAAAAGGAAAACAATGCAGACCTTGGGACTTCCCTTCAAGAAGGTGAGTCATGATGAAAAGGAAGCTAGAGCTGGAGGAAAGGAGGAGAAGCTATAGAGAGGTGGAGCTCGAGCTCCTACACCAGGGCCTCCTAGCGTGTGACTCTTGTGTTTCTCCTGGCGTCCTGTCCTTGGACAGTCGCCTCTTTAGATTATGAACTCACTGGGGAATGACCGTGTTCACTTTATGAGATGTCTTGCACCTGTTCACTAACGGTGCTCAGTTAATATAAACCAGTACAACATGGGGAATTATAAAAGTTGCTGCAGTTACAAAGCAACGAGACTTGCTGCCTTCCAGACAGGGCCATCTGCGTGATGTGACAGATGGGCTGGTGATCATCACTGTCTGGGTTTTGGCCTCAGGCTTGCAGATCCTGAGACTCAATTTTGACCAGAAGGCCAGGGTTGATCAGGAGGAGCAGACTGAGTCTCAGTACCCAAGGTCATAAGAGGCTGATCAAGTCCCCTCTTGTTCCTGTCTAATGGAAGACTTTTCTTTCTAGAACTTAAACTTCAACCAAAAACATTTGTTATATGTTCTTACTTGTATTTCCAGACACTCCCTTGTCAGAATTGACGTTCCTAGGAGGTAGAGTTAGTCTTAAAATGATGCTTGTGGAATCCCTAGAATAACATGGACACGGTGGCTCCTAGATGTGTGCCTCGTGATGGCCTGGGAATCACAGCACAGATAATGTTACAGCCATGATAAGAATTGACAAAACGTTGACAGGTCACTTCACTCTGGTGATTGGCATGTCAAAGTGTTATCTGCTTTTTCCTCTTGAACAATAGCTGATATGTGTTCTTAGCTTTTTCTTCTTCTAGGTTCCCAAAGACTCTTCCCTTTCTATCGTGTGGTTTTCCTCAGATGTAGTTCCCTTCTGTTTTTTTTTTTTTAAGTTTATTTATTTATTTTGAGAGAGACAGTGATAGCTTGAGTGGGGCAGTGGCGGGGGTGGGGGGGTGGGGGGTGGGGTAGAGAGAGAGAATCCCGAGCAGGTTTCGCACTGTCAGTGCAGAGCCCAACGCAGGGCTCGAACCCATGAACCATGAGATCATGACCTGAGCTGGATGCTCAAGTCATGAGCAAACCAAGAGTTGGATGCTCAACCAACTGAGCCATCCAGGTGCCCTCAGTTCACCTCTGCTGAAGCAGGGGCATTTATATAAAACATAATCTGCATTGACCTACTGTTGTACATAATGCAGACTGAAGTAAAATGGAGGTAGAACTGGATAAAGAAGATGTGGTACACACACGCGCACACACACGCATACACACACACACACACACACACACACACACACACACACTGGAATATTACTTGGGCATCAAAAAGAATTAAACTTGCCATTTCCAATGACATGGGTGGTGCTAGATGGAATGTATTAGTGCTAAGTGAAATAAGTCAGTCGGAGAAAGACAATACCATACGATTTCACTCATGTGGAATTTAAAAATAAAACAGATTAACATAGGAGAAGGGAACGAAAAAATAAAATAAGAAAAAAAACACAGGGAGGCAAACCATAAGAGACTCTTAACTATAGAGAACAAACTGGGAGTTGGTGGAGGGGAGGTGGGTGGAGGATGGGCTAAATGAATGATCAGCCTTAAGGAGGGCACTTGTTGGGATGAGCACTGGGTGTTATATGTAAGTGATGAATCACTCAATTCTACTTCTGAATCCAATACTATACTATATTTTACCTAACTTCAATTTAAATAAAATCTTGGAAGAAAAAAAAGATTAAAGAACCTAGCTTTAAAAAGTATTGTATGGGAGGGGTGCCTGGGTGGCTCGGCTGGTTAAGCGTCTGACTTTGGCTCAGGTGCTGATCTTACAGTTCGTGAGTTCGAGCCCTGTGTAGGGGTCTGGGCTGTGCCCAGAACCTGGAACTTGCTTCAGATTCTGTGTCTCCCCCTCTCTCTGCCCCTCCCCTACTCATGTTCTCTCTCTCTCGCTCTCTGTCTCTCTCTGTCTCAAAAATAAGTAAACATTAAAAAAAATTCAAAAGTAGTGTATAGGAAATAAAAGCAGATAAACAAATGTGGATATCAAGAAAACAAAAATATAAATATATCTCCACGACCTACCCCAAGTTTCCGTTTAGCACTCAAATCATCGCCATCTTTTGTCCAAGATTAAAAAAATCTCAATCACTTCAAGAAATGTTTCCTCTTCTTTGATGTTCTGTTCAAGTTATACTTAACATCACTGCCCTTTCTACTGTGAAAGGTGGTAGAAAATAGGGAATAATACTGCTGTTGAAATCAGATTGTCTTGGGTTCTTATGCAGCATAACCTCTCTGCATTGCCCACCTGTGAAATGAGGACAGTGATGGTACCTTCCTCACAGGGTCGTGGCAAGGACTCACAGAGCTAATACACATAAATTGCTTAGCACAATTCTTGGCGATACACTTAGCAAGTGGGAGCTTTTCCTCTCTCCTTCCCCCTCCTCTTTTTCTCTTTCTTTTTTTCCCCTGCCCTCTATCAACGTCTTGACTACCTATTTTATTATAAAATTATTTTCAGTGTGAGGTAAACAAGCATAGTGCTTGAACATGTCAACATCACAACAGGTCGTCGCTGATAAATGTGTTCTCTTTTTTCTGCCTGTGTTATTCCATGAGTATTCCATTGGCATAACTGTCCACATATTCAATGCCTCGTTCTAAATTACACCCCACCTGCGCCCCTGATTCCACCATATGCTCTTGTTATGTGATGTCTCAAGTGCTCATAACGGACTCTTCACAGATGTATGGGATTTTCCTATAGTAAGCATCTCGTCTAAATATCTAAGCCAAGTCTGGCCTCTGCCACTGAAAAAAGCTTTTGTGATGTCTTCTCCTATGATTATAAGGCTCAGTGCTCAGGGAAAGCAGACTCATTTCAATAAAATTACAAACTCAAGATAACTAGCAAAGTACATCTGCCGTTGGGGAGAATAATGAAGCTCCAAAGCATATGCTATTTAGGACAGTGCTCTACAGAAATATGTCATTCCTCCCTTCTATTACTGTGGATAGTGAAGTGTTGATTGGTATTTAAAACACAATGAACTTTATGCATGGGAAATAGAAATTAATATTTTGTTATTCCCCGCCTTTGTTGCTTACAGGACTAAAAATCTGCTGACTGTAGGCTCAGCCAACCCAGGTCCTAAACTCATGAAAACCTCATGTGACAAAACAGTGAAAGTCCAAAGCCCGCTGACATGGGTGGGATCGGTGTCCTGACCCCTAGTCACACAGTACACCAGTGTTTCCATCGAGTGGGGGCACAAGTGAATAGTAGCAGGAATTGGGAGAAACTGTAACAGAGGCAGAAGATATGGTGACCTCCATGGAGAAACAGCATTCTTAAATCGCTAAGAATAAGGAACTATAACCAGTTCTGCTCTGCCTAGAGCAAGGGTCAATATCCAAGAGGGCTGGGCCAACGGGAAGACTGTGGGGAATCTTAGTTATCTGGTAGAGAGATCAGAATCATACAGGTCAGGGGATCCTTGCAAAATAGTGTGAGATAACAAAAACAGGGTCGAGCCCCAGGAAAGAGGCTGGCAGGTAAGGGAGATCCTAGAGACCCCTCCAGCTGAGCTGAGGTGTAGAACCAGGCTTCAGTCCTAGAATCCAGCTCCAGTTTTCTCCCAGTAGAGGAAAACCAGAAACTGCAGACTAGTCATGCAGATAGACCACAGCGAGTGGGGGAATGAATGCAAAACATCCGTTGTCCCGGATTCACCCCCAAGAGCACCAAATGCTGGGTCAAAAAGTAACTACCTAATTCCCTAGTACATGAAGCACTCCCAGTATCCTGCTAATTTAGACTTTAGTTTTCCACTGGGTGGAAATGAACTTGTCAGGTCACAGACCTCTGGGGTTCATGGTAGTCAGAACACATCAGACAGATGTGTTTGAATATTTTCAAAACGATTCTACTGAGACATCAGACAATAGTGAAAGAGTTCATCATGGTGACATCTCTCACCTTAAAAATCAATTATTAATTAAGAATCAATGAAGTAATGAAACACATCAGCATTTAACTAACGAGGGCCAGGTGAGGTGAAGTGATTTTGGACCACATGGTCTCTAAGTAGAAGCTAACGCTTTGTCTGGTGCCCAACCAGGCGAACAGTGATCTGCCAATTCTGGACAAGTACTGGCAGGATGGACTCACTGAGAAATGGTTCTCTTAGTTTCCTGTATGACTCGAAAATGTGCATGCGATAAATCTAGCCAGCATCCATGCGGTAAAGATTAGAGAGAAAAGAATGGTTTAGTGTGGCGTCAGGTAATAGACAAGGATAGGATGAAGTCTGAAAAGATTATTGCTGACATGCTCTGAGCGCTTGCAGTTTTGACACATTGTTCTTTTTTTCTTTTTTTTTTTTTTTCTTTTTTAATGTTTACTTTGAGAGAGCCTGAGTGGGGGAGGTGCAGAGAGAGAGAGGGAGACAGAAGATCCGAAGCGGGCTCAGTGCTGACAGCACAGAGCCTGACACAGGCAGGGCTCAAACTCACTACCCGTGGGATCATGACCTGAGCCAAAGTCGGACCTCAGCCAACCGAGCCACCCAGATGCCCCTTGTCATACTGTTCTAAGGTTTAACTTATCGTATGTTTCAACCCGTCTAATTCTCGCTGAAGTTCTGCGAGGTATATGTGACCGTTACTCCCATTTCACAGGTGATATAAACTGACCACAGCTAGTCATTGGCAGGGTTCGTATCTAACCCAGAAGACTGGCTTCGGAACCTGGGCATTTAACACCCAACTAATTCCTTTAAATTATTATGGTCATGGCTGGAGGACAGGGACTTTTAAATCTGTGTGATCGACTGCAGCATATTGCTAGAAGACTCTTGCCCTTTCCTTCAACTCTATCTTCTTCTGAAGATAGGCAGGAGTGAGATCTTCACGGTAGAGCGGCCGTATGATATATCATCCAAACTGGGACACTTCCAAAAGTCAGAAGCTATTAGTAACTTCACCAGGAAAACTGGGACATATGGTCAGACTACTCACAAGGTAAGTTTCAACTTTCAAGACCTGCAGAGTATTGGAGAAGTTGTAGAAACCTGAATCTGACACACACAAATACATGTATATTACTGTTTACGGTTGTTTTCACTAGATGAGGTGCCTGTATTTCATGGGCAATTTGAAGGTTTTGAAGGATAATTTGGACTGTGCCTGCCTTACCCAAGGGTGGTAGAATTTAACCCCTACAAAGAAACCACCCCTTATAGTTAGGTGAAGGATTTTTCAAACAAGTTCTCTTATCTAGCAGGTTAGCCAACTTGTAGAAAGATGTCTTTGAGAGACTCTGTATGAACTGATAGCTTTTGATTTTCCTGCAAGAATTAATACAAATTCCAAATAAATGAGGTTTGCAAAGAGTTTTTTTTTTTAAACTGCAATAGATTAATACACTTTTTGAAAATATAAATTCATCCCTTCCCTGAATTTGCTGACCTGCCCTGTCACACTTTGCTAGATGCTGGAGAGACAGCAGGAAACAAATTGGCAAAAAGAAAAAAAAAAATCTCAAACAAAACCTCCCAAAACAAGCGGAGACAGTTACAGGTGGAGACAAGAGCTATGTTGGAAATAAAATAGAGGGTGTGATGGAGTAACCGGGGAGCAGTGTCAGGACAGGGGAATTCGAGTGTGGTCAGGGAAGGCTTCCTCGAGGAAGGGACATTGGATCTGAGACATCAATGACAAAAAGTTGCCAGTTACATGAGTCCCCGGAAGAGGCAACAGCAGGTGCAAAAGCCTGAACTCGTGCGCAGGGGTGGGAGGTGCAGAGGGAGAGAAGGGATAGGGGCACCGCAGCTCCCACGCCCTGCGCATCTCCATCTGTCACTCAGAGACCAGATTTCCATCTCTGTCGTCCCTTGAGCACTGGCGTTGTTTAGTGCGGATCGGGATCCAATAATGTCTGCATTGGGCAGGCGGCAGGCCTCACCTTTAGGTGAACCAGCCCAGCTAAGCACACTGCTGGACCTCCTGTGCAAAGACCTATTTCTTGGAGATGTAAAGAAGACAAAGAAGGAGGCCCCAGGCGGGAGATAATCTCATAACTGAGGCATGTTTCCTCAAGGCAATGGCAACTCCTTTCATATCCAGGCTTGAGAAGACCTTCCACTTCTGTAGATTTTTCAAGAAGCCCAGGAGTAGAATCAAGCATTGGTGTGCTATTCAAAGAGGCAGCATTCTCCCAAAGTGGCTACATTAGAAAAAAGGATCATTCTAATTGGCTCCTAGCTACTTTGTTACCTTTGTGTCCGCAGTTCACCTCCCTCCCCCTGCCAAGGTGTCATTTCTCTTGTGCTTCTGTACATTTCATTACATTGTGCTCTCTGCCCTGAAGTCGCCCTCTCCCCCCATGCCCTGTCCTCTGTTCTTAAAGGTGTGTCAAGATTCAGTTTAGGATTATTGCCTATGGGAAGCCTTTTCAGAAACCTCAACGCTGACCTCAGATCATCCCTCTCCCCTCCCCACCACCTACAGTCATGATCACCTAGGGGTTCCTCCAGCAGAGCAACCACATGCCTTGAAATTCTCCTGACAGAAACAACAAGAAAATACAATGTGTATTTACGGTAGGCATTGTGTGGGCACTGAAAAAAGAGTAGACTAAAATCTCTGCTCTAATAGAATTTATTTTTGATGGGGGAAAACAGGCCATAAGTGGATGAATAAATTCCTATAATTGGATACTATGCTGCTGTGAAAAAGAATCAGGAAGAGATATGTAGCTTGCTATATGGCCTCTAGGATGTATAACTTGTCTAGTAAAATTCTGGACTTGGTGGGTTGGATCACTTCTGTGTGATGTCACTGAACCTGTTTCTCTAGCTCCTGTGTTTTCAATAAACTAGATCTAGAAGTTGGATTGAATTCACGGGTTTGTTTGTTTGTTTGTTGGCAAAAATGCCTTGTCAGCAATGTGCTTCCTAGCGGGGAGGGACATAGCGGGAGAATTTATATCAATATTCCTTACAGTGGAAAATATATCATTGCAGTTTTGTATAATAACAAAACATATTTGGAAAGAGAAGGAAACATTGGTAAACAAGGAAACTTACAGTATAAAATTAATCCATATTGGTGATAATGAAGTTTATAAATGCTGAGAAAGAAGTTTTTGAAGCCAAAGAGGTACAATATAAGGGAAACACAAAAACATCCTACAAATAACTTGTTAAGATTTAGAAAACTCAAGCCTGTGTATGGAGGTGTGTTTAGAGATGATAGGGAAAGGATGTCCAGAAGGCATTTTGATTTCGATGGAAATGAGAGGGTTGGGCTAATAGATGATCCAGATGAGGATGTACAAATAGATATTATTTTTACATAATAATGAAGATATAAATGTTTAATTATATCATGTGAGAGCAGTGAGATAACTGTTAAGAGAGCTAGAATACATACCAAGGATTATTAAATCAATGAGGGAAACCTTGCCCAAGGCAGTGAAAGTAATTAACAGGTGAAAAAAGAAACAATAAAATAAATAGAACAAAATAAAATTTAAGAGAAGCATAAAACAAGGAAGGCCAATATCTGGTTTATCAGTCATTACACCAAATTTGAGTGAACTGATTTCTCCCAAAAGACAGGGTTTAAAAAAAAATCAACATCCAGTTACATATAGAATAAAAGAAATATGTCTATAAAACATGGCCTGCCCACCCCCCAAGTGTTGAAAAAATAAAGATATAGGCAAGGAAGCTATACCAGGAAAGTACACAGAAACAAAGCTAGCAGTGGTAATACTAATATCCATTCAAGGTGAGGAACATTACATACTTACATACAACACCCAGTGCCCATCCCAACAGGTGCCCTCCTTAATGCCATTCCCCTATCCAGCCCATCCCCCACCCTCCTCCCTCCATCAACCGTCAGTTTGTTCTCTATCATTGAGTCTCTTGTGGTTTGTTTCCCTCTCTGTTTTTATATTATTTTATTTCCCCTTCCCTTCCCTTATGTTCATTTGTTTTGTTTCTTAAGTTCCACTTATGAGTGAAATCATACGGTATTTGCCTTCTCTGACTTATTTTGCTTAGCATAATATACTCTAGCTCCATCCACATTATTGCACATGGGAAGATTTCATTCCTTTTGATGGCTGATGTTCCGTTGTGCATATATATCATATCTTCTTTATCCATTCATCAGTTGATAGACATGTGGGCTCTTGAGGCACTATCAACAAGAGACATTATGTGTTAATAAAAGGTACAACCCAACAAGAGAGCATACACTGAAAAAAAAAATGATTGTGGAATCTCAGCCGAGGTGGCATAGTTTTTGAATCCCTTGAAATCTCCGAACATGAATATAGACAACAACTAGGAAAGCAACACTTCAACCCAAATAGGCAAGAAAATATCCCAACAATGGAGAATTTGAGTGGGTTAGGCCAAATCATCTACAACTTCAAGAGCTACGAGGAAGCACAGGTGTATGGGAGCAAAGGGAGGAGGGATAGAGGGCACTTCTGAGTGTCCCAAGAACCATGACCCGGAGATCAGCAACAAGTGCTCACTTCAACATGAGGGCATCCAACGCCGAGTGAAGGAATAGTTTAACCTAGGAAGGGCTTTACATACTCCCATCTGTAAGTGAGTAGACAGAGGCTGAAGAGCTGAGCTGAGGTGGCCTGGGTGCTCAAGGCTCTCAGAAACATCCAGAAAACAGAGAGCCAAGATGTAGGAGAAGCTTCTGATAATAGAACACACTGATCAGGGCAAGAACTCTTCTGGTAAAGGAGACAGAAGGGTCAGATAAGACTGTAAGAGGTGCCAGAGAATGGAAATATAAAAACCTGAGGGAAAGCTGGTGAAGATGTAGAAACTACATTTTTCATGTCATGGAAACGGTGATAAAAGGCCGTGAAATAAGTAATCCTGGCCCCACACATCCTCCTTCTAAAATTCCGAGATAACCCATCTCCCAGATAAGATATTGTAAAGGGGAAAAAATAGAATGATGGGACTATCATATTCACAGAGAATGATATATTGGAGAAATAGAGCTCTACAACAGAAGAAAATAGTAATTCGTTGTTTTAAACAAAGCTGTAGGAAATTAAAGAAAAACAGAAGCTATAAAAAGAATGCTCAGAAAACTTTGGAGAAAATCAGAAATCAAAGAAAACATTTCAGAAAGAGGTGCCTGGAAAGTATAAGGAAAGCAGAGGAAGAAGAAAAGTGAAAAAAAAAATCAAACAGAAATGAAGGGAATAAAAGTTTTTGGTAGTGATAGTTATAGACGAGAGTCAAGGAAGAGTCAAAAGGAATCCAAAGAGAAAAGTCAAGGCAATGGCACAAAACAAACAAGAGTCCAAGGACCTATGGAGAGGGGAGAAGCCTGACTTAAGTTTGGTCAAGTCAGCTTAGCGGGTAGATTGTGCAGATTGGTGAGGGGGAACAAACAGTCCAGCTAATCATTTATTATTTTTTAAAAAGAGAATTTGGAGAGAAGTTGCAGTCTTATTTGTAAATAAGGATGTCATGAGCAAGTCTCATCTAAATCACATGGGAAGGATGGTTCTTTACAGCAAGCCATTTCCTGGCACACAAATGGATAGGTGGATTCCTACTCCTGACCTCTAAAACGACAGCTGTGTCCAGGAGCACAGGGCTCAGGTAAACCTCCAAATGGTCAAAGTGAAGATCTGGGCATTAGATACGATCATTAACATTGGGGGATTGCTGTTTCTAGGTCCTCTTAATGGACAGAGCTGGGGAGACAGGTGATACAGATACACAGAAATGTTTGTATTTCTATATCTACCTGTAAATACTAACAACACGAATGCTTACAGATACCTCCAAATCCAATTCAACACCACAGTGTCCATTAGAGTTTGCTTCATTTCTATACACAGTAAAACCTTGGTTTGTGAGCCTAACTCGTTCTGAAAACATGCTTGTAATCCAAAGCTCTTGTATATTAAAACGAATTTCCCCATAAGAAATAATGAAAACTCAGATGATTTGTTCCACAACCCAAAAATATCCATATAAAAATGATTACAATATTGTAATATAATACAAAAAATAAAGAAAATGGAAAATATAAAGAAAAATAAACAAATTAATCTGAACTTGCCTTTGAAAACCTCGTGGCTGGTGTGAGGGAGACAAGAGAGTGTAGGACGACTTTCACTATCACCAACGGAATCACTGCTGTCTATTGGCTCAATGGAATCTTCTTCTTTTAGTGCAACTTTAACAAGGAACCAATAACCTAGAATGAAGCAGTGCATTCCTAAGCTTACTCTTGTATGGAAAAGCAAAGGACTGTCCATAGGTGCTTTTCTTTTTACTTAAAATTTTTTTCTTTAAAATGGTTATTTATTTTTGAGAGAGAGAGAGAGAGAGAGACAGAGCATGAGTGAAGGAGGGGCAGAGAGAGGGAGACACAGAATCTGAAGCAGGCTCCAGGCTCTGAGCTGTCAGCACAGAGTTCAACGTGGGGCTGGAACCCACGAACTGTGAGATCATGACATGACCTGAGCCCAAGTCGGATGCTTAGTTGACTGAGCCACCCAGGCACCCCCATAGGTGCTTTGAAGTGACAAAAATACAATAGTGCCCGTGTGGACACCTTCCAACGTTCTGGAAAAAATCACTGATTTCTGACAAACACTGTGGCCTGAGACCGAGCAATTGAGCATGGGAGATGATTGCCCATTCCTGCAGAGAGAGAGAGCGAGAGAGCGAGAGAGCGAGAGAGAGAGAGAGAGAAAACCATTGGCTCAGTTGTGATCATGTGACACTTGGCATCACATACTATTCGTATTCCAAGACACTGCTAGTTTGTCACGTTAAAATTGATGAGCAGTGTTTGCTCATCTTGCAGAACATGTTATTCACAATCCAAGGTTTTAATGTATTTTTAAAATTTGAGACAGAGAGAGTGTGAGTGGGGGAGAGGGGCAAAGGGAGAGAGAGAGTCCAAAGCAGGTTTCATGCTCAACCCAGGGCCCCACCCAGGGCTCAATCTCACAACCCTGGTACCATGACCTGAGCTGAAATCAAGAACCGGTGGCTCAACTGACTGAGCCACCCAGGCACCCCTTCATTTCCGTATTTGAAACTCCATTCGACAACAGGGATAAAGCTAGTATATTAACGTCTTTGTGCAAGTATCCAAGATATAATGAGTATTTGTTGCCATCATGGTTCCCTTCCTGGCATGGAGGCCCTCCTCACCCCACTCGAGCCCTGACATCCTGTGCTAGGTATCCCACTCAGGTTCCAACAGTGTTAAGTAGGCCACCCTCCAACTCAGATGTACTCCTTCCTCACCTGCTTGGGTCCTGACACCCCGGTCTCAGCTGTCCCTCTGCCACAACAGCACTCTTCTCAACCCTCTTGTGCTGGGAGCATTCCTTCCCATTGCCCCCTAAGTATGCACACCTTGCTTAGCCCACCCAATGAATGACTTCCAGGCTGACATGTACGGGAAGGGAGTGAAAAGGAGAGGAATTGGAAAAGAAAGATGACCTAATAAACCCGATGCGAATCTGATTTCCTTTCTCTTAAAACGGAATCAATCTTCCTTCATTCTATTTGTTCTATAACACACACGAATTCCATTTTATTATCATTATTTTAGTTTATTTTATAGGTGAAATTGTTGCTTTTATTTAATGGAATATATGAACAATGAACAGGTGAACACGATTTAAAAACTATATAAACATATTCACTTAGGTCATAGAAGAAAACCTATTTTTTGTCCTCAGCAACCTTTTAGAGACTAATCTCCATGTGTTTGATTACTGATGCCACACTTATTTATATTTACAAAAAACAAAACAAAAACGCAATTGAATCGATCTTTCTGCCTGTATTCTCCAGATACTGTTTTCCCTTTAAAATCCCAATAGTTTTCCTATAATAGGTCTCATTGCTCGCTGTTTTGGGTTGATTTTCCCAAGTACACAGCGCGTACTTTTAGTAAGTAGGTTTATGGCTTTTTTATTAAAAATAAGTTTTCTTGAATTGTAGCAAAGCACCGAAACTGCACAGCAACTGGTCTTTCCTGCCCCCTTTCAGGCCATCCCTCCTGCACAGGGAAATTCTTTGCCCACAAGGGCACTTTGGTGGGAAATTTCGAGATGTAGGGATTTCTACGGGCTTTTAACTCGTAGATTTTAAGAGGATATCGAGGAGAATGCCGTCGGTGTCGTGCGAAGCGCGTAACAAACGCAGTGTGACATTTCTCCTGCTCGAGGAGATTCCAATTTGCGAAGGGAGCACAGGTCCTAACTTCATTCTGCAAAGTCTCCCCTGAAATCTGACATCCGCGTCAGCACCTGAGCCTTAACTGACGCTCACACGCGCGCATGCTCCGTTGGTGTAGCAGCGCCCCTCCTTTTCCGCCAGTCGGAAGTCCCGTTTGTTTATTAAATTACGACAGTCGTAAACTGAGATTTTTGTGCCGGCTTCCTAGTTTTACGACGACAGCAACAATGGCGGCCACCAGTGGCAGGTTTGAAAGTGAGAGAAGTATTGAAGAACGTAAAGAACAGACCAGGATGGCCAGGGCCGAGGTGTTGCGCCAGGTATTTCCGTTTTGGGGGTTTTGGAGTCATTTAGAATTGGGAGTGGACGGTTCCTGGGAACTAGGCCTCTGGCTGTCTTCCTAACCCCCTCTCTTCTTTCGCTACCTCAATGTCTCTCCTAATCTGGGTGAGGGTCTCCCTTTGGGATGCGCAAAAAGTCTTGGTTATCTCCCGCCTCGGAGATGCGTTGGCAGTCTCTAGTTGCGCATTCTCTTTTTAGGAAGACCTGTTTCTTTCCTGAGTTTACTTACTTTTGAATTTCTCCATTCTTGATATTTCCATCACTTGGCTACCAGGGGCAGCACCCTTTTGGGGTACTCTGCCACTAATGACGGCTCTCCCAGCGCGTTTCACAGCCTTGGTCCTCGCCCCTCCTGTATCTGAAATAAAAATTCCCGTTTTCAGAAATACATGTGAGGCACATTGCAACACTGTTTCACGCTCTTGTCTTACTATTGATATCAGTTGGAGGGTTATTGTAAATCCTTACTGATCAATGCAAAGATTGACAGGAGAGACTCGAAAAAGGTTAAGACACATTGTATTTCTAAGGTTGAGATGCATAGAGGTAACCTGTAAAGAATGGAGGAAGTAAACTGTATTATCTGACAAGATGTAAGAATGAAGGGGAAAAGTTGTGACTGGAGAGCAGCATGGGGTACAAGTGGGCGTTTTTGTTTTTGCTTAAGATGGAATACTTTTAAATGAATACCGATGAGAAAGAGCTGGTAGAGGGGAAAGGCATAATGACTATAGCCAGATGTCAAGGGGAAGAGGAGGCGATTAGTGTTGGACAGGTGAATGGTTGGTATTGTTCTCTGATTTCAGCATACTGTAACATACATGTATAATAAATATTCTTCATCCTTGCTCTTTTGGTATCTCGGGCAGTTTTTGGAGGGAGTAGGATTTGTAAGCTAGGATAAATTTTATAGTAAAGGGGACTCTGGATGACTCAGTCGGTTAAGCGTCTGACTCTTGATTTTGGCTCAGGTCGTGATCTCACGGGTTCTTGAATTTGAGTCCCATGTCGGGCTCTGTGCTGGCAGTGTGGAGCCTGCTTGTGATTCTCTCTTTCCCTCTCTCTGTCTGTCTCTCCCCTGCTCATGCTCTCTTGCTCTCTCTCTCTCTCAAAATACATAAATAAACTTAAAAAAGCTTTTTTGTAGTAGAGATACCCATAGAGTTTGAGAAGGACAAAACCAGCTTTGGAATTTGGAGAGAGAATGAAAAGGCAAAAGCAACCTCCTAGGAAGAACTTATTTTACTTGACTAATTGTTGAAAGATGAATACACATTAGTAACACGATCATCTGTTTTTAGAAAGATGATTCTTCCCGAAGCATTTGAGGGCATGGGTAGAAGAATATGACATTGCAGATTGAAGGCATTGCCATTCTCCTAACAGTCACTGAAGTCCCAGGCAGTAGCAGTGGGATGGTGAAAGAAAAAGAGATTCAAGTCCTATTTAAGACAGGGAGCTTGGGCAGAGGGGGCGGTCTACTATAGATCCCAACATTCTGTCCCTGATTCATTAGAGACTGGTGATGTGATTAGTAATGTGGAAGGAGAGGGTTTAAAAAAAAAAAAAAAAAAATATATATATATATATATATATATATATATATATATATATATATATTTTACCCCTATACTTTGGTAGAAGCAAATTCCTGTCAGGGACAGACAGTGATTTATGAAACTTTATATGAAAGTGGAAAATGACTTTGTTTTACTTTTTTTTGGGAAAAATAATTGGATCATTTGTTAATTTTTCTTTTTTCATTGTTTTAGGCTAAAGCAAATTTTGAAAAGGAAGAGAGGCGTAAAGAACTTAAACGACTTCGGGGTGAGGATACATGGATGCTACCTGATGTGAATGAGCGAATTGAACAGTTCTCACAGGTTAATACTAACAGGTTTACTTGATGTAACAAATCTGTCTTTTTTTTTTTGCTCTTATTCAAGTTAATATTGGAAAAGGAACTTTATTTATTTTTTATTTTTTATTTTTCAATATATGAAGTTTATTGTCAAATTGGTTTCCATACAACACCCAGTGCTCATCCCAACAGGTGCCCTCCTCAATACCCATCACCCACCCTCCCCTCCCTCCCACCCCCCATCAACCCTCAGTTTGTTCTCAGTTTTTAAGAGTCTCTTATGCTTTGGCTCTCTCCCACTCTAACCTTTTTTTGTTTTTTTCCTTCCCCTCCCCCATGGGTTTCTGTTAAGTTTCTCAGAATCCACATAAGAGTGAAACCATGTGGTATCTGTCTTTGTATGGCTTATTTCACTTAGCATCACACTCTCCAGTTCCATCCATGTTGCTACAAAGGGCCATATTTCATTCTTTCTCATTGCCACGTAATACTCCATTGTGTATATAAACCACAATTTCTTTATCCATTCATCAGTTGATGGACATTTAGGCTCTTTCCATAATTTGGCTATTGTGGAGAGTGCTGCTATAAACATTGGGGTACAAGTGCCCCTGTGCATCAGGACTCCTGTATCCCTTGGGTAAATTCCTAGCAGTGCTACTGCTGGGTCATAGGGTAGGTCTATTTTCAATTTTTTGAGGAACCTCCACACTGTTTTCCAGAGTGGCTGCACCAATTTGCATTCCCACCAACAGTGCAAGAGGGTTCCTGTTTCTCCACATCCTCGCCAGCATCTGTAGTCTCCTGATTTGTTCATTTTGGCCACTCTGACTGGTGTGAGGTGATATCTGAGTGTGGTTTTGATTTGTAGTTCCCTGATGAGGAGCGACGTTGAGCATCTTTTCATGTGTCTGTTGGCCATCCGGATGTCTCCTTTAGAGAAGTGTCTATGCATGTCTTCTGCCCATTTCTTCACTGGGTTATTTGTTTTTCGGGTGTGGAGTTTGGTGAGTTCTTTATAGATTTTGGATACTAGCCCTTTGTCCGATATGTCATTTGCAAATATCTTTTCCCATTCTGTTGGTTGCCTTTTAGTTTTGTTGGTTGTTTCCTTTGCAGTGCAGAAGCTTTTTATCTTCATGAGGTCCCAGTAGTTCATTTTTGCTTTGAATTCCCTTGCCTTTGGGGATGTGTCAAGTAAGAAATTGCTACGGCTGAGGTCAGAGAGGTCTTTTCCTGCTTTCTCCTCTAGGGTTTTGATGGTTTCCTGTCTCACATTCAGTTCCTTTATCCATTTTGAGTTTATTTTGTGAATGGTGTGAGAAAGTGGTCTAGTTTCAATCTTCTGCATGTTGCTGTCCAGTTCTCCCAGCACCGTTTGTTAAAGAGACTGTCTTTTTTCCATTGGATATTCTTTCCTGCTTTGTCAAAGATGAGTTGGCCATACGTTTGTGGGTCTAGTTCTGGGGTTTCTATTCTATTCCATTGGTCTATGTGTCTGTTTTTGTGCCAATACCATGCTGTCTTGATGATGACAGCTTTGTAGTAGAGGCTAAAGTCTGGGATTGTGATGCCTCCTGCTTTGGTCTTCTTCAAAATTACTTTGGCTATTCGGGGCCTTTTGTGGTTCCGTATGAATTTTAGGATTGTGGAAAAGCAACTTTATATACAGTTTTCACAAGTTACAGAATGAGTATTACATAGTTGGCATTACTGACTGGTTTTATCTCCCTGGCAGAAATAATATATTTTAATATTTTTGGACATTATAATAGACAGATTTTGTTACTTGAGTTGATGGGTAGGAAGCTTAGCAAATTTCTGGCCCGCTTATATCAAGCTTGTGGATCTAAACAATTACACCCTTTAATATTTTTTTAAATTTATTTAAGTTTATTTATTTTGAGAGAAAGATAGTGGGAGAGAGAGAAAATGTGTGAGCAGGAGGGGGGCAGAGGGAGAGGCAGAGAGAGAATCCCAAGCAGGCTCCATGCTTTCAGTGCAAAACCTGACATGGGGCTCAAACTCATGAGCTGTGAGATCATGACTAGAGCTGAAGTCAGATGCTTAGCTGACTGAGTCACCCAGGTGCTCCTACATTTTATATGGCCTAATAATCTTCTATAAATTCTTACAGGGCCATAGAATAATATATATATATGTCTGTATATGTACACACACAAACAGTTTGTGTATAAATGTATTTATTGGATTATATCTGTCAGAAGACTCTACAAATAAATTAAAACTAAAACATCCCCCATATTTTCCTGATAAGGTATCTCAGCTCTGTGACTTATTTGTGGGGCATATATAATAGATGCCCACATCTAAATCTCAGAGGATTTTATTTCAATGTATTTGTTGTCTCATTTCATGAAAATATGGTTTTTGGAATACAGATTTGTTTTTCCTCAAAATACTTGTTTTATTTTTTTTAATTAATTTTTCCTCATGATCCATTTGCTCAAATTACCTCTGATGCTTTTATTTATTTATATATTTATTTATTTAAAGAATATAATTTATTGTCGAATTGGCTAACATACAACACCCAGTGCTTATCCCAACAGGTGCCCTCCTCAATGCCCATCACCCACTTTCCCCACTCCCCTACCCCCTTTACCCCTCAGTTTGTTCTCTGTATTTAAGAGTCTCTTGTGGTTTGCCTTTCTCCCTATTTGTAATGATTTTTCCCCCTTTTCTTTCCCCCATGGTCTTCTGTTCAATTTCTCAAGATCCACATATGAGTGAAACCATATGATATCTGTCCTTCTCTGACTGACTTGTTTCACTCAGCATAATAGCTTCCAGTTCAATCCACTTTGCTGCAAATGGCATGATTTCATTCTCGTTGCCAAGTAGTATTCCATTGAATATATAAACCACATTTTCTTTATCCATTCGTCAGTTCATGGACATTTAGGCTCTTTCCATAATTTGGCTATTGTTGAGAGTGCTGCTATAAACATTGGGGTACAAGTGCCCCTATGCATCAGCACTCCTGTATCCCTTGGGTAAATTCCTAGCAGTGCTACTGCTGGGTCGTAGGGTAGGTCTATTTTTAATTTTCTGAGGAACCTCCACGCTGTTTTCCAGAGTGGCTGCACCAGTTTGCATTCCCACCAACAGTGCAAGGGGGTTCCTGTTTCTCCACATCCTCTCCAGCACCTGTTGTTTCCTGAGTTGTTCCTCTTAGCCACTCTGACCGGTGTGAGGCTTTGATTTGTATTTCTCCCCTTGGAGAGAAAGTCTCCCCTTGGTGGTGGTGGGGAGAAAAATAGCGACACCCAGTCTCTCCTCCTGTGACTGAGTGTCCCAAACCACTCTGTTCCAGCCGTTCTTACTGTGCTGCGGATGCAAACAAGGCGGTTTGTCCTGCTCCACCGACTCCCATGCCTGGGGCTTGGCTGGGACTCAAACTTCCGCTCCGTGCGCCTGGGTACTGGGGAAGCACCGCTCCACGCCGCCAGATATGTGGTCCCCGACTGGCGGGCACAGCAGGCTTCGTCCTCTCCTGCAGCACTCCAGGGAGGGGATTGCTTTCTCCTACTGCAGACTGCATCCCTGACCTAGCCACTGAGCCTGGGGCTGGCTCTCTCCTTCCCAGTCACATGATCTGGACACCTGACCCCAGTCCGGAGCAAGCCCCACAGTTAGAGATGGGCTCTTTCTCCGTCCTGGTTTGAGGTTTTTCTCTTGTCCAGATACAGTGCTATGCTTCCCCAGCTGCACTTTCTCTTCCCTTTGTCTCTCTGCAGAAGGGGATCCCTCCCCTCCTTTCCTTTTATCTCTCCCAGTTCAGAATCACGCACTTACGGCCCGTCAGGGTGTCCCTGTGGGTCCCTGGAAGCGACTGTCTCTTTTCCTCCCGGACTCTCAGAATTCACAGTCCTTTAGCTTCAACGCTGCTTTGTTTGATAGACGAGGGAACTTGGGATCCCCCTACTTCTCCGCCGTGTTGGCCCCTCCTCTACTGGGTGATTTTTCAAAATGCTTGTTTTAAAGTAAGATAAAACTAAATTCCTTTCTCACCTCTTTAAAATGATTATTTACAGGAACACTCTGTGAAGAAAAAGAAGAAAAAAGACAAGCACTCAAAAAAAGTAAAGAAAGAGAAGAAAAAAAAGAGTAAGAAACAGAAGTATGAAAAAAGCAAGGAGTCAACTGATAGTTCATCGGTAAGTATGTATTAAAGCCAGCCAAAGTAGCTGCTTGAGAAAATTGTATTTGAAGGAATGATGTTTAGGAACTTAAAATATATGAGAACTTAAAAAACATGACTAGTTAGGGTATGAAAACGCCTGGGAAACTTCGACTTGGAGATGTCCAGGAAATACTGGAAACATGAATCTTAGGTTACAGAGAAAGGTAGGAGGATGGAGTTAGAAATTGGGAGTCATTGCTCTGTGAAGCCATGAGAATAGATGAATTGTCCAGGGACACTGAAGAAAAAGGGGGGCACAACACTGAAGAGCCAGGCAGGAGTAAAGGCTGTTCAGTAGAAGTAGCTGGAAAGTGGAAGGAGCTGCAGGGAAAGAGCAGTTGTGTACACATAAGAGAAAAGAGTTTTAAGACATTTGTGAGTCTGCTACTCTTGTTTATTTTTTTTAGTAGAAATTAACAATTCTTTAAAATAGGACATGGTAATATATTTATCTTCATGGTCAATAGGATGTGGCCCCACTGTGTCTCTAGCCAGTTCTGGGATGAGAGGACTCACAGAGGAAGGGAAAGCCTCTCATGAGTATTTTCAGGAAGAAAGAGGTACATGGTGCTTAGAGAGCTATGGGCTATAGATGTTGAGGGATGGTTTGGTTTTCTAGGTCTGATCTTCAGAGGGTTATATGTGCAGGTGAATCACCAAATTCCCAAGTCTAGCCCTCTTGCCGTTTCAGAAACTGAGCGTGTGGCGGTACCCCTGAGATGATAAATGGCTCGTGGAAGCCTGTCTTATGTGAGAATGCAGTTTATTAATTCACAGTGGATACTTTATCCACACTGGATACTTTGGTCAGGTAGCCAGCATATTTTGTAGTGGTAGGAATACTTAGGTTTTACAGAAAAAATTTTGTTAAATATAATTCAGGACGAAGTGAGTTGGAAAGTCTTAGAGCAGGAAGAAGGTAGAAACAGTGTTTCTACAGCTCTGTGTTGAGTTGCTGGTCCTGTTGAGAAACTGAACGAAGTGAGTGATCCTCTTTGTGAAAATAAGTTTGTATTTAAAGTTGTTTATTTCAGTGGGATTTATGAAACTCCCTGGGGTTTAGGCAGAGATCACAGGTTCGGCATCCCTGTCCCATGGGGATGGATCTGGCAGGCGGAGTAAACATTTAATAATTTGACTCAGGGTGCTTGCTTCCTTTTAGAGGCACACTGCCTGTTATTTCTCTTTGTTCTTCCCTAGAAATACAGTTGCCCCTTGAACAGCATGGGCTTGAACTTTGTGCATCCGCTTACAAGCAGATGTGTTTTAGATAAATATAGTACAGTACTCTATTTTTTCTTCCTTATGATTTCCTTTTCTCTAACTTACTTTATTGTACGAATAGGTGCATAATTCATATAACATACAAAATACATGTTCGCTGATTATGTTATCGGTAAGTCTTCAAGTGCACCCATAGGCTATTAGTAGTTACATTTTTGGGGAGTCAAAGTCGTATGTGGATTTTTGACTATGTGTGGAATCAGCACCCATAATCCCCTCGTCATTTAATGGTCAGCTGAATAGATAAGTCTTTTTGTTGCAACATACAACGTGTACACTTTTACATATATAATAAGTTGTATAACTATACCTTGGAGAGAGTTGTTTGAGTGAAAGGTCAGTGAAAGCACAGAGAGTTCCAAACAAGATGAACACAAGATGGTGTCTACACCATGGCACCAAATAATTAAAGTGTCAAAGGTTAAAGATAAAAAGAGAATCTTAAAAACATCAAGAGAGAAACAAAAAGTTACCTACCAGGGTAAAACCTATAAGGCTATCTATCAGCTGATTTTTCCTCAGAAAATTTGCAGGCCAGAAGGGAGTGGTATGACATAGTCAAAGTGCTGAAAGGAAAATGCCTACAACCAACAACATTCTCCCTGGCAAGGTTTTCATTCAGATTTGAGGGAGAGATGAAGAGTTTCCTAGACAAACAAAAGATAGAGGAGTTTATCACTACTAAACCAGCCTTACCAGAAGTGTTAAGGGGACTTCTTTTTTTTTTTTTAATGTTTATTTATTTTTGAGAGAGAGAGTGAGAGAGAGAATGAGTGGGAAAGAGGCAGAGAGACAGAGACACAGAATCCAAAGCAGGCTCCAGGCTCTGAGCTATCAGCACAGAGCCCGATGTGGGTCTTGAACTCACAAACCGTGAGATCATGACCTGAGCTGGAGTCAGCAGCCCAACTGACTGAGCCACCCAGGTGCCCCAAGGGGACTTCTTTAAGTGGAAAAGAAATGGCCATACTTAGACATAAGATTAATATGAATAAAAAGATGTAAAATAGGACAACACGTACATAAAATGTGGGGAAGGGAGTAAAAAGGGAAGAGAAGGAGAAAAAGATTTTTTTTTAAGAAAATGTTTGAACTTAGATGACCATCAAATTAATATAGACAGCTGTTTACTTAGGATGTTATGTATGAACCTCATGCTAACCACAAACCTGAAACCTATGATAGACTCAAAAAGTGAAGAGAAAGAAAGCCAAACAAAAGACTGTAAATAATCATTTGATCACAAAGAAAGAGCAAGAGAAGAAAGGAAAGAACTATGAAAACAATAGAAAACAAATTTTAAAAATGGCCATAAGTACATATCCATCAATAATTACTTTATTTTTTTAATATTTATTTATTTATTTATTTATTTATTTAAAAAAATTTTTTTTAACGTTTATTTATTTTTGAGACAGAGAGAGACAGAGCATGAACGGGGGAGGGTCAGAGAGAGGGAGACACAGAATCGAAACAGGCTCCAGGCTCTGAGCTGCCAGCACAGGGGCCCGATGCGGGGCTCGAACTCACGGACCGTGAGATCGTGACCTGAGCCGAAGTCGGCCGCTTAACCGACTGAGCCACCCAGGCGCCCCCGTTTTTTTTTTTTTTTTTTTAACGTTTATTTTTGAGACAGAGAGAGAGACAGAGCATGAACGGGGGAGGGGCAGAGAGAGAGGGAGGCACAGAATCAGAAGCAGGCTCCAGGCTCCGAGCCATCAGCCCAGAGCCCGACGTGGGACTCGAACTCACGGACCGCGAGATCGTGACCTGAGCCGAAGTTGGCCGCTTAACCGACTGAGCCACCCAGGCGCCCCCGTTTTTTTTTTTTTTTTTTTAACGTTTATTTTTGAGACAGAGAGAGAGACAGAGCATGAACGGGGGAGGGGCAGAGAGAGAGGGAGGCACAGAATCAGAAGCAGGCTCCAGGCTCCGAGCCATCAGCCCAGAGCCCGACGCGGGACTCGAACTCACGGACCGCGAGATCGTGACCTGAGCTGAAGTCGGCGCTCAACCGACTGAGCCACCCAGGCGCCCCCGTCAATAATTACTTTAAAAGTAAATGGCCTAAATGCTCCAATCAAAAGACAGAGTGGTGGAGTGGATAAAATACCAAGAGCCATCTGCAAGAGACTCACCTCAGACCTAAAGATCCACCACGCAAATGGAAGTGGAAAAGTAGACTGGGGTAGAAATATTTATATCCAATAAAATAGACATTAAAACAAAGACTACAACAGAGACAAGGGCATTGCATAGTGATTATCCAGTGATTCCACTATTGGGTATTTACCCAGGGAAAATGAAAACACTAACTCGAAAAGATATATGTACCACTATGTTTACTGCAGCATTATTAACAACAGCTAAGACTTGGAAGCAGCCCAAGTGTCCATCAGCGAATGAATGGATAAGGAAGATGTGGTACACACACATACACACACACACACACACACACACACACACACACAGAGGAATATTACACAGCCTTAAAAAAGGATGAGATTGTGCCATTTGAGACAACATGGAAGGACCTGGAGGGTATTACAGTAAGTGAAATAAGTCCGACTGAGAGAGACAAATACCATATGGTTCTATCATAAATGGAACCTGAAAAAGATGAATGAATGCACAAAAAGAATAAGAACTGTAAATATGGAGACCAAACTGATAGTTGCCAGAGGGGAGGGGTGTAGGGGGGTTGGGTAAAATGGGTGACTAGAAGAGGGAGGTACAGGCCTCCAGTTAAGGAATGAGTAAGTCACGGGAATCAAAAGCAGAGCATAAGGAATACAGGCAGGGATGTAAAAGCAATGTAACGGGGCAGATGGTAGCTACATTGTGGTGAGCACAGCATAATGTATAAACTTGTCAAATCACTAAGTTGCACACCTGAGACTAATGTAACATGGTAGGTCAACTGTACTAAAAAAAGAAAGAGAAAAAAACCCTCATGTGTAGGCTAACAATAAGTATCCTTTGAATCTTGGACTTTGGAAAAAAACAATTACTCTGACTTATTTTTGGGCCCAGCCTCTGATCTATCTTGATGAAAATTCCATGTGTATTTGAAACAAGTGTGAATTCAGCTGTTGGTAGGTGTAGTATTCTATAAATGCCAGTTTGGGAAAGTTGATTAATAGTGTTAAGTATTTTATATTTTTATTGATTTTTGATTTTTCTCTTCTGTCAGTTATTTTTTTTAAAAAAATTTTTTAAAAGTTTATTTATTTTTGAGATAGAGAGAGACAGAGCATGAACGGGGGAGGGTCAGAGAGAGGGAGACACAGAATCTGAAACAGGCTCCAGGCTCTGAGCTGTCAGCACAGAGCCTGATGCGGGGCTGGAACTCACGGACCGCGAGATCGTGACCTGAGCCGAAGTCGGACGCTTAACCGACTGAGCCACCCAGGCGCCCCTCTTCTGTCAGTTATTGAGAGAGCAGTATTAAAATCTCTAACTGTAGTAGATTTTTGTCTATTTCTCCTTCAGTTTTGTCAGTTTTTGTCTTATGTATTTTGAAGTTTACTAAGTATGTACACATTTCGGATTGTTATATCTTTCAGATGAACTGGCCATTATATTTTTGTGAAATGTTTCTTTTTATCTCTAGTAATACTTTTGTTGTAGGTAACTTTGTTTCATGTTAATAAACTTCAGTTTTGTTATTTGTTTTTTCATTTTTTATTCCTTTATTTTTAATTTCTTTTGTTTTTATTGAAAGTATTCTTGTAGACAGTGTATATTTGGGTCTTGCTTTTTTATCTAACCTATCAATTTCTTCCTTTTTAATTAGAGGCTTTTCTGCACTATCTAATATAGTAGCCATATGTGGTTTTTAAAATTTTAATTAAAATACATTAAAGTAATATTAAATTGAAAATTCATTTCTTCATTCTCATTTGCCAAATATTTTTTGTAAATTTTTTTTAATGTTTATTTATTTCTGAGAAAGAGAGAGAGAATGCGAGCAGGGGAGGGACAGGGAGAGAGGGAGACACAGAATCCGAAGCAGGCTCCAGGCTCTGAACTATCAGCACAGAGCCCGAGGTGGGGCTTGAACTCATGAACTGTGAGATCATGACCTGAGCCGAAGTCCGACGCTTAACCAACTGAGCCACCCAGGTGTTCTGCCAAATATTTTAAGTATTTAGTTATCACTTATGGCTAGGTTATGCCCACTGTATTGGGCAGTGTAGTATAGAAAAATTCTATTGGATAACAGTGGTTTAGATCATTTACGTTTAATGTAATTATAGATCTTTCTTGACTTACAGTTGGGTTATGTCCCAACAAACCCACTGTAAATTAAAAATATCGTAAGTCAAAAATGCACTCTATACACCTAACCTACTGATTGTTACGGTTAAGTCTAGCCCACCTTAAATGTGCTCACAGCGCTTAACATTAGCCAATAGTTAGGCAAAATCATCTAACACAAATTCTGTTTCCTTAGCTCAGTAAGATTGTCATATTCAGCTCGAGTCAACCCTTTCTTGTGCCTTGGTCTGGAAAGTGCTTTGAGGCAAAAAGCTGTGGAGATAGTAATGGTAACATTCACCTCATTTGTTTCCCTTTTCAGGGATCACGGCCTGGTATTACCGAGATTCAGTGTTCCGAATAGAGCTTCAAACATTTTCCATTATTATTTCTATTTCTGTGTATTTCTATTTTGATGCCATTTATTTTGTCACGGCCAGAGGCAGAAGTCCTTAAGTTCCTTTGATTTTTACTGGTAGCACTTTGCTGTCTGGGTTCCATCTTAGAGATTTTGGCTGATAGGATCAGGGGTATGGTTATTATAAAGGCTGCATATGAGAACAAGAGTTCTGGGAGCTCTGTTAGGTCAAGCACATTAAGCTTGATGGTGTAGGAGTTCTTCAAGGTAAAATGGAGGATTGAAAAACTGAAATCCGCAGAAGGACTGAGGTCATAGCATATTGGGGAGAGAGAAATAGCAGCCATGCTGAAGTAGTGAGCTGACTGTGCAATGGTGAAAGTGAGAAACAAAGTTAACAGACAGGGAATGAAGGCAGGCGCTTTGTACACAATGGTGCAGGTATCACCGTTCTGTAAACAAATAACAAGAATACTAAGTGTATCATTGATGCTTCTTTCCTTCAGTGCCTGGTATTTAATGCTTGAATGCTGCCTGCCGATTAATGTTTCTGATTAGGGCTATTGGAAGGGTAGGAAAAGAGGATTTAGTTAATTTTAGGTACACCTTTATTGCATGCCAACTCTGTCAGACACTGGTATAGACACACGGAATGTAAAAATAGTTTTTTTTTTCAGGCCTTTGGAGAACTCATTTTGTAGCTAGATAAATAGATACATAATTTCAATATGCAGTCTCCTGATGCCAAGACAGAACAATGTATTAAGGGAAAGAGGATTTCATCTGCAGACTTGTTGGGGAGATAATATTTGAGTTGAGACCTGAATAATGACTAAGAATTAGCCAGGCACAGAAGGTTATTGGCATTTCATGCACAAGGAATTGTGAGAGCAAAGGCCTGGAAGTGAGATAACATGGTGTATGTGTGTATGTGTATATGTAAGTAAATAGAACTACGAACAATATGATAGCACTAGGTTACAAAACAAGGGGGGAGTGGATGGTGATGAAAATGGAAGAGTTGATAGGGCCTGTAAACCAAGAGCTCTGGCGCTATTCAGTAGGAAGTGTGTCCTCTAATTAGGTTCATTTGCATTTACCAGAAAATCTCAGAGTAGCCATAGGTTAAACAAGATAGTTAACTTTTCTCTCTCATGAAAGAATCAGGTAGGCAGTCTGGGACTCGTGTGGTCTTCCGAGACTAAGGCTTCTTCTGTTTTGCCCGTCCCTCATCTTTATAGCATTACCTCTTCATCTAGGTAACAAGAAAGGGGACCCTCTCTTTCATAATTTGTCTTCCAGAAAGTCCCACATAATACCTTCATTTCAGTGTCATTGGACACTTGACCGTAGGGCTTTGCTTTCCAGCAAGGGAGGCACGGTAGGTCTCCCAATGAGATTGACTTCTGTTGGTAAGAAAGAAGAGGAGCTTTGTCACAGGGAGCCATAGAAGGGGTCATATGTGCCCTTTCTGTTTCTCCAGATGTGTCTAGGGTGGAGATTGGAGAAGGAAGGACCGGCGTCCAGGTTATTGCAGTTGTCTGGGTGTGAGATAAGATCTGACCTAGGATGCTTCAAGGATGGACAGGAGAGGTGTGTATTAGTCGGGGCTTTTGGTTCCAGGCAATAGAGATAAAACAAATTGGCTTATCCAGAAAAAGGGGGGGACACTTTATGTTATTTTTTTTTAATTTTTAAAAATATTTATTTGTTTTTGAGAGAGAGAGCGAGCGGGGCAGGGGCAGAGAGAGAGGGACACACAGAATCTGAAGCAGGCTCCAGGCTCTGAGCTGCCAGCACAGAGCCTGATGCAGGGGCTTGAACTCACAGACCCCAAGATCATGACCCGAGCCGAAGTTGGACGCTTAACCAACTGAGCCACTCAGGCGCCCCAGGGGGGCAATTTGTTATTAGAGTACAAAAGTCTCGTAGTACCTCTAGGTGTGGGAATGAAGCTGGCCTTCAGGAATGGCTGGAACTAGAGTTGTAATGCTTTTATGAGTTGTCTTGCCATCTTCCATTTTTGTTTTCCTCCGAGTTCACTTTTTTCTTGGTAACAGATCAGTTTTTTGCTGAATTCTATCCTCATGGCAAAAATGGCTTCTGCCAATGCATTTCCAGTTCTCTTTAGTTTAGAGCAGCCCCATTTTGTTTTGATTTCAAATTCCTGGAGAGTAACTCAGATTGATATCAATTGGGTCAGAATCCTACCTTTGAACCAATCAGTTATGGCCAGGGGTGGAAGTGGGGTCCCATGGTAGGCATGTGGTGTTCACTGGATGATGTATTTGAGAAAATATTTTGGAAATGAAAATAGTAGGTTTTGATGGGAGGGGCAAAGTTGATCCTAAGATTGTTGACTTGGTTAAGTGGGTGGTTGGTGGTACCAGGTGATTCAGTTCAGCAATTCAGGAGGAGGAACAGGTTTTGTGGAAGAAGACGGTGGGTGTATGTTTTGTGTTTATTGAGTTCAGCATGGTATCCAAATATGGTAGGTAGTTGGTTAAATCACCGACACTTTGGGTAGACCAATTTGAAAGATATCAGCACAATTGATGGTAGTTCAAGGCATGAGAGTGGATTTAATGGCCAAAGGGGAATGTTGAGAGATTAAAAAATTAGTGTGCCAAGAAAGGAACCCCACACAGCATTGATATTTAGGGGCTGAGCAAAGGAGGAAAAATGCGTAAGGGAAATGGAGAAGAAAGCAAGAATGGAAGCAGAACTGGGAAAGGTCCTGGAAATCAAGGAAGTTGAGTTATCGAGAGTTGTATTCAGAAACGTTCTGCTGCATTGGACAAAGTGGCAGCCGGTGGTGACCTTTGAAGAAATTTCAGCAGATTAGTGAGAACCTTACCCATATCGTAGAGTTTTGTGGGGATGTGAAGGCAGTGGCTACAGACTACTCTTTGAAAATTTTGGCTTAGAGTAAAAGTTGGAAGATAAATTGCTGCCAGGGGGAGACATAAGGCCAACAGAGGTTCCTCTTCTTCACTCATTTACACACACATACCCACACACATGCACACACACATGCACGCACACACGCACATACACACACACACACACACACACACACACACAGGATGGAAAATGCTTGAGCATATTTCTAGGCCAATAGAGTGCTTCTTGTAGACCAGGCTACAAGAGAAGGAGATAATTGATGGTGCATTGTCCTGGAGGAACAGGAATGGTTGGGACCAAGATCTTTGGAGGAGCACCTGCCTTGAATAGGAAGAATTAACAGGAGGAAAGGAGATGCACAAGTGTACATAATTTTGTTGGGGGTTGGGTAGGAAGTTAAGGTGGCATCATTTTGCTTGGTCAAGGAGGAGGAGAGATCCACTAGCTGAGTATGTGGTGAATGGGGTTTGATAGAAAACTTGAGGAAGATGTTGAAGAATATAATAAGCATCACCTCTCTGCTAAGGTGTTAAACTATGTCCTTGGGGATACGAGCTAGGGGAGAGCAGAAGCGGTTTTTGTCTTCCTAGAACTTACTGCCCAGTGGGAGAGTGAGACATCAATCAGATAGTTACACAAGTAAATGTAAGAGTGATACATCTTCAAAGGGGAGTGAGCCAGGGGAATGAAAGGGAGAACTGACCAGGGGCCAGTAAGAGGAATACTGGTTGTGAATGAGAGTCTAGCTCAACTGAAGTTGTAGGTCATGATATGGAGTGGCCACCGGTTGTAGCTGTGGTTAAGCAGCTGGTGGCTCTGATCACTGACTCGCAGGTGATTGGTTAGCAGCTAGTAGGATGCAGAAAATCTGTGGTTTTAGAGGAGGGCCTTTGAGGGGCGCCAGGCTGGCTTAGCCGCTGGAGTGCGTGACTCTTGATCTCGGGGTTGTAAGTTCGATCCCCACACTGAGTGCAGAGATTACTTAAAAATATAAATCTTAAAAGGAAGGCCTAAATGTCCATCAACTGATGAATGGATAAGTAAGTTGTGGTTTATATATACAATGGAATACTACTTGGCAATGAGAAAGAATGAAATCTGGCCATTTGCAGCAATGTGGATGGAACTGGAGGGTATTAAGCTGAGTGAAGTAAGTCAGGCAGAGAAAGACAGATACCATATGTTTTCACTCATATGTGGATCTTGAGAAATTGAACAGAAGACCACAGGGGAAGAGAAGGGGGAGAAATAGTTGCAAACAGAGAGGGAGGGAGGCAAATCATAAGACTCTTACATACAGAGAACAAACTGAGGGTTGTTGGGGGTGGGGGAGAGGGGAAGGTGGGTGATGGGCATTGAGGAAGGCACCTGTAGGGATGAGCACTGGGTGTTGTATGGAAACCAATTTGACAATAAATTATATATATTTTTTTATTAAAAAAAATTTTTTTTTCCTAACATGTATTTATTTTTGAGAAAGAGAGAGACAGAGTGTGAACGGGGGAGGGGCAGAGTGAGAGGGAGACACAGAATCCAAAGCAGGCTCCAGGCTCCCAGCTGTCAGCACAGAGCCCGACGCGGGGCTCGAACTCACAAACTGCGAGATCATGATCTGAGCTGAAGTCAGACACTTAACTGACTGAGCCACCCAGGCATCCCTATTTTTTTTTTTTTAAAGGAAGGCCTTTAACAGAATCCTGTGGAAAGCTAATGTAAACATTTTTTTTTTTTTTTTTTTTAGCTTGATGTTAGCAAATTGGCACCCGAGGGATGTGCTTTCAGATTATAAACTTCCTTTCAGTGGGTAACAGCAAGTGGTAGGAACCAGGCTGCTAAATTGATCTTTTTAAAAAGTTTTTATTTAAACTTCAGTTAACATACAGTGTTCTGTTAGTTTCAGGTGTACAATATAGTGATTCAACACTTCCATACAGCACCCTGTGCTCATGACGACAAGTGCACTCCTTTCTAAGTTGGTTTGACAATGTAAATAGGACTAGACCAGAAATATGTTCATAGTGGTTATCTTAAAAAGTTTTAACTATATATGTCAGTAAGTAGCTCTAATGTTTCTGTAAGTCCAAATCAAGGTCTGAATGAATGAATGAATGAAGTCTGCTTTGTATTGGGAAACAGTTGGCACTTGAGATGCCAGAGACAAATATGTTTTCTCTGAGTAGATTATACCTTTTACCAGACATATGTTTGTTCTCTGGTTAGGTAATTATCAAGAACTTTGTGTAGATAGGGGGCGCCTGGGTAGCTCAGTCAGTTGAGCATCTGACTTCGGCTCAGGTCATGATCTCGCGGTCTGTGAGTTTGAGCCCCGCATCGGGCTCTGTGCTGACAGCTCAGAGCCTGGAGCCTGCTTCAGATTCTGTGTCCCCCTCTCTCTCTGCCTCTCCCCTGCTCATGCTCTGTCTCTCTCTCTCAAAAATAAATAAACATTAAAAAAAAAAAAAGAACTTTGTGGAATGAAAAAATATTGTTCTCATTCAGGAGACCCACCTTTGCTTCCCTTGGCCTCCAGGTTTCTCTGTGGGACATTAGCAAGTGTTGTGTGCTAGGTGATTTCTAGGGTCTTTCCTACACTTCCATTGTATAGCTCCAAAGAGATTTTAGAGCCAGACACATCTAGGTTTCTATTCTGGTTCTCCTGCTTGGATACCGTGGAACTTGGGCAAGTTACCTAATTTGGGGAAGCTTTTTCTTATTTGTAAAACCAAATAGTATTTTATGTAGGGTTGTTTTAAGGAGTCAGCTTGAGAACATATGTGAACGTACTTATTACAGTACTTAACATAGAAGGAGTTGATTGATGTATTTGTGGAAAACAAAATCCAGAACTTGGCATAATGCTGAGCACATAGGGGATGTTGGCTAAATACTTCCTAGCTGATTTAATAATCTGGTATTTAAACACATTAACAAAGTGCCTTACCAGTCTGGCTGTTCACTGCGATCTCTGCATTTTTAAACCCAGGGAAATCCAAAAACTCGAAACTTAGAGGCAGAGTCATTTACTTGGGTGTTGTTTCCCTTGTTGTAGTTAAACAAAGATGTCGATATCACTTAATGTTGGTAGGAACCGCAGCTCTGTGTTGAAGTGAGTTCTCTGCTGTCACTTCTGATCTTTTGGTTTTGCTTTCCCCTGGCAGGAAAACAGTCTTGGTGTTTCATGGGCTTGTCCCAAAAGAGTGGTTTTACAGGTTCTTTGTTCAGATTTTCAGTGTAGCTTTTTCAAGGGGAAGTATACTCTAAGAATTTTCTCTAGGAAACTGAAGAATTTACCATTTAACAACAGCACAGAATTTTTACGTGGAAGTGTGCACGTTTGAGAACTTCTCTTCTATGCCGCCTGTTCCTAGAGCTCTGAAGACGAGTGGGTTGAGGCTGTCCCGCCCCAGGCTCCTGGCAGGGAGAAGGCCTGGAAAGCGAAAGGTGAAAATATGGAAAGGGAAGGCAACCAAGTTGTCCAGGTAAGTCACCCGATTTTAAAGAAAGAAGTATGGACTTCTAAAAATAGATGGATGCTAAAATGACAGATGGATCAAATTGCTTCGGGAGAAAAATGAGACTGTGAAAACAGTATAATTTTACAAATAATTCTGGCAGTGGTACTGTTTGCTTAGTCTTTAGACTTCCATTCTTCTTCTGTGAGAAAGTGAGTACTTCCCTCTGTTTGAGTCCCACAGAGGGTTTCCTGCTTCCAGTTGTTGCTAGAAAAGCGGCCCTTTGCCCTCCTGCCCTGGCAGCTCTGTGCTGTTACCTGTATGTGACCTTTCTCCACTGAGTAGTTTCCCTTTGCCACACCATGTCATCATTTCTCTCAGCAGTATTTAGAGTTGGGTAGTTCACAAATTTGGGGCCCTAGTTCACCCGCCTACGTGTGAATGCATCGAGCCACAGCGAAGAGGGGTGGAAAGAACTGGTGTTTGAATACCTGTTGTGTGTCGGGCACTGGACTGCGCTCCTTAAATCTTGTTTACTCCTTGAAACAGTCCTAAAATGTAAGAATTTATTCCACTTTACAGGAGAGAGATTAAGGCATACAGAGACTAAAAAACTTGTTTTAAGTTAGGCGAATGTAGGATATGATCCAGGTTTCAGTGCCCCCAGAATCCCTGCTGTTATTACCAAGTGTTTATTTTCACTTCTAATCAATTTAGATTGAAGTGACTTTTTTTTTTTTTTTTTTTTTTTTTAAACAGAGAGATGAGTGGATGACTGTTGATTTTATGTCTGTTAAAACTGTGTCATCATCGTCGCTCAAAGCTGCAAAGGAAACTGTCAGGAAAATAGAGCGAGAGAAAACCCAAGCGCTAGAACAGGTAAGAGAATATTTCAAATGCTGTAACTTGTAGTTGACCTTTACTAACCAGTGAGACATTTAGGTAAATGCAGTTTTGCTTGTGAAGTATTATTTTCTCTGCTGTGGTAGTTAATAATATTAGTGGGAACAGCTATGAAGTGTGATAGAAGTTCTAGTGAAATGAATCTTCTGTAGGAAGTCAGCTGAATGCTATGCTAGATTTATAAATCCCAGGCATGTATCGTTGCCTGAGTATTGAGTTTGGTTCACGGTATGGATTTGTAATGGTTTCATTGCTGCCTGTGTGGTCTGAGAATCTTCAAGGTGAGAATTTCTTTTAAAGCTCTCTTGTGTTGGTAGTGCCTTGAAGTGCTTGGCAGTGGTGGACCCTGGGGCTTTCTGGAGGACCACAGTGTCGCTGTGGGCACCACGGGTTTTCCAGAAACAAGCTCATAATGTGGAATCACAAAATACATGAAAATACAAGGCTGGTCCATGAATGAGAGGCTTCTGAGGTAATGAGCAGTAGAATCAGACACATGAAGGCTTTATCTGTTGGGATATTTAATAGCGGTATACAGTACCAGTAGATGTGGAAAATGTAAGAAAGAAAAGATTATTATGAAGGCAGATATGAGAAAGAGCCAACAAGAACTTGTAGAAATGAAAAACACTACCGTTGGAATTAGAAACTCAGTAGATGAGTTATCAACAGATTGAATACAGCTGAAGAGAGAATTAGTGAACAAGAAGATCATCCTTAAGAATTTACCTTGAACACATCATAGAGAGACAAATAAACAAAAAATGTGAGAGTGATGGTGAGAGTCCTGTGATCGGTGTTGTTTTCTCCCTCGTCCCACTGTCCAGTCTAATTTTAATTCTGAAAGTGTGGGTGTGGCACGTGGTCATGGCTTATTAGCTAGGCAGCTCTCCACACGGAACATTGAAGTCCACGGAGTTTTGGAGCATCTTGGCTGAGCTCTGTAAAATATCTTTGTCTTTGAGACCTGAAGGAGTTGGAGTCATGGTATCAAAAGAGGAAAGGGGAAGTGCACGTAGCAGTAGGGAGGTAACCTGTGGACAGTGGAGCCTGCAAAGTCTGGAAGCCGATAATACCCATTGTCATTACAGGCTTGCTTCTGAAATCGTCCTCCGCTGTTTGTGGGCACGAACGTTTTGGCATGTTGGGGCAACCCTGGCTTGTGGTCTTCTCTTTTGTTCATATCCTATTCTGGCCTATTCTCCATATCAGACAACAGAACATAGTAAACCCTTGACTATCTTTACAGAGTGAAATAGTGATCAGTTATTCTTAGAAATTCTGTCCCATAAAGCTATCTTCATTTTCCTATGAAATGGTAATAGTTTTTTCTTGCTTATCTCCCCCCCTTTTCAGGTTTGTCTTCAGGATTTCTCACTAACATAATCTTTTCTTACAAATTCTTCTATAAACTTCTCTGATTCAATTAAGTCTGCATCTGTTGCTGTGCCCACATCTTGTCCTGTGCCTTTGTACCGTGTTTTTCATTCCTGCTGCTCCTGCTTGAGTTGAGTTGTCACCTATGTCTGTCTACATACATATGTATGCCACTTATGTATGTCTGACTTGGCCTCTCGTTCCTCATTTACCTCCTCTCTCCTGGAGCTGAGTTAATGCGTGTGACGGACTGAGGACAGCCTCTGGGACTAAGAGCCATTCGCGGTTAGATGTTATTATGGTTCCGGCCCTGATTTACTCTTGTGTGGGCAGTTTCAGTGCCCTCTTCATTTTTCACTCCGCATCCTACAATGATGTCAGGTCAAGTGTTTGACAGGACAGCTCTGGTCATGGCGTTACTCTGTGTAGAAGCCTTCAGTGATACGAGTTGAGGGGAATGTCTTCACCATTTCTCATGTTTCTTTTCGGGTGGAAGAAGCTCCACTAGTGGTTATCTCACGTCACCCTCTTTCCTCATTCTGTCCTTGAGGCTCTGCAGCAAATATTCTTCTGGAGAATTTGGAAAGAATATACCTGGCATACTTGGCTTAGCCCAGCCTTGCCTGCTTATGGAACAGGCTGCCTGCAGGGACCGTGTGGGGAATCGGTTGCGGTGGGGTTGGTTCGGTGCTGATCATACCTGGGAAAGTGCCTCATTGTGGGGTTCAGTTAACAGGCCCGTTTGGTTTTTACTGAAAGAAAAATTCTCTTCCGATTTAGCCTTCACCAGCAATAAAGGTAATTTTTGTCATTTATCTCCTTATGTTTTTATTGCATTTCTCAACTTGTTCAGAGGCTGGGCTGAAAAAATAAGGTGCTGTATTTATTCTTCTCCCGTAAAGACCCTGTCCCTCAAAAGCTGCTGTAAATAGAGTTCAGACACATTGGATTGGACTCTTTCTCTTAGGTAATTTGTACCTCAACTAGGCTAGTTTAACCACTGTCCCTCATATTTCTTTGCAAATTCCTATCTCTGTATTTTTATTCATTTGGTTCTTTCTTTCCTTCTTTCCTTCTTCCTTCCTTCCTTCCTCCCTCCCTCCCTCCCTCCCTTCCTTCCTTCTTTCCTTCCTTTGTTTCTTTGTTTCTTTCTTTCTAAGTTTATTTATTTTTGAGAGAGAGAGAGGGAGAGAGAATCCCAAGCAGGCTCTGCACTGTCAGCTCAGAGCCTGATGTGGGAGTCGATCTCATGAACTATGAGATCATACCTGAGGCAAGATCAAGAGTCAGATGCATAACCGACCAAGCTACACAGGCACCCCTCATCTGGTTCTTTCTAAGTGAATTAGAAAGTCTATAAGTCTGCATCTTGTTTATCCTTCAAGGCCTAACTTGATATGTACTATGCAATTTTTCCTGTTTCCCTTAACTGAAATAAATCTCTTCTGTCTTTATGTTTCCATAGCACTTTGTTCCTTTACTTTATAGTACTTGTAGATTTCTGTAAAGTACTGTGATTTAGTAGTTTTTTCTGATTTCCCTTATGAGATTATATACTTCTTGAGAAACTGTGTTGTTTATATCTTCCTTAGCAGCTAGAAGAGAACTCTGTGTGTAGTGCCTTTTTTTTTTTTTTTTTTGATATATTTGAAAGTATAGAAGATTTATTATTCCTTTCCCTGTGAACTTACCTTTCTGCTCTGTAAATCCTTGGATTTAGTTCGGACGTTTAAAACCTGTAGTAGTTTCTGATTTTTGTTTAGGTAACAATTCAGACTGTTGGGAGCACAAGTAGATCATCTAGACTATTGAATGACAACAGCCAGTTTTCAAACATCTGCACATCCGTCTGAGTGTGCTGTTCTCTGCACATGATTATATTCTTAACATGTGATAAACATTTGGTTTATTTTGAGGAAAAAAAAGGCCCTTGTCTTAGAATCAGATGTTGACTCTAGTAATGAGAGTGTGGATAACATGAAGACAGTGGGAAGGAGTCTAAAATGATGGTCCTGAACGGAAGCTTCAGTGTGAAGCATGTTGATTTTATGTCTTTTCTTGTTTTGGAGGATGTCATTTCTTTGGTGTTCCAGCCTGGTGTTCTTCAAAAGTGGGTCACGTAATTGACGTATTGCAGTCAGCACTTAAAATATAAAATGTCAGCAGTTTTACATGTAATAAATATACATTTTGTTTCCTACAACCTTTGTTTTGGACACACACACACACACACACACAGACTGTGTATAAACACACACATACAATCTCTCTTTGGGTGAAGGTCACAAAAAAGTGAAAACAAATGCTCAAGGCTGTGTCTTTGTCCTCTGGGCCGCCTCTGCCTGCACTGTGCTATACGCTGTAGACCTGTGGCATCTATTTGTAGACCTCGTCTGTAGAGCATTGTACAGACAGATACCCACTTTTCAGCCTTCTTTTGCCAGCAGGAGGTGTCCCACCCCAGTCCTGAGCTTTGTGTGCTGAAGCTGGCTCCGTCCCCATCTCACTGCAGCACTCGTAGTGTTTATTATCTTACACAAACTGAGGAAGGGCTGTTGCTTTCTGCTTGCACATAATGCCCAGTAAGGCCTGGGTTTCCACTTTGCATTACCTTTCTGGTCCATGGAGGTGTTTATCTTGTCTTGAACTGAAGTATGTTTTATATTTTATGTTTCTTTTCTGTTTGTCCTGAGCAGGGAGGTTGTGATGAGTGAATGGAACCTTTATAGGCCATTTTGACTTGAAGGCCTGAGTGTGTTTTAGCGATTGATTCATATTTTGGTTCATTCCTTCTAATCACCGTGCAGTCTTTCGTCATCTAACTGTGCCATTCTGTAGCTGTCCGTTTCTTGTGGTTATCTGTGGACATTGGCATTGGTTGCTGTTTTTCAGTGTTACACACAGTGCTAGACGAAGGTCCTTGTGTGGACTTCTCCTTGGTGCACACCTAGAAGAGTTGTTGCCAGGTTATAAGGTACTCACCTGTCTTGTGTAGATAGTCGCTTACGCTGCCCTGACAGTGTGCGTTTCTTTACCGTCCTGAGCATCTGTATTGTCAGACTTGTAAATTTTCGTCATGCTAATTAATAGTGAGAGATGGCATTTCATTGTTTTTTCTTTTTAATATTTATTTGTTTTGAGAGAGAAAGAGAGAGTGTGACTGGAGGAGGGACAGAGAGAACAAGAGAGAGAATCCCAAGTAGGCTCTGAGCTGTCAGCACAGAGCTCGATGTGGGGCTCAAACCCACAAACTGTTGAGATCATGACCTGAGCCGAAGTTGGATGCTTGACCTACTGAGGCACCCAGGTGCCTCCCTTGTTTTTTTTTTTTTTTTTTTTAAGTTTATTTTTATTTATTTTGAGAGAGAGATAGAGAGCAAGCGGGGGAGGGGCAGAGAGAGCAGGAGACAAAATATCCTAAGCAGGCTTCATGTTGTCAGGCTTTTGTATTCTTTTGAGACTTTGATGTGGATCTTTGAGTGTCTGCACAAGACCACTGGAAGAAACACCTTGATTTTAGATGCTTTGAGATTTTGTAGTAGTCTAACAAGGGAGGTGACAGAATCTTTTTTTTTTTTTTTTTTTATGTTCATTTATTTTTGAGACAGAGAGAAACAGAGCATGAGTTGGGGTAGGGGCCGAGTGAGAGGGAGACACAGAATCAGAAGCAGGCTCCAGGCTCTGAGCTGTCAGCACAGAGCCCGTTGCTGGGCTCGAACCCACCAACTGTGAGACCATGACCTGAGCTGAAGTCAGACGCCCAACCAACGGAGCCACCCAGGCGCCCCCAGAATCTTTTTTTAATTTTTATTATTTTTTTGGTACAAACTACTCTAAGAAGTCAAATTCTTATGTTTTTGCCTAGCCTTCCACGTTAACCTTGAACTTAAATTTTGTACTTTGAAGATTCTCTACTTTTTTTTATCAACTCATGAATGTATTTTAAAAGCTTTAAAAAAGTTTTATTCACCATTTTTTGTTTTCAATAATATGGTTGGCTCATTTACTAGAAACTGACATTGAACTCTCTTCATTCTTCTCCATCTAGTTGCTATTATTAATTCTAATAATTGTTGTTAGTCCTGGGAAACATTTTCTGGCCTCCTCAGGTCAAGTCAGGTACCCCTTGTATGTGGTTCTATAGCACCCTTTACCTTCATAGCACTTCCTGTATTAGAATTGCTTAATTGTCTCTCTCCTTTCTCTAGACGGTCCTTTCTTTGATGGAAAGGACTCTGGCTTCTTCATTGCAACCCCAGGGCTGGCCACTGTGCTTGGGACGCGGAAGGCACTTGGTTTGCGACAGGGCTACTGTCGTCTCTTTGCTGATTATTACCACAGTTGTCTGACTGGATTCCTGCCTCTGATCGTGCTTTCCTGTACTCTTTCCTCTACTCTGAACCCAGTTTGCTCTTTGTGTAATTCAAAGCCAATCACTTCCATGATTCACCACCGCCCTGCTATGAGAGCCCAGTAGCAGTTTCAACTGGCTCATGTGGCCCTTGTCCCTGATTATTCTACAACCTAATGTCTTATCACTACTCACTTATGCTTCTAGGTTTTAGACAGTCTCAATTCTTTTAAGTTCCTTGGAAGTGTTACGTTTTCTGTTTCCTCTAGGGTTTTATAAATATGCTGCTACTCCTCGCTGGAGTATCTCTATGCCTTCTTCCCCCACAAAAGAGGATTTGGCTAATCCCTGCTCCTCTTTAGGTCTCAGACTGCATGTACTACTTCCTCTAGGAAGTCTTTGATTTGTCAGTGTGAGAGGGGTTTAAGTAATGTGTGGCTATAGCACTATGCACCTCATCCTCAAAACACTTGTCAGTTACTTGTTAATTGTCTCCATTCCTCACTATCGCCTAATCTAGCAAGGGACGAGTTAGGCAGATTATTATATCTTCTGCATCTACCACGGTTTTGATTCATAGTAGGCGTTCATTGGAAGCATTGGACGAATGTTAATTTAGGCATTATTTTTGCAAGTTGCAGAAGAGTGTGTCTTAGGAGTGTTTTAATTATTTGTCCAGGTTTACAATTGTTAACTGAGTCTCATATATTATTGATTAATGTATTTTATGGCGGCTTTTTAAAAAAATTATGACCTCTGAAAACGTTTTGTTCTAGTCCAGACTGCTGGAAAGAGAACTGAATCCATACTGGAAAGATGGTGGTACAGGTCTTCCCCCAGAAGACTGTAACGTGTCATCAGTTACTAAAGGTATCTCTACATTTTGGTTGTAGCCACACAGGCGTTTCTTGTAACTTGGTATTCCTATGGGAATGACCAGAGTTTGTTGGTAGATTGGGAAGATGTGATTATTTAAATATCGCGTGTTTCTGTGTAGTGAGGTGGTTTTAAGTCTGTAATTATCTGTGCTTATTTCTGTATTTGAAAAACAACTGTAAGTTTACTGATCATCTGATGTGGAATCCGGTGGTTTCATATTATGAGCCTCTATGGATTATTATTGAAGGTTCAGATTACATAGGACAAAGTAAATAAAATGTGTGCGGTCTTTTGAGGCCTTGTTTAAATTTAGTACCTGGAAAGATTGATTATGTTAATTATATATGTTGGGGAGGAAATTGATTAAATCTATATTTTTATACTTGATAATGTTTTCATATTTCAGTGTCTGTTTTGAATGGATTAATACAAAGTATGATTTTGTGAGGATATAATAATGCTTTGGGTTGTTACATCCCGTAACAAAATATAAAAAAGCGGTATGTCTGAACTTTTATGAAAATAACGTATAAATATTAAAGATGTGATTTCATATGTTCTTTAGAAATTCCTACTTTGCCAGCATTCATAAAACTTGTTATTTACCTTGGATAGTGCTGTTATTTTCCAACAGATGGAGACAAAATATTTAAGTGTCACATAATCACACTTGATACCATAATTTTAAAAGTATTTTTATGCCAATTAAGTGTTCATTGACACCTCCATGAAAAGTTCATTCAAATACAATTAACCCAGTGTACAGATAGTGGCATTGTAAGTTAGGGTGTTATCTTTTCATCTTAGTGGTTTACCAGAACACGTTCCTGCTTTTTGTTATATCTTTTATTTTTATTGTGGCCATTCATAAAAATTCTTCTTATACTTTATGTAGAGATGTCCCTAGAGCCCCCTTCCAGTTTCATTTGTATTTTTTTCTTTAGCAGTTTTGCTGAAGTTATTAGTAATTGTAGCATTTTCTTTATTGCCTTTCAGCACTGGTAGAAATGTCTCTGCTGGGTTATATCATAGGAAGTGTAGTCACACAGGAATCTCTTTGAGATACTTTTTTTTTTTTTTAGACACTTAAAAGCGAAAGCGTAGGGCAGTAAGTTAGCTTCCTGAACCATTACTGTGTTGGGCTAATTTTACGATCCAGGCTTTTACCAGCACTCTTGTCAGAGGGCAGTCAATAAATTCATCTCTGGGGAAAACTTAGAATTGACAGACTTAATCTTTGGGTTTTTTGCAGTCAATAGGTTCTTAACTTCTTGAGTGTGGGAGACTCAAAGTTCTACCTTACGTGGTATCTTTCAGTTGAAACAGCATAATCAAAGACGCTAGGGGAAAAACGACCTAATATGAAGCTTTTGGAAAGCCTTTTTCTTTCCTCTTCATATATGCTTTCACTGCTCCCCTTTCCTGTATTATTTAGAAGGAAGAAAAATGACAGAAAGCTTCTCTCTGTCAGACGTTCAGATCCCAGAGTTGAAATTAAATTAAAAACTTTTTTTAATGTGTATGTATTTTTGAGAGAGAGAGAGAAAGCGCGCAAGCAGGGGAGGAGCAGAGAGAGAGGGAGACACAGAATCCGAAGCAGGTTCCAGGCTCAGAGTTGTCAGCACAGAGCCCATTGCGGGGCTGGAACTCGAAAGCAATGAGATCATGACCCGAGCGGAAGTGAGATGCTTAACCTCCTGAGACACCAAGGCACCCTTGAGTTAAAATTAAGTTTTAAATGATCTGCGGGTTTTACCACATATGCAGATAGTGTAGTCATTCTGTTTAGACCAGTGGTAAGGCTGAAATGGTTAGGCACCGAAAAGTGTTGTAACTTTAATATTAGGGAGTTGTGTTTGTTGGTCACATAGTGTTAGAGTTAAGGACTCAGATTTTGGAGTTAGGCTACTTGAGATTGGAATTTTGGCATTTCCACTTACTGCTTTGTGATTTGGGGAATGTTTCTTGACTTCTCTGAGTCCAGTTTACTCATTTTTAAAAAAGTTTTTATTTAAATTCACTTGCCTAACATAGAGTAATACTAGTTTCAGGTGTACAATATAGTGATTCGACACTTGGGCACATCACCCGGTGCTCATCACTGCAAGTGCACCCTTAATCCCCGTCACCTGCTTTCCCCATCCCCCTGCCCCACTCACCTCCCCTCTGGTGACCATCATTGTGTTCTCTGTAGTCAAGAGTTACAGCCCTAGTTTTTAATCCCTGTTTTACAGTAAGAGTTTAAGTAAATTCCTCAAGTTCATGGCTAGTAAGTATCCAAACCACAGTTTGAATCCAAATAGTTTGGCTCCAGAGCCCGCTCACTTCCCAGCATGCTGTTCTGTGCCTCTCAAAGCTGGAGACAGAAGTGTACTTTCATCCTCTATTTGGTCATACATCTATGCCTGAATTTTTTTCTAGAGTAAGCATGTATTTTGTATTTGGAAAAAAAGAAAAAAAACTATTTGAAACCAGCCAGTTTAACTTGGTGTCAAGTTCATGCATTTAATTTTCTGCCAAATTGGCAAATCCTGAAGTTACGAAAAATAGCCGCATAAGGACGTACCCGCACACAATAAAAACCCTAGGCTGATTCGATATGGTATTAAGTCATCAGGTCCCATTCTTTAGGGGTGGAAAGTAAGAGTTTTTGTGGTGGTGTTAGTTGCCAAGGCTTCACCCTTGCGTGTGGAACCAGATTTTGCATCTCAAAAGTATAAAGCTAATCAGAATTTTCTCGCTCGAAATATTTTTAAAGGGGAATGTCCTTTATGTAGTATAAGATGGAAAGAATTAAAAAAAGTTTGTCGTCTGTACCTGAACCAAGTCTGCCTTTCTCTGCACGACCACTTGGCTGTGCTATCTCTTGATTCTGCTCTTGCCTGCTCTTCGGTGATCTGCTTGCTACCCCTGTAGCCCATACTCCCCAAGACGACCATAAGCAGGTCCTACAGAAGTAAAACCAATCCTGTCATAGGCCTCCTCCTGTGACATTCTTCAAGGGCTTCCCATTGTTCTTGGGGTAAGAACAAACACCCTTCTGGAGGCCAGTGATTCCTTGCACCCTCTGCTTTCTGGCCAGTGGTGCAGTTCCTGCAGCCTTCTTTGAAGGGCCTCAGGGCCTTTGCACAGGTTTCCCCTCCATTACCTAAAGAGCCCCTACTCCTCTTTCACATCACTGCTGCGACATCCTCTGCGAGGCTGTCCCTGACCCCCGGACCAGGCTGTTCCCTGGTGTGTGTGCTAGCTCTGTGTCCACTTCAAGACCCTTACTATTACGGTAGCAATGTTACATGGACTCATGTGGTTATTTGAATGTCCATCTGTAATGAGATTATGAGCTCTGTGCTGATAGGGTGGCTGTTTTGCTTACCTTTTATCCCCAGTGGCTAGTACAATACCTTTCCCAAGTGAATAATGTGACAGGCCGCTGAGCCAAAGTGCTATGTGAAACAAAATATGAAAAACAGCATCTTGGTGAATGTTTGATGTTTTATCATTCCTTCCATTATTACCCAGTTAAGCTCAGTTTGGAAATGAAAATAGAAAGGAAATGGTATATTATCCAGTTAACTTATTGAATATTACCTACAGAATATGTATGTACCTGTATTTTATGTAAGAAAAAAAAGCTTTCTCAGTCTTTACATAATACCCATTCTGTGTAGGAATAATAGTAGTCAATGTTAAATACAACTCTATTTTTTAAAAACAGTGCATCTTTATATCAGAACATTCACGGGACATCACCTCTTAATCAACCTAAATTTGCAGTAAAAGTTGTTTTCAGAAATAAGTATTTGTGAAATTGACAAGCTCCAGTAAATTCTTAAGGCAAATAACTATAAAACCTGGACAGAAGGCTCCTTAGTTTCACATCGTCTAGAAATAGCTTCACAAATCATTTGGAAAATCCACCTAGGGGTAATCATAATAAACCACATTTCCCATTCATTTTTGAAGCCAGTCTTGCTTGAGAATTGATCAGACAGCACCTGTTGCTGAAGATAGCAATAAGGCCTGACCCTGATACTTAAGCTTTGATTCTGGATCAGTTTTCTGGCTTGGGCTGGTCAGGAGTCACTTCCTTCAGAATCTTCATCAGTGAACTGAGGCAAGTATGCACTCACGTTATCTTCTCTTACAGCTCTGCATCCTTTTCTGGTAGAGAGAGGTTGTCAATACTCAGCTGAGATGCATTTACTGTGGCTTTTGTTTTTAAGAGGTAGCACGCCGTTTTGCCACTGGAAAGGCAGAAGTGACCTCTCAAGGCATCCAGGGCAGCGTGGGTAGAATACAAATGGAAACCAGTGGGAATCCCACAGGAAGTCCAGAATCAGAGGTTGTCGGTGTTGCCTTTGAGCGGACCTTCAAGGCCAGCTAGAAAGGGGCTTCCCATACCACCGTATTTGTGAGTCTAGAGAAGCGCCCAGCCCCGCCCACTGCGGCAGGTCTCGGGCAAGGTGCCCAGGGCACCCTCATGGGAGCGCGGTGTGGCGCCAGGTGCACTGGAACAGGTGTGCCTCTCAGTGCGGGGCCAACCAGCTAGGACTGCTCAGCACCTGCATGTCCTACTCCTTGGACCCGCACAGGAAGTTTATCACTTGCCTTGTTGGTGCCATCACCCTGGGAACATGGTGGCCGGTCTTAGGTGGGTGCTGTGAGGATCCAGGGAGGAGATCTTCCAGCAAAATATCTGGGATACAGTAAAATAATGATGACAGTGGCAAATACTTGCCCTTATGATGAAATGTTTTGGGAAAATGAAGTTTTCAACGGTTTGTTTTGGTAGTGATTGAGGTGCCATGTTTTCAAAAATCAGTTCATTAGTTTTGATCTTTTCCCCTTAGAAAAAATTAAGTGGACAAGTAAGTAACCTGTTTTCAGCGTTCATACAAAATTATTTTTAACCATATTGTAGCAGTGGGAATATTTGTACAGTTTTAAAGTACCTGCGGCACATTTACACGTGAGCTCATTTTCGTAACAACCGCGTGAAGGTAGCAGAGTAGGTGTTATTGTCCTGAATGTTACAGCGCAGGACAGTAAGGCTCAGAGTGGCCGGTCGTTCCTCTAGTCAGAGGGGTGGTCCTGGGACCAGGTCTTCTGATTGCTGGCCCACGTTGAGTTGCTCTGGATTCTTCACTACAGGACTGGATGTGTTACCATGGAGTTAGTAGACATTCTTGCTTACAAACTGTTCTCATGTATTTTTGTTCTTTCCAGGATGTTTTCCCCTCTTTTTTTTGACTTTTAGAATCTTCTGAGTTGGAAGAAATTTCATAGGCAGTTTAAATCAAAACTGCCCTGTAATACAGATGAAGAAGCAACGATTCAGTCAGTGACTTGGTTAAGATCTTACAACTAGTTTATAGGAACACTGAGGTTAATATCTTGGTCTCCTGATATTTTGTTTGTTGCTGTTTTTATATTTGTCTTATGAGAAATGTGGGGAATGGAGCTTGGATTCATTTGGTTGTGTTTTGCGTATACCAAATAACCTTTAATTATGATGGAAGCATATACTTTTAGTCTCTTACATTTTGACCTCAGATATAGGTGTATATATGTTGTATACCGTGAGTTTATTATAATTATTTGATATATCTTTATCTCTGCATAAAGGATAGCGACTATGTTTTATTTATTTTTTACTTCCTACTGTGTTTAACACATTTTCATATTTATAGTAAATATTCACTAAATATTTGTTAGAATGAATTTCATGATAGATGGTGCTGCAAATTGGTATTTTTTATTTGTTTTTAAAATATTTGGTGATTTTTACTGTTAAAAATATTTCATTATTGTCATCTCTAATTATAAGATTAATAAGACTATTGAAATAGAACATACAATCAACTAAAGATGTAATATTATTGAATAATTTTTTTAATGTTTATATATTTTTGAAGGAGAGAGAGAGAGAGAGAGAGAGACAGAGTGTGAATAGGGGAGGGGCAGAAAGAAAGGGAGACACAGGATCTGAAGCAGGCTCTAGGCTCCGAGCTGTCAGCACAGAGCCCGATGTGGGGCTCAATCTCACGAACCATGAGATCATGACCTGAGCTGAAGTTGGACGCCACCCAGGCGCCCCTAAAGATGATATTATTGTATAAATATTTCTAAAATTGTGAGTCTTACTCATACCTGAATTCATTGAAAGGTTTATTCTTTTTAGAGAAAAAGATTTTTTTAACGTTTATTAACGTTATTGAGAGAGAGAGAGAGAGAGAGAGACAGAGCATGAGCATGGGAGGGGCCGAGAGACTGGGAGACATAGAATCCGAAGCAGGCTCCATGGTCTGAGCTGTCAGCACAGAGCCGGACGCGGGGCTCGAACTCACAAACTGCGAGATCATGACCAGAGCCAAAGCCGGATGCCTAACTGACTGACCCACCCAGGCGCCCTGAAAAGTTTTTTTTCTTGTTTGAGTTTCTTGGTAAATGTCAACACAGAGGAATAAAAGTCTTCCTTTTTCTCTGAGCTTTTTTTCTCTGAACTGTGTTAATATACTGGTGATTGTTAAGAAAATCTTGTCTTCACTCTGCCCGTCAGCATTTTTTCAGTTTTGTAGATAATTCTTTGAAATAAACTTAATTGTGTAACTGGGATGTTAATATAGGTATTATTGATAATGGGTTTCTCTTATCCTCGTGTAAATTGAGGATTTAGACTAACTTCCTTGAGTAATTGCATTGTTAATTTTGAACTCATACATTGTATAAAATAAAAAAGGAGTAAGAGCAAAATAAACTCGAAAGAAAAGTGAATCATTGAGTTAACTGGACATCTAGGTTTCAAAGTACGAAGTATTTTAGATCTGTAAAGAGAGACTTCTTTTCTTAGAAGAGATTGCTTAACAAAGATAGATTTTTGAGATTTGAGTGAGACTACAGTCAGAGGATTGAAAAGTCTTTTTTTTCCCTTTAAACTTTTTAGTAAAGTCTAACACATACAGAAAAGTACACAAATCGTTAAGTGTACAGTCTGACCATTACTCCAAGTGAAAATACCCGTGTAATCAGCACACCTTTTGAGAAACAGAACATCTTTAGCATCCCACAAGCTGCCTTGTGGCGCTTCTGGTCCCTGTGCTCCTGTCAGAATAGCCACTGCTTTGGTTTCTAGCACCAAAGTCCATTTTCCCTGGAATCCCATAGTAAGTACCGTGTTCCCTTTGGTTTCCTGCTTCCTGTGTTCCCATTTTCAGAATCACCCATGTTATTCACTCTTGTAGTCATTGATTTCCATTGCTGTGTATTTTAGAAATATGTCACAATTTATGCTGTTTACCCAAGTTACTAATGGTGGACATTTGGGTTGTTTTCTAAGCTGGGATTACTGCAGACTTTTCCACTATTTATGATTTTTACACATGTCTTTTGGGTTTTGTGTGTGTTTATGTTGATTGTAGAACTGGGATGATCTAAAGCCATCCTATTTTTGGACAAGGAAAATCAGGAACAGAATTTTGACTTAAGTGATTTGATTTCTTTATGCACATAAAAGTGTGATGTGTGTAGAAGGAAATACAAGCAGCTTAATAAAGTTTGTTGAAGGCATTCAGATTTTCATAGCTGGCAGTCATGACTATAATGGAATAATTTGTTTTGATTTGCCTTTCAGTATTCTCTTCTGTAATTCCCTCATTTGTTCTTTGTTTTGTTTCTGAGGTAACTTTCTCCTCTTCTGTGTGTGTGCTTTCATCCTTTATTTCTGGGCATGCCCTCCCTGCTTTTATCTTTGTTTGTGGACATCCAGCTCCTTGTTTTAAGCCTGATCTTTAAATTTTACGTGACCTTCCATTTAGAAATAATCCATCTCTCATTGTTGTACAATTCTTTACCTTTGTGTAATTTTTACTACATATTATCTTTATTGTTACTGTTTATATCCTTTTATCTTTATACTTTTAGATTGCACTTTTTTTGAGGATAGTTTAATTTTTGCCTTCCTCGGTTCCTAAAATACATACCTTGCATATATAGGTACATAAATAATATGTTGAATTTTAAATGCACTTATGGTTCTTTTATGTTCAAGGAAGAATAACTTATACTTTAAGAAATTATTAGAGAAGCAATATTAATTCTGTTATAACTACATGAAAAGTATAACTGACATTTAGTATTGGAATTTAGTTTCAGTCGTAGAAGATGGTGGATTGAGCTGGCTGAGGAAGTCTTACCAGAGAATGAAGGAACAAGCTGAGAAACAGAACAGACGTTTTGAAGACATTGTGGCTGAAAGACATGGGGTAAGTACTGGCATTAAGGAGATATGTATTATATTCAAAGTTATATGAGAAATAATGTCTGTAACTTTGTCAGTGTTTTGTGCCATGAAGCTCTTTTGAATTAAATGGGTATTAAATCTCAACTCTGTCTACTGCTGAAGCCATTTTCTGCCTTTTTTTAACTGTGTAAATTTCTGTAGCATATTTTTATTGATATGATGAACATAAAACTTAAGTGTGTGTGTTTAATCTAAAAATAACATTTTCTCAATGTGAGAAAATTTAAATGATGCAGGAAATCCCCCAATATGCCTCTTGAGATAAGCGCTGTTGAAATTTTGGTGTATTTCAGAGTTTTTCTTTATTCCAGAGATTTTATTTTCCAGAGTTTTAAAATACAAGTTTTTTTTTTGTTCTTGTTTTTTGGCTTTCTTTTTATTTATTTTTTATTATTTATTTATTTATTTATTTATTTATTTTAACATTTATTTTTGAGACAGGGAGAGACAGAGCATGAACAGGGGAGGGTCAGAGAGAGGGAGACACAGAATCTGAAGCAGGCTCCAGGCTCTGAGCTGTCAGCACAGAGCCCAATGCGGGGCTAGAACTCACGGACTGCGAGATCATGACCTGAGCCGAAGTCGGCCGCTTAACCGACTGAGCCACCCAGGCACCCCTGCTTTCTTTTTAAAGAGAGAGATTGTGTGCACACATGATATTTTAGAACCAGCTCCCCCATTTACCAAGTGTGGATAATCTTTCTATTTCAGTTGTTAGTAATGCCCTTTTCTTTCTTAATTTCTAGCAAAAGCAGATGTAGAAAGTAGTAAGATTTCAAAAATATGGGCAAGTAAAAAAAAAGTGAGAGAAAAATCATATTTATTCTGGAGATTTTTAAAAAATGTTTTATTTATTTTTGAGAGAAAACATGAGCGGGGAGGGGGCTGAGAAGGGGACAGAGGATCCTAGCATCTGAAGCAAGCTCCATGCTGACAGCAGCAATCCCAGTGTGGGGCTTGAACTTACCTTTCAGATCACCACCTGAGCCAAAGTCAGCCGCTTAACCCACTGAGCCAGGCAGTGGCTGGGAGGTTTTTTTTTTTTTTTTTTTTTTTTTTTTTTTTTAATGTTTGTTTATTTTTGAGATAGTGCCAATGGGGGAGAGGCAAAGAGAGAAGGGGACAGATCTTCCAAAGCAGGCTCTGCCCTGACAAACTGGAGATCAAAACCTGAGCCAAAGTCCGAGGCTTAACCAGCTGAGCCACCCGGGTACCCCCAAATCATCTTTTTTTTAAAAAAAAGAATGGTTGTGAGGATAGAGGAAGATGGTGGTGTAGGAGGACGCTGGTCTCACCGTGTCCTGAGGATCACTTAGATTCCACCCACATCTGCCTAAATAACCCAGAAAACCGCCAGAAGACTAGCAGAATGGACTCTCCGGAGCCAAGCGTAGACGAGAGGCCCACGGAAGAGGGTAGGAAGGGCGGAGAGGCGGTGCGCGCTCCACGGACTGGCGGGAGGGAGCCGGGGCGGTGGAGGGGCAGCCCTGCAAGGCAGAGCCCCCGAATTCTGACTTGCAAAAGCAGAGGGGCTGGACGGAGTGTGTTCTGACAGCCAGCAGGACTTAACATCTGGAATGTTATAAGTCAACAGCTCTGCTCAGAGAGCGGGAGGGCTGGAGGACAACCGAAGGGAGAGTTGTTGAGCCCTGGAAGACAGAGCTCAGCTCTGCGGGGGAACAAAGGCACTCAGAAGCTCCATCTCCCTCGTCCATCCCCCAGCAGAAATCCCAAAGGGAACCAGTTCCCGTCACTGAACTTGCTTGCACCGCGCAAACACCCAAGGCTGTGCTTCTGTGGATCCATCCCTCCGATGGGTCTGCCTGCCTGCCTCCCAGTGCTGCAGGGCCCCTCCCACAGCGGACCACTGATGGCAAAGCGAGCTAAGCCTGCCCCTCCCGCCCCTGTGCACCTTGCGGATCCATCCCAGCTAATATGCCCTTGGCCAGGTCCCATCCAAGCAGCACCACAAGCCTGGTAGTGTGCAAGCAGTCCAGACAGGGGCCACTCCACTCCACAGCGAGTACTGCCCCTCGGAAAGGGGAAGATAAGGTACACACCAGTCTGTGGCCCCAGCGGAGGGCTGGAGTCAGACATCGGGTCTGACTGTGGCCCCACCCACCAGCACAAGTTACTCAAGACAGCACAGGGGAAGTGCCCTACAGTTTGGAGCCACCGCAGGAACTACCCAAAATGATAAAATGGAAGAAATCTTCTCAAAAGAAACTCCAGGAAGTAGCGACAGCTAACAAATTGATGAAAACTGATTTAAGCAATATAACGGAACAAGAATTTAGAATAATAGTCATAGAATTAATCGCTGGGCTTGAAAAAAGCATAGAGGACGGCAGAGAATCTATTGCTACAGAGATCAAGGGACTAAGAAATAGTTATGAGGAGCTAAAAAATGGTGTAAATGAGGGGCAAAATAAAAAGGAGGTGGCCATAGCATGGATTGAAGAGGCAGAGGAGAGAATAGGTGAATTAGAAGATAAAATTATGGAAAAAGAGGAAGCTGAGAAAAAGATAAAAAATCCAGGAGTATGAGGGGAGAATTTGAGAACTAAGTGATGCAATGAAACGCAATAATATCCGTATAATAGGGATTCCAGAGGAGGAAGAGAGAGAGAAAGGGGCTGAAGGTGTATTTGAACAAATCAAAGCTGAGAACTTCCCTGATCTGGGGAAGGAAAAAGGCATTGAAATCCAAGAGGCACAGAGAACTCCCTTCAGACATAACTTGAATCAATCTTCTGCATAACAGATCATAGTGAAACTGACAAAATACAAGGATAAAGAGAGAATTCTGAAAGCACTAGGGATAAACAGGCCCTGACTTACAAAGGTAGACACATAAGGGTAGTAGCAGACCTATCTACTGAAACTTGGCAGGCCAGAAAAGAATGGCAGGAAATCTTCACTGTGATGAACAGAAAAAATATGGAGCTGAGAATCCTTTACCCAGCAAGTCTGTCATTCAGAATAGAAGGAGAGATAAAGATTTTCCCAAACAAACAAAAACTGATGGAATTCATCACCACTAAGCCAGCCCTACAAGAGATCCTAAGGGGGATTCTGTAAGTGAAATGTTACAAGGACCACAAAGTACCAGAAACATCACTACAAGCATGAAACCTACAGACATCACAATGACTACCCATATAATAACACTGAATGTAAATGGACTAAATGCTCCAACCAAAAGACATAGGGTATCAGAATGTATGAAAAAAAAACAAGATCCATCTATTTGCTGTCTACAAGAGACTCATTTTAGACCTGAGGACACCTTCAGATTGAAAGTGAGGGGATGGAGAACTATCTATCATGCTACTGGAACTCAAAAGAAAGCTGGAGTAGCCATACTTGTATCAGACAAACTAGACTTTAAATGAAAGGTTGTAACAAGAGATGAAGAAGGGCATTATATAATAATTACGAGGTCTATCCATCAGGAAAAGCTAACAATTTTAAATGTCTATGTGCCGAATATGGGAGCCCCCAAACATATAAGACAATTCATCACAAATGTAAGCAACCTTATTGATAAGAATGTGGTAATTGTAGGGGACTTTTGTACTCCATGGACGGCAATGGATAGATCATCTAGACACAGGATCAATAAAGAAACAAGAGCCCTGAATGATACACTGGATCAGATGAACTTGACAGATGCATTTAGAACTCTGCATCCCAAAGCAACAGAATATACTTTCTTCTCGAGTGCACATGGAACCTTCTCCAAAATAGATCACATATTGGGTCACAAAACAGCCCTTCATAAGTATAAAAGAATTGAGATCATCCCATGCACACTTTCAGACCACAGTGCTATGAAGCTTGAAATCAACCACAGGAAAAAGTCTGGAAAACCTCCAAAAGCATGGAGGTTAAAGAACACCCTACTAAAGAATGAATGGGTCAACCAGGCAATTAGAGAAGAAATTTAAAAATATGTGGAAACAACTGAAAATGAAAATACAGCCATCCAAACGCTTTGGGATGCAGCGAAGGTAGTCCTGAGAGGAAAATACATTGCAATCCAGGCCTATCTTAAGAAACAAGAAAAATCCCAAATACAAAATCTAACAGTACACCTAAGGGAAATAGAAGCAGAACAGCAAAGACACCCCAAACCCAGCAGAAGAAGAGAAATAAAGAGCAGAGCAGAAATAAACAATATAGAATCTAAAAGAACTGTAGAGCAGGTCAATGAAACCAAGAGTTGGTTTTTTGAAAAAAATAAACGAAATTGATAAACCTCTAGCCAGGCTTCTCAAAAAGGAAAGGGAGATGACCCAAATAGATAAAATCATGAATGAAAATGGAATTATTACAACCAACCCCTCAGAAATACAAGCAATTATCAGGGAATACTATGAAAAATTATATGCCAACAAACTGGACAACCTGGAAGAAATGGGCAAATTCCTAAGCACCCACACACTTCCAAAACTCAAACAGGAAGAAATAGAAAGCTTGAACAGACCCATAACCAGTGAAGAAATTGAACCATTTATCAAAAATCTCCCAACAAATAAGATTCCGGGACCAGATGGCATCCCTGGGGAATTCTACCAGAGAGAAAGCAGAGATAATACCTATCCTTCTTAAGCTGTTCCAAAAATATAAAGGAAGGAAAACTTCCAGACTCATTCTATGAAGCCAGCATTACTTTGATTCCCAAACCAGACAGAGACCCAGCAAAAAAAGAGAATTACAGGCCAATATCCCTGATGAATATGGGTGCAAAAATCCTCAACAAGATACTAGCAAATCGAATTCAACAGCATATAAAAAGAATTGTTCACCATGATCAAGTGGGATTCATTCCTGGCCTGCAGGGCTCATTCAACATTCGCAAATCAATCAATGTGATACATCACATTAATAAAAGAAAAGATAAGAACCATATGATCCTGTCAATCAATGCAGAAAAAGCATTTGTCAAAATTCAGCATCCTTTCTTAATAAAAAACCTTCGCAAAAGTCGGATTAGAAGGAACATACTTAAACATCATAAAAGCCATTTATGAAAAGCTCACAGCTAATATCATCCTCAATGGGGAAAAACAGAGCTTTCTCCCTGAGATCAGGAACATGACAGGGATGTCCACTCTCACCGCTGTTGTTTAACATGGTGTTGGAAGTGCTAGCATCAGCAATCAGACAACAAAAGGAAATCAAAGGCATCAAAATTGGCAAAGATGAAGTTAAGCTTTCACTTTTTGCAGATGACATGATATTATACCTGGAAAACCGATAGACTCCACCAAAGGTCTGCTAGAACTGATACATGAATTCAGCAAAGTCGCAGGATACAAAATCAATGTACAGAAATCAGTTGCATTCTTATACACTAATAATGAAGCAACAGAAAGACAAAGAAACTGATCCCATTCACAATTGCACCAAGAAGCATAAAATAGCTAGGAATAAACCTAACCAAAGACATAAAAGATCTGTATGCTGAAAACTATAGGAAGCTTATGAAGGAAATTGAAGAAGATATAAAGAAATGGAAAAACATTCTGTGCTCATGGATTGGAAGAATAATATTGTTAAAATGTCAACACTACTCAAAGAAATCTACACATTCAATGCAATCCCAATCAAAATTTCACCAGCATTCTTCTCGAAGCTAGAACAAGCAATCCGAAAATTTGTATGGAGCCACAAAAGACCCCGAATAGCCAAAGTAATTTTGAAGAAGACCAAAGCAGGAGGCATCACAATCCCAGACTTTAGCCTCTACTACAAAGCTGTCATCATCAAGACAGCATGGTATTGGCACAAAAACAGACACATAGACCAATGGAATAGAATACAGACCCCAGAATTGGATCCACAAAAGTATGGCCAACTGATCTTTGACAAAGCAGGAAAGAATATCCAATGGAAAAAAGACAGTCTCTTTAACAAATGGTGCTGGGAGAACTGGGCAGCAACATGTAGAAGAATGAAACTAGAGCACTTTCTTAGACCGTTCACCAAAATAAACTCAAAATGGATGAAGGACCTGAATGTGAGACAGGAAACCATCAAAATCCTAGAGGAGAAAGCAGGAAAAAGCCTCTTTGACCTCACCTGCAGCAATTTCTTACAAGACACATATCCAAAAGCAAGGGAATTAAAAGCAAAAATGAACTATCGGGACCTCATGAAGATAAAAAGCTTCTGCACTGCAAAGGAAACAATCAACAACACTAAAAGGCAACCTATGGAATGGGAAAAGATACTTGCAAATGACATATTGGACAAAGTGCTAGTATGCAAAGTCTATAAAGAACTCACCAAACTCCACGCCTGAAAAACAAATAATCCAGTGAAGAAATGGGTAGAAGACATGAATACACACTTCTTTAAAGAAGACATCCAGATGGTCAACAGGCACATGAAAAGATGCTCAACGTCCTTCCTCATCAGGGAAATACAAATCAAAACCACACTCAGATATCACCTCATGGCAGTCAGAGTGGCTAAAATGAACAAATCAGGAGATTATAGATGCTGGCGAGGGTGTGGAGAAATGGGAACCTTCTTACACTGTTGGTGGGAATGCAAACTGGTGCAGCCGCTCTAGGAAACAGTGTGGAGGTTCCTCAAAAAATTAAAAATAGACCTACCCTATGACCCAGCAGTAGCACTGCTAGGAATTTACCCAAGGGATACAGGAGTCCTGATGCATAGGGGCAATTGGACCCCAATGTTTATAGCAGCACTCTCCACAATAGCCAAATTATGGAAAGAGCCTAAATGTCCATCAACTGATGAATGGATAAAGAAATTGTGGTTTATATACACAATGGAGTACTACGTGGCAATGAGAAAGAATGAAATATGGCCTTTTGTAGCAGCGAGGTTGGAACTGGAGAGTGTTATGCTAAGTGAAATAAGTCATACAGAGAAAGACAGATACCATATGTTTTCACTTTTATGTGGAAACTGAGAAACTTAAGAGAAGACCATGGGGAAGGGGAAAAAAAGTTGAGAGGGAGGGAGGCAAACCGTAAGAGACTCTTAAAAACTGAGAATAAACTGAGGGTTGATGGGGGTGGGAGGAAGGGGAGAATGGGTGATGGGCACTGAGGAGGGCACCTGTTGGGATGAGCACTGGGTGTTGTATGGAAACCAATTTGACAATAAATTTCATATTAAAAAAACATTGCTTGTTAAATTTTGATGTATTCATTTTTATAGATTTCTTTCCTGTTTTTTATGTACTTTTAAAATAGTTTTTTTTTTTTTAATTTTTTTTTTTTTTTAAATAGTTTTATAAGAGTAGGCTCATGGAATACATTCTGGGTCTTTTTATGTACTAATAGAGGCATAGTTGGATGTCAGTAAATACACATTTTAATGACCTTAATATTTTAATATATATTTGTATGGATTTGCCATGTTTTTATTTACTTAATGATGGAGTGACATTTTTATTTTATTTTCCCCTGTTAAATAATATTGTACTCATCATCTTTGTTTAATGCATTTTGTAAACTCACCAGGTTACTTTCTTAAGATGAATTACTAAAAACAAAATTGTTATTTGAAGGATAGGGATACTTAAAGTGAGGTGTATATTAACAAATATCTCTACAAAAAGGATCAAATTATTTTCATTACAATGACTCTTATCACATGATTTTGTTAGTCTTCATAGTGTGCTACTGTGCTAAGCAGATTTTTTTTTTTTTTTTTGCTTTTATTTTTGCTTACTAATGCACTGGAATGTTTTTTCATATTTTTTTGGTCATTTGTATTTTTTTTTAATGTTTATTTATTTTGAGAGAGAGGGTGCATGAGAGTACGTATAGAACTAGGGAAGGGACAGAGTGAGAGGGAGAGGGGATCCCACATTGCAGAGTGTGATGTGGGGCTCAAACTCATGACTGTGAGCTCATGACCTGGGCTGAAATTAAGAGCTAGATGCTCAAGTGACTCAGCCCCCCGGGCGTGTTGGCCATTTTTATTTTTAAGTGAATCGATTGTTGATGACATTTACCCATTTTCCCTTTGGGATATTGATTGCTTTAAGGTCTTTTAATCTGTTGTAAATTTTTCTCTCAGTTTCATGTTTAGTTTTTACTTTGTTTATATTTGCTATGGGTAGGTTTTGAACATTTTTACCTAACAAAATCCATCAGGTTTTTCTTTCATCACTTAATATTCTTGCTATAATTCACTGAAAGGCTTTTGTCACCCAAAAAATCATAAAAATGTATGTCTGTATTTACTTTGAGTACTTGCTCAGTACTTTTTATGGGTATCTTTCATCTTTTTGGAATATATATCTATATATGTATATATATATATATTTGTGTATATTGTAAAGTAGGTTTCTAACTTTATGTCTTCAGATAGTCATTTATAATATATTGAATAAGTTTTCCCACTACTTTGATATGACACGTTTATTATATATTAGTTTGTCTTTTATAAAATGAGTCTATTTTACTGTCAAATCTATTCTGTTGATTTTTCTGCTGTTTCCTGGAATTAGTATCCTACTCTTATAATTATTGTTGTTTTCAGTAACTCATGCAGATAGTAAATGATTAGTGAACACCTACTGTGTGGTAAGGTCAGTCTTTTTTTATTAGTTATTAAAAAATTAGCTCTTCATTCTTACACATTTTTCAGTTGTTGTTAAATGTAAAAAAATTGTTAAAAAAATGTAGAAATTGTTTTGTCAAGTTCAAGCTCAACTGAAACATTTTCCCAAAATTTATCATAAACTTACATATCTTTTTGGAATTTTGATTTGAATTTAACTAAATTTAACTAAATTTAACTAAATCAGGGATGATTAATATCTTTATAATGTTGAATCATCCTAAAATATTGGACATTTATTCAAATTTTCATTTATATTCTTCAGTAAATTTCTCTGTGTAATTACTATGCATGTGTCCTTAAGGTTTAAAAATCTTTTTTTCTATTTTATATTGAATCTTTTTTCCTTTGTGGGTTCAGACTTGCTGTTGGTGCTAGAAGGCCATTATTCTAAACTCGCGTCATTAAATCTAATTTTTTAAATTGGGTCATCTGGAAAGATAGTTATCTACAAATGATTTCTTTGCTTTATCCCCTCACTATTAATGATGTTTGATCTTTTTTGTCTTCTCAAAATAGAATTTCAGAACTTTGATAGAAGCCCTGGAAGCTAGTTCTCTTGTTTTTCCATGTAAATGCTAGCTTCTTGCATTTAAGATGAAGATTATCATCTTTAAAAAGTATCCTTGCATTCAGAGTTTAGTAGATAGTAGAGGTGTTCTTTTGTTTCCTTTTTTAAAATTATAAATGGGTGTCTTAATTTTTATGAAATAACTGTTGTGATGTTCTTTGAGATGATAGGATTTTTTTTCTTTCAGTTGATAATGAGATGAATTGTGTTAATACATTTCCTAATGTTAGACTGCTCTTGCATTCTTTGACTCCTATTTGATCATGGCATTTCCTTTAATATTCTACTAAATTAAATTTGTTAATATCTTATTTTGAACTTATATCTTCACTTACATATGTAATGGCCTTCAGTTTTCTTTGTATGTTATTTTTATTAAATTTTGATAGGGTTATTATAAGTTTATTATTTGAATTGTGAAGTTTGTTATAATTTCTGAATGCTTTAGAACAGTAAAAACATTGGCTTTGTAGTCAAATAGTCCTTAATTTCAATATATGTTTTCTTCCTCTTTTGGTGTGTGGCCTTAGCTTCCTTTTCTCCCCGTTATAAAAACACCTCTATTAAATAGCAACCTCGTAGGATTCTTGTGAGCATTAATAATAATTTGGGTCCTTTTCATGTGCCAAACACTGTTGAAGTGCTTCATGTATAATTAATTAATTTAATACCACAACAGTACTATTATTCTTATTTTGCAAATGAGGAAACTGAGGCAGACAGAGGCTAAATAACTTAACCAAGATTAGATGGTTAATCAGTAGATTTGAACCCCTAGGTATTGTTTCCTAAAACTCATTTAAGTGATGTAAAATAGGTAAAATAGGTAATATAATGAGAATTGGATAAATTGTGGTAATTGGTGTTTTTTTTTTATCATTACCATACTTTATTGACTCTAAGAAGCCACTAATGGTAGATACACCGTTATTTCATGTATCAATAAGAAAGTAAAAAGCTGCCTTTAAGGCAATGTTTTCATTATGAAACTACCCTCCCTCCTGCCCCAACCCCCTCCGCTGCCATCATTTCTGTTCTGTTCATATTATTACTTGATTTAAGAAACATGTCAAATCTATAATTTTAAATAATTAAAAAAATGAAACATTAGGGATTATTTCTGCCTAGGCTAAGATAATAATTTTACCATATTTTGATCCCCCATCTCACCTCTCAGACTTGGTTAAAATAATTTGAAAAAAAAATTTTAAGTTTTAAATTTCAGTTTGTTAACATATTGTGTAATATTAGTTTCAGGTGTACAATGTAGTGATTTAGCACTTCCAGACATCACTCTGCGCTCATCACAGCAAGTGCTGTCCTTAATCCCCATCACCTGTTTCCCCATCACCCCACCTACCTCCCCTCTGGTACCCATCAGTGTGTTCAGTATAGTTGAGAGTCTGGTTCTTGGTCTGCCTCATTTTCTCTCTCTCTCTCTTTTTTTTTTTTTTGCCCCATTTGCTTGTTGGTTTTGTTTCTTAAATTCCACATATGAGTGAAATCATAGTGTTTATCTTTCTCTGACTGACTTATTTCGCTTAGCATAATATTCTCTAGCTCCATCCATATTGTTGCAAATTGCAAGATTTCTTTCTTTTTTATGGCTGAGTAATACTCCATTGTGTGTATACCACATCTTCTTCCTCCGTTCATCAGTCAACGGATACTTGGGCTGTTTTCATAATTTGGCTATTATAGATAATGATGCAATACATATCAGGGTGCGTGTATCCCTTTGAATCTGTATTTTTGTATTCTTTGGGTAAATTCCTAGTGTTGTGATTGCTGGATCGTAGGGTAGTTCTATTTTTAACTTTTTAAGGAACCTTTGTTTTCCACAGTGTCTGCACCAATTTGTATTCCTACTAACATTGCAAGAGAGTTTCCCTTCCTCTGTCTTCTCACCAATACCTGTTGTTTCTTGTGTTGTTGATTTTTGCCATTCTGATAATAATGTAATATCTCATTGTAGCTTTGATTTGCTTTTCCCTGATGATCAGTGATGTTGAGCATCTTTTCGTGTACCTGTTGGCCATCTGGATGTCTTCTTTGGAAAGATGTCTGTTCAGGTCTTCTGCCCATTTTTTAATTGGATTATTCATTTTTTAGGTGTTGAGTTTTTTTTTTTTTAATTTAAAGTTTGTTTATTTTGCAAGAGAGAGAGAATGAGCAGGGGAGGGGCAGAGAGAGGGCCGGGGGTGGGAGGGACAGAGGATCAGAAGTGGGCTCTGTGCTGACAGCAGAGAGCCCAATGTGAGGCTTGAACTCATGCATTGTAAGATCACGACCTGAGCTGAAGTTGGATGCTTAACCAACTAAACCACCCAGGTGCCTTGAGTTTTATAAGTTTTTTTTATATATTTTGGATACTAATCTTTTATCTGATATGTCATTTGCAAGTAATTTCTCCCATTCTGTAAGCTGCCTTTTAGTTTTGTTGATTGTTTCCTTTGCTGTGCAGAAGCTTTTTATTTTGATGTAGTCCCAATAGTTCATTTTTGCTTTTATTTCCCTCGCCTCAGGAGACATATCTAGTAAGAAATTAATGGGCCAATGTCAAAGAAGTTCCTGTCTGTCTTCTCTTCTAGGATTTTTATGGTTTCATGTGTCACATGTAGGTTTATTCCATTTTGAGTTTGTCTTTTTGTGTAGACTGTAAGAAAGTGGTCCAGGATCAACCTTTTGCTTATAGCTGACCAGTTTTCCCAACACCATTTGTTGAAGAAGAGACTATCTTTTTTGCATTGGATATTTTTCTCTGCTTTGATTGAAGATTAATTGACCATATAGTTGTGGGTTCATTTCTGGGTTTTCTATCCTGTTCTAGTGATCTATGTGTCTATTTTTGTGCCAGTACCATACTGGTGTGATCACTGTAGCTTTGTCATATAACTTGAAGTCCAGAATTATGATGCCTACAGCTTTGCTTTTGTTTTTCAGGATTGCTTTGCCTATTTTGGATCTTTTGTGATTCCATACAAATTTTACAATTGTTTGTTCTAGCACTGTGAAAAATGCTGTTGGTGTTTTGATAGGGATTGAACTAAATGTGTAGATCGCTTGGAGGTATAGACATTTTAAAACTGTTCTTCCAATCCATGGGCATGGAATGTCTCTCCATTTTTTTGTGTCATCTTTCCATTTCTTTCATCAGTGCTTTTCATAGTACAGGTCTTTCATATCTTTGGTTAGGTTTATTCCTAGGTATCTTATTGTTTTTGGTATAGTTGTGAGTGGGATTGATTACTTAATATCTCTTACTGCTGCTTTATTATTGATGTGTAGAAATGCAACAGATTTCTTTATGTTCATTTTGTGTCCTGCAGCTTTGCTGAATTTGTGTTTCAGTTCTAGCAATTTTTTGGTGGGTTTTCAATATATAGTTTCTTGTCATGTGCAAGTAGCAAAAGTTTGACTTTTTCCTTGCCAATTTGGATGCCTTTTCTTTTTGTTGTCTAATTCCTGAGGCTAGGACTTCAGGTACTATGTTAAATAACAGTGGTGAGAGTGGACATTCCTGTCTTGTTCCTGACCATAGAGGAAAAATTCTCAGTTTTACCATTGAGGATGATATTAGCTGTGGTTTTTTCATAGATGGCCTTTATTATGATGAGGTATGTTCCCTGTAAATGTACTTTGTTGAGGGTTTTTATCATGAATGGATGTTGTACTTTGTTAGATGCTTTTTTGAATCTGTTGGAATGATCATACGGTTCTTTTCCTCTCTCTTACTGATATTATCACATTGATTGATTTGCAAATATTGAACCACCCTTGCAGTCCAGGAATAAATCCCATTTGGTCGTGGTGAATGATTCTGTTAATGTACTATTGGAAGTGGTTTGCTGGTATTTTTTTTTTTTTTTTTTAATTTACATCCAAGTTAGGTAGCATATAGTGCAACAATGATTTCAGTAGTAGATTCCTTAATGCCCCTTACCCATTTAACCCATCACTCCTCCCACAACTCCTCCAGCAACCCTCTGTTTGTTCTCTATATTTAAGAGTCTCCTATGTTTTGTCCCCCTCCCTGTTTTTATATTATTTTTGCTTCCCTTAGGTTCATCTGTTTTGTATCTAAAATTCCTCATATGAGTGAAGTCTTATGATATTTGTCTTTCTCTGACTGACTAATTTTGCTTGGCGTAATAACCTCTAGTTCCATTGACATAGTTGCAAATGACATTTCATTCTTTTTGATTGCCAAGTAATACTCCATTGTATATGTATACATCTTCTTCTCCATTCATCTGTTGATGGACATTTAGGCTGTTTCCATACTTTGGCTGTTGTCGATAGTGCTGCTATAAACATTGGGATGCATGTGCCCCTTCAAAACAGCACACCTGTATCCCTTGGATAAATAAATACCTAGGAGTGTAATTGCTGGGTTGTAGGGTAGTTCTATTTTTAATTTTTTGAGGAACCTCCATACTGTTTTTCAGAGTGGCTGCACCAGTTTGCATTCCCACCAGCAGTGCAAAAGACATCCTTTTTTTCCACATCCTCACCACATCTGTTGTTGCCTGAGTTGTTAACATTAGCCATTCTGACAAGGTGATGTGGTATCTCATTGTAGTTTTGATTTATATTTCCCTGATGATGAATGATGTTGAGCATTTTTTCATGTGTCGGTTGGCCATCTGGATGTCTCTTTGGAGAAGTGTCTATTCATGTCTTTTGCCCATTTCTTCACTGGATTCTTTGTTTTTTGGTTGTTGAGTTTGATAAGTTCTTTATAGATTTTGGATACTAACCCTTTATCTGATATGTCGTTGGCAAATATCTTCTCCCATTCTATTGGTTTCCTTTTGTTTTGCTGATTAGTTCCTTTGCTGTGCAGAAAGTTTTTATTTTGATGAGGTCCCAATAGTTCATTTTTGCTTTCAATTCCCTTGCCTCTGGAGACGTGTTGAGTAAGAAGTTGCTGTGACTGAGGTCAAAGAGGTTTTTTCCTGCTTTCTCCTCGAGGATTTTGATGGCTTCCTATCTTCCATTTAGGTCTTTCATTCATTTTGAGTTTATTTTTGTGTATGGTGTTAGAAAGTGGTCCAGGTTCATTCTTCTGCATGTCACTGTCCAGTTTTCCCAGCACCACTTGCTGAAGAGACTGTCTTTATTCCATTGGATACTCTTCCCTGCTTTGTCAAAGAGTAGTTGGCCATACATTTGTGGGTCCATTTCTGGGTTCTCTATCCTGTTCCATTGATCTGAGTGTCTGTTCTTGTGCCAGTACCATACTGTCTTGATGATTACTGCTTTGTAATACAGCTCAAAGTCCGTGATTGTGATGCCTCCAGCTTTGGTTTTCTTTTTCAGGATTGCTTTGGCTATTTGGGGTCTTTTCTGGTTTCATGCAAATTTTGGGATTGTTTGTTCTAGCTCTGTGAAGAATGCTAGTGTTGTTTTGATAGGGATTGTTGGTTTGCTAGTATTGTAGTGGGAATTTTTGCATCTGTGTTCATCAGGGATATTGGCCTGTAGTTCTCTTATTTGGTGTTGCCTTTATCTGGATTTGGTATCATGGTAATGTTGGCCTCATAGAATGAATTTGAAAGTTTTCCTTCCATTTTTTTTTTTTTTTAATTTTTTAACGTTTATTTCTGAGACAGAGAGAGAGACACAGCATGAATGGGGGAGGGGCAGAGAGAGAGGGAGACACAGAATCTGAAACAGGCTCCAGGCTCTGAGCTGTCAGCACAGAGCCCGATGCGGCGCTTGAACTCATGGACCGCGAGATCATGACCTGAGCCGAAGTCGGCCGCTTAACTGACTGAGCCACCCAGGCACTCCTGGATAAGCCCTTCATATGTGGAAATTAGCTCGGGAAATTTTCTTATATTATTCTTATTACTGATATTATTGTTATATTGTTAATACTTTGCTCTATTTTTGCTCTTTCCTTCTGGAAGTACCCATATATGCATATTAGATTCTCTAGAGTTAATTGTCCTTGTCTTTTTTCCTTATAACTTACATTTATTTACCATCTTTTCTTAAGTAGACAGAATTCCCAGACTAGTGTGGAGTTCACTAATTTGGATGTTTTCTTTTCTTTTGTTCACTATATATATATATATGCATATTTTTGGACACGTAGTTTTCATTTACAAGTTTGTCTTGTTCTTGGACTGTTCTTTTTTCATGAGAATCTGTTTTGTTTTAGTAATGTTGTGACCTCTTGAATCTCACTGACAGTAGGAATTAATTTTTCATAAATGATATCTTTGCTGTTTTCTGTATTATTATTTTGTTTTAGTGCTGGTCAGTTGGTCTAAGTGGCCCCACATTTGAGTTCTTATATTTTTTTCATTGTTTGGTAATTTTTTGTTGACTAATCATATTTTTTTTAAGCATTTATCTTAGGATGATATATTAGTTTGCTAGGGCTGCCATAACAAAGTTCTACAGACCAGGTGGTTTAAACAACAGAAATTTATTTTCTCACATTCAGGAAAATTGAAGTCCAAGATTAAGGTGTTACAATGTTTGGTTTCTTCTGGAGCATCTCTTTTTGGCTTATAAATGGCTGCCTTCTCTATGTCCTCACATGGTATTTTTTCTTTGTGTACTTATCTACTGTATCTTTTTGTATTTCCATATTTCTTCTTATAAGAACATCCATCAGGTTGAATTAGGGCCCAGCTGAACTTCAAGCACCTGTCTCTAGATGCTGTCATGTTCTGAGGTACCAGAGGTTAGGGCTTCAGCATGAGTTGGGAGAGGGCACACTTAAGCCCTTATCAGGTAGAATGATTGTATGGGTTCTTTCTTCTCTCCTTTATTGGTTTTTTCTTCATTGTGTCATATGATGGTGTATCACGGCACAATGCCAAATGGGGGTATGAGTCATTGAACCTTTCTTAATTTCAGATATCTTGTTTACTTTCTCTCCTTTGTAGTCAATGGAAATATTTCAGTCGAAATTAGAAGAAGCTGAAAAAACTGCATCCACAAAAGAAGAGTGTAAACGAGAACGGTGGAGGAGACCAACATGTTCAGATACAGCACAAAGTAGTCAAGAAAGTAGAAAATCAGACTTGGTAAAAGATAATAAAAGTTCAAGGGATAGATATAGTTCAACAAGTATTACAAACAGTGTCAATAAAGAAAAGTCTGGCGGTGATGAAAAAGATAATAGGTCGGGGTCTTCAGAAATGTATAGAAGACAATCCAATCTGAGCCAAAATCAAGAGTTTTCTTCTCTTGGAAATTTGAAACCTAAATTTTTAAGACCCTCTGATGATGAAGAACTGTCATTTCATAGCAGGGGCAGAAATTTTGACCCATCTAGTTCATCTTCAGTGCCGGTCACTCAGGATTCTGTGCATCGTGGTTTTCGAAAACCCACAGAAAACAGTGAAGAAAGTTCATCGTCATGGAGCCAGTCTGGTAGGAGAGAAGGAGACAGGAAACATTCAAATCAACGGTCAGTGGACACCCGTGGCAGTGTCGGCGGTGGGCACATTTCTGAAGACACAAGAGAAAAATCATGGGACGAAAGCTTGAGAGGTGATTCTGTGAAGAAAGAGCATGTGCAGGACGCAAAGTCTTCCGCTGCTGGGTATTCTGTCATTTGTTTATTAAGCTGTTAAATGTTAAATTTCAGAAGATTCAAAGAAATTGAGCCGTATTTTTAAGAAATCAGTTATTAATGAGATGTGAGTTATAATCTGTTTCTTAAATTTTGTGGAAGAGATAAGATTTGCCCATTTAACAAATCAGTAGTTTTGTTTTATGAGTTGCATTTATTTCATTTCACGGTTTCATTTAATAAATGGAAGAACTCAGTGGCTATATTAGCTCAAAATCTGTTGCTTTTTTGCACATTAAAATATTAAATGAGTTAATAATCTTTTGAAATGGATATGCCACAGGAGGTATTTTGGTAGATTGTGCTCTTGCTGCCATAATTGCTTTCAAAGGAAACCACTTAATTGTAAAGCGTAATCATGATTGTAAATATGGCATGCCTATCTGGAGGTAGCCCACATATGAAGTGAAAAAGATATACAAAAGATCCTATAGAGGAAAGCATGAATTAATGGACTGTTTTGCAGACAAAGAAATAATCCACTTTGAACAGTTGACTGGTTTTAAAGATAATGTTAGAGTTTTAAAAGGGTGCCTGGGTGGCTTAGTTGGCTAAGCATACAAATCTTGACTTCTGCTTAGGTCATAATCCTAGGGTCATGAGATTAAGCCCCACGTTGGCCTCTGTGCTGAGTGTGGAGCCTGCTTAAGATTCTCTCCCTCCTTCCCTCCTTCCCTCCCTCCCTCCCTCTCTCTCCCTCTCTCCCCCTCCCTTTCTCCCTCTCTCCCTCTCTCCCTCTCTCCCTTCCTCCCTCCTCCCTCCCACCCTGCCCATCCCCTGCCTGCATGTGTGCACCCATGCTTTCTCTCAAAAGAAAAAAAAAGGGAAATATAGGTAGGTTAGTGGTTGTACCTGTAGTAATTAGGCATAACACTCACTGGTGTTACTATTCTTGCACCTCTTGTACTTATATACAGAGCTGAGTCAGTAGAACAGGAAACCCAGGTTGAGTGGGATCAAACCTAGGAAAAATTGACTTAGCTATAGAGTTGGTTGTATTGGAAATAGCCATAAGTGGGGAAAAAAGTGTCCAAAGAATAATGAGTAGCTTAGAATGATCATTAAAATATGTTTTAAAATACCACCAAATGAATAGGACCCTCAAGGAAGAGGTTTTAGGAAATAATAGAAATCACTGGTGGCAGTAGTAGGTATAAACGTTGTGCTTTGGGGTCATGAGTATGGCAAATCATTTTTCTTAATCCCATCTGAAGCTGTGGATTATAAAGCACCATGTGCAGCTTTCAGTGGGAGGAAGCTGGCAAAACCTGGACTGAGTGATGGGGGCCCCAGTCAGATGGGCTCTGGTTCAAGGCAGGGTTTTGTTCCCAGGAAACCAAAGGAGAAATCTGGTTGTACTGACTGGATAAACAGGACAGGGATTAGAGAATGTCTTATGCTATCTACCTATATAATTGTCCAGGCTTTGCTCCACCTACTCTGGAAGGTAACTGTTTCTAGTCCCCAGCTGCTGGCACTAGGAGACTCTTACTTTTTTTTTTTTTTTTCAGTATATGAAGTTTATTGTCAAATTGGTTTCCATACAACACCCAGTGCTCATCCCAAAAGATGCCCTCCTCAATACCCATCACCCACCCTCCCCTCCCTCCCACCCCCCATCAACCCTCAGTTTGTTCTCAGTTTTTTAAGAGCCTCTTATGCTTTGGCTCTCTTCCACTCTAACCTCTTTTTTTTTTTTTCTTCCCCTCCCCCATGGGTTTCTGTTAAGTTTCTCAGGATCCACATAAGAGTGAAACTATATGGTATCTGTCTTTCTCTGTATGGCTTATTTCACTTAGCATCACACTCTCCAGTTCCATCCATGTTGCTACAAAGGGCCATATTTCATTCTTTCTCATTGCCACGTAGTACTCCATTGTATATATAAACCACAATTTCTTTATCCATTCATCAGTTGATGGACATTTAGGCTCTTTCCATAATTTGGCTATTGTTGAGAGTGCTGCTATAAACATTGGGGTACAAGTGCCCCGATGCATCAGTACTCCTGTATCCCTGGGGTAAATTCCTAGCAGTGCTATTGCTGGGTCATACGGTAGGTCTATTTTTAATTTTCTGAGGAACCTCCACACTGTTTTCCAGAGTGGCTACACCAGTTTGCATTCCCACCAACAGTGCAAGAGGGTTCCCGTTTCTCCACATCCTCGCCAGCATCTATAGTCTCTTGATTTGTTCATTTTGGCCACTCTGACTGGTGTGAGGTGATATCTGAGTGTGGTTTTGATTTGTATTTCCCTGATGAGGAGCGACATTGAACATCTTTTCATGTGCCTGTTGGCCATCCGGATGTCTTCTTTAGAGAAGTGTCTATTCATGTTTTCTGCCCATTTCTTCACTGGGTTATTTGTTTTTCGGGTGTGGAGTTTGGTGAGCTCTTTATAGATTTTGGATACTAGCCCTTTGTCCGATGTGTCATTTGCAAATATCTTTTCCCATTCTGTTGGTTGCCTTTTAGTTTTGTTGGTTGTTTCCTTTGCTGTGCAGAAGCTTTTTATCTTCATAAGGTCCCAGTAATTCATTTTTGCTTTTAATTCCCTTGCCTTTGGGGATGTGACGAGTAAGAGATTGCTACGGCTGAGGTCAGAGAGGTCTTTTCCTGCTTTCTCCTCTAGGGTTTTGATGGTTTCCTGTCTCACATTCAGGTCCTTTATCCATTTTGAGTTTATTTTGTGAATGGTGTGAGAAAGTGGTCTAGTTTCAACCTTCTGCATGTTGCTGTCCAGTTCTCCCAGCACCATTTGTTAAAGAGACTGTCTTTTTTCCATTGGATGTTCTTTCCTGCTTTGTCAAAGATGAGTTGGCCATACGTTTGTGGGTCTAGTTCTGGGGTTTCTATTCTATTCCATTGGTCTATGTGTCTGTTTTTGTGCCAATACCATGCTGTCTTGATGATGACAGCTTTGTAGTAGAGGCTAAAGTCTGGGATCGTGATGCCTCCTGCTTTGGTCTTCTTCAAAATTACTTTGGCTATTCGGGGCCTTTTGCGGTTCTATATGAATTTTAGGATTGCTTGTTCTAGTTTTGAGAAGAATGCTGGTGCAATTTTGATTGGGATTGCATTGAATGTGTAGATAGCTTTGGGTAGTATTGACATTTTGACAATATTTATTCTTCCAATCCATGAGCACGGAATGTTTTTCCATGTCTTTATATCTTCTTCAATTTCTTTCATAAGCTTTCTATAGTTTTCAGCATACAGATCTTTTATGTCTTTGGTTAGATTTATTGCTAGGTATTTTATGCTTCTTGGTGCAATTGTGAATGGGATCAGTTTCTTTATTTGTCTTTCTGTTGCTTCATTATTAGTGTATAAGAATGCAACTGATTTCTATACGTTGATTTTGTATCCTGCAACTTTGCTGAATTCATGTATCAGTTCTAGCAGACTTCTGGTGGAGTCTATCAGATTTTCCATGTATAATATCATGTCATCTGCAAAAAGTGAAAGCTTAACTTCATCTTTGCCAATTTTGATGCCTTTGATTTCCTTTTGTTGTCTGATTGCTGATGCTAGAACTTCCAACACTATGTTAAACAACAGCAGTGAGAGTGGATATCCCTGTCGTGTTCCTGATCTCAGGGAGAAAGCTCTCAGTTTTTCCCCATTGAGGATAATGTTAGCTGTGGGCTTTTCATAAATGGCTTTTATGATGTTTAAGTATGTTCCTTCTATCCTGACTTTCTCGAGGTTTTTTATTAAGAAATATTGCTGAATTTTGTCAAAGGCCTTTTCTACATTGATTGACAGGATCATGTGGTTCTTATCTTTTCTTTTATTAATGTGATGTATCACATTGATTTGCGAATGTTGAACCAGCCCTGCAGGCCAGGAATGAATCCCACTTGATCATGGTGAACAATTCTTTTTATATGCTGTTGAATTCGATTTGCTAGTATCTTATTGAGAATTTTTGCATCCATATTCATCAGGGATATTGGCCTGTAGTTCTCTTTTTTTACTGGGTCTCTGTCTGGTTTAGGAATCAAAGTAATACTGGCTTCATAAAATGAGAGGAGACTCTTACTTTTATCCTCAGGGTTGGCTTAACATTGGGCAGTCTGTAGGTCTTGACTTCTGTGACTTCAGCTACGTGGGAAATAGCCTTACACTCAGTATTTCATCTGGTTCTCTAATTGCTTTATATTTGTAGGTCATATTTAAATTGTACATTTCCGATAGATATACTGTAATATAGGTACTCACTAAAAGCTGTATTTTTTTGGTCTGAAGGCAATACACGTGCACACACACACACACGTGTACATGTGTATATTTTAAATGTTTATTTTTTCTGAGAGAGCAAGTGAGCACACACGAGCGGCAGGGGTTGGGGGTGGGGCAGAGAGAGGGAGAGAGAATCCCAAGCAGGCTGTCAGCACAGAGCCTGACGAGGTGCTCAAACTCACCAACTGTGAGAACATAACCTGATCCAAAATGAAGAGTCGGATGCTTAACCAACTGAGCCACCCAGGCACCCCATGAAGGCAGTATTTTTGTTAGCTCTGTCATTTTGGTGTTGCAGATGGTTTGAAGCTTTCCATGAATTCCATGATTGACTGGAGAAGGAAAGAACAATCTAGAAATCATCTACATATATGTGAAAGAAAAGATTCCTGAGCCCGTGTGGGTTGTGTAAAGTCAGAGACCAGGAAGCATGTTGAGGAATGTCTGTTTCCAGGGACTGAAGAGGTCCACTGAAGCATTGTGGGAATCTGTTAGTTTGAACATTATCCTGGGTATATGCTGAATTCTTTATAAAATGCTAGAATTCTAGGGAACTTTAGAATGAATAAGTTTTATTTTATTTTTTTTAACGTTTATTCATTTTTGAGAGACAGAGAGAGACAGAGCATGATTGGGGAAGGGGCAGGGAGAGAGGGAGACACAGAATCTGAAGCAGGCTACAGGCTCTGAGCCATCAGCACAGATCCCGATGCGGGGCTTGAACCCATGAACTGCGAGATCATGACCTGAGCCGAAGTCGGACGTTCAGCTGACTAAGCCACCCAACTGCCCCTAGAAGGAATAAGTTTTAGAAGTAGGGGGAAAAATCATAGAAATAATAGTACAAGTAGAAGAAATAATCGTCTGTGCTGTATTTTCCACATGCAGAAACTGAGGCGTTGAGGGTGTAGCTCACACAGTGGTGTGTTGAGAGAGTTGCCAGGTTGAGCAAATAAAAAATAGTAAGTGCCTTGCAGTATGTGGACAGACTGATCCCGCAAAATTTTTGTTTACCTGAAATTCAAATTTGACTGGGTGTCATGTTTTTTATCTGGCAATTGTATGTAACACTTAGCCATTTTCTGGGTTTGTGACCGTTTTGGTAGAGATAATATTATATAAAAAACTTAATTACCTATCTAAGTTACATAGCTTCACAATGTATATACCATTCTAAACTTTGATGTCTTTTTTTTCCCCAATCAGTATATCTTAAAGATGTTTTCCCATCATCCTGTATGTATGTACTTTTTAAAGGCTCTTTAATATTCTATTAAAACTGAGGTATAAGCTAGTAGTTCTCCTGGGTCCCCTCTTGGTGGATTTTAGGTGATTTCTAGTTTGTCGCCCTTACAAAAGTGCAGCAGTAATAGCGATGTGTATCTTTGCACATTGGTTAAATATAGCTGTAAAATAAATTCCAAGCAGTTGGATTATATTTCTAATTCTTGTTATATTAGCCAGTTTACTCTCTTACCAGCCAAATATTAGGATGACTTTTCTCTTCCTTACCATCAGTATTATTGAACTTTTTAGCCTTGAACTTTTGTCATTTGCATCATTGAGAAACAGAATCTTTGCTTGATTTGCATTTCTTTAAATCTGAGTGAAGTTTGGCGTATCGTTATAAATGTTAGTGTTTGTTTTATTTTTGTTAGCTAGTCATCTGTTTTGGCTACTCTTTGAGTTCTCTGTAAAGACTCTTTATAGTTTTCACGTAATATATAGTGTTTACATCACTTGTAGATTTCCTTTTTCTTCTTGTTTCATTTTCCTTTTTCATCCTTACTTTTCATTCATTCTTGCTGTGATCACATTTCTCATTCTTTTCCTTTGTCCTCTTCAGGCCTTGCATTTTTCTCAAGTAGGCGAAAAGCATCCTCTAGAAGGAAGGTGTCCATATGCTCAAGAACTTTAAGCTTATTATTCCTAGAAATAAAATGCGTTTGTGGATAATTTTGTTTTGTTGGAAAATATATCAGCTGTGTATTTTCTGGATTCTGAAACCTAGAATATTATGCCATATGAACAAAAACTAGTGTGCTGTCCTTAATTTAGATTTTATAAAGTTAGTATCAGGAACTAACCCATTTTATATACTGTCTTAGCCTTTGGGTATAATTCTTGGCAGAGTTTGCTGTGGGAGCTCAGAAGGACAAGAGAAGGATGACAGGTTCTGAAGGTTTTGAGTATAGTCATGAGATCCTTGGACAGGGAGAAAATTGACGAACAAGCGTTGAGAGTAATTAAGGGCAGGAGATCTATGAACACTGCCAGCAGGCAAAGAATAATTGCAGTGTGCTCAGGGTTTCTGAAATGTCATTGGGGTGGAGGCTTTTTAATTACTTCTTCCTCAAAAGTTTTTAGGCAGAGTTGGGTGTGTGTGTGCTGCACAGAGAATACATTTTAATGGGAAAAGGGGATTTGTTTTTTAGAAATTAATTATGAAGAAGACTTCTGAAATGTAGCAGTAATCCTGGAAAATGAGAAATGCTTGTACTTTTTCCTTCGTACAGGATGATTGCAGATGTCATGGCGAGGTTTCTTTCAGGGCATTTGCTCATTATTGTCAATGTTAAGAGAAAGTAAGGGAGAGTCTGTTCCTTGCATTTGCTGCCAAGGGGTGTCTTTGCTGTGGCGTTAACCAGATGAAATCATGTGTCCTGTATTCACTGTGTGCCCAGCAACTCATTTTAGTCTTTATTTGATACCTATTATTCTATGAAGTGAAGTGTATGTTAATATTGAAAATATTAGTATCAGAGAGGCTCAGAATTTTTGTTATATCATCTAATTTATCCTTATCTACTTTTTGTCTCCTAATAAACAATTTCTGTTAGAAAATACCCCCCCCCCCAAAAAAAAAGATGTACGAGTATGAATTTTATGACAGTGAAGGTTGTTGCTTTTAAAGCTTTCTTGGGATTTGTTATCTTCTTGAAACTTGGGAGCTTTGGTTGGAGTTTAGCATACCTTCATTGTCCTCTCTCTCTTTTTTAATGTTTATTTTGAGAGAGGGAGAGTGACAGGGAGAATGAGAGGGAGAGAAAGAGAATCCCAAGCAGGCTTCATGCTCAGCATAGAGCCCCACACAGGGCTTAATCTCACGACTGTGACCTGAGCTGAAATCAAGAGTCAGATGCTTAACCACCTGAGTCACCCAGGTGCCCCTTCACTGTCCTCTCTTGATTGAATCTTCAACTTTGCATACTAAGAAGTGGTGGGAAGAGTCAAGTAAAATGACAAAGATATGCCTTTGGATAGAAATAATAGAGGTCTTTGGCAGTTTAATAAAAAATACTGTCATTGTAGGGGTGCCTGGGTAGCTCAGTTGGTTAAGCGTCAGACTTTAGCTCAGGTCATGATCTCATGGCTCTTGAGTTTGAAACCTGCATTGGGCTCTGCGCTGACAGCTCAGAGCCTGGAACCTGGAGACTGCTTCGGATTCTGTGTCTCTCTCTCCCTCTGCCCCTCCGCTGCTTGCGTTCTGTCTGTCTGTCTCTCTCAAAGATAAATAAAGATTAAAAAAATAAAAAAAATCATTGTGAAAGAGGATTTATCAGCCAGATTTCATAGACTAAGTTATGATTGTGGGTCATGAGGTGGTAGAGATGGAAAGTGTACATAGGAAACATGGGTTAAGTAAAGTGCCTCCTTTCTCTTTCCCTTTTTTTTCTTTTAAGTTGCAGACACTTGAATATGTTTATATATTAAGGGAGAAGTATCAATTTTAGAAGAGTGATGATAGATGGCATAATTTATGGGCAAAATCCCAAGGGTACTGTGGATAAATGTAGGATCTGATATACTCAGACAAGTGGAAGGATTGGTCTTGCACAGGGGTGTTGAAGAAGAGGAGAGTGTGGCTGTAATTTGCGAGTGACAGGAGAAAATTACAGAAATTCTTGACAACTCAGGTCAGTGTTTTTCAACATAGGATCCCCACAATATTGGTGTTCCTTTTTAGTCTTTGTATGCACCACAGTGAGTTTGGTGTCTTCAGAAGAGAAAAAGTGACAGAACAATTTAATTCACACACAGCTCACAAAGTTGAAATGTCCTCTCGTTATGACTTAACTGCTATTAGCTTTTTTTTTTTAATATGAAATTTGTTGTCAAATTGGTTTCCATACAACACCCAGTGCTCATCCCAACAGGTGCCCTCCTCAGTGCCCATCACCCACCCTCCCCTCCCTCCCACCTCCCATCAACCCTCAGTTTATTCTGTTTTTAAGAGTCTCTTATGGTTTGCCTCCCTCCGTCTCTAACTTTTTTTTTTCCTTCCCCTCCCCTGTGGTCTTCTGTAAAGTTTCTCAGGATCCACATATGAGTGAGAACATATGGTATCTTTCTCTGCCTGACTTACTTCCCTTAGCATAATACCCTGCAGTTCCATCCACGTTGCTACAAAGGGCCATATTTCATTCTTTCTCATTGCCACGTAGTGTTCCATTGTGTATATAAACCACAATTTCTTTATCCATTCATCAGTTGATGGACATTTAGGCTTTTTCCATAATTTGGCTATTGTTTTTTTTTTTTTTAATTTTTTTTCAACGTTTTTTATTTATTTTTGGGACAGAGAGAGACAGAGCATGAACGGGGGAGGGACAGACAGAGAGGGAGACACAGAATCGGAAACAGGCTCCAGGCTCCGAGCCATCAGCCCAGAGCCTGACGCGGGGCTCGAACTCACGGACCGCGAGATCGTGACCTGGCTGAAGTCGGACGCTTAACCGACTGCGCCATCCAGGCGCCCCTGGCTATTGTTGATAGTACTGCTATAAACATTGGGGTACAAGTGCCCTTATGCGTCAGCACCCCTGTATCCCTTGGGTAAATTCCTAGCAGTGCTATTGCTGGGTTGTAGGGTAGATCTATTTTTTGAGGAATCTCCACACTGTTTCCCAGAGCGGCTGCACCAGTTTGCATTCCCACCAACAATGCAAGAGGGTTCCCGTTTCTCCACATCCTCGCCAGCATCTATAGTCTCCTGATTTGTTCATTTTAGCCACTCTGACTGGCATGAGGTGATATTAGCTTTTTATTTTGACCAAAATGTTGATGAACAGTTAAAATTACTGGTCCGTGTGCATGTCATATTTTCTTTAAGTGATCTTTGGAAGTTGAAAGTTTGAAAAACAAACTCTCTTTTATTCAGATTTGAAAAAAAAAGAAAAAGTATCTGTTCTGGTATGACCAGGAATGCAGTGATGAGGGGAGGTGATTTTTGTACCAGACATGTCCCTTGGAACTTCAGTTAGATGGCTTTGACAGATTCTTTCTGCTGTGCATCTTACATTTACTGAATTCAGCACCTCCTTCTTAGGTCTAGTGCTATAAAAACAGTTATGACACAGTTTCTGCTTTCAAGGAGCTCACGGTATCAAAGAGCCAGTTATATAGGCATGTGAAGAAATATGTACATAAACGCCGCGATACTTACAGTTAGTTGCAGGTCTAAATATAGATCCTTATGATTACAATTCCTGTGTACAACAAGGGATGATTAACTCCTCTGAGATATCACTGGGGGAACAGAATCCAGGAAAGATAGGGTCTTGAGGGATGAACTCATTAGGTGTAAGTGGGAAGGGGTAATCAACATGGAGATAACTTGGAGACAAGTCAGCGTGGTCTAGTTGAGTATTTGAGAGCAGAATTTTGGAGTGTCAGATGCAGTAACTCCCTGAGGAGAGGGCATATTTCTTTTTATGGTCTTTGCGTCTCTGAATCCTGGTAGAGCGCATAGCACAAATTCACCTCTCAATAACTTGTGGAATGTAGTTGAATGGGAGGAAAATGGGTAGGCAGTTATAGCGAATATGCCTCACGTGCCTTGTAAACATCTCCAGAAGTCATGCTCCCGAGTTGGACAGTATTCTCTAGTGATTGGTAACAAGTATCTCCAGGATTTGAAATAGATCAGATTTGTATTTTATTTATTTATTTATTAAAAATGTTTTCACATTTATTTATTTTTGAGAGACAGAGCATGAACGGGGAAGGGGCAGAGGGAGGGGGAGACACAGAATCCGAAGCAGGCTCCAGGCTCTGAGCTGTCAGCACAGAGCCTGACGCGAGGTTCGAACCCACAAACTGTTAAGATCATGACCTGAGCCGAAGTTGGATGCTTAACCGACTGAGCCACCCAGGTGCCCCCAGATTTGTATTTTAGAAAGATTCCAACATACTGTGTAGGCCAGTCTGGGAAATGGAACAGATTTGAGGATGAAATATTGGCGAGGAAGCTATAGTTGAGAGACAAGAAGTCATGAACCAAAGGAGTGAATGTAAAGGAAAGGGGGAGCTTGAGTTGGCTTCTGTGGCTCAGTGATGACGCATCTATTTCTGTGGCCCCTTGGAAGGATTTGCTTACTTACTGTGTACCATTTCTGGACATTCTTTTAAACAATTTTCCTTAAGTTTATTTGTTTAAGTCATCTCTATACCCGATGCGGGGCTCGAACCCATGACCCTGAAATCAAGAATTGCATTCCTCTCCAACTGAGCCAGCCAGGCACCCCTCTTTCCTTTCTTGAAAAGATTTCACTGTTGGATTTTGAGCGTGGTGAATGGAGGACTGGTTGGAACATTCCTCTTTGACTCAGTAATTGGCTCTCAGTGGCAAAAGTTACCATTATTGAGCATCAGGCTATGTGTTGTGTTTAGAATTTTATTCTATTACTGAATTTATTATAGTTTTATACATTGTCACATTTGATTCTGATAATGTGAGGGTAGGTATTGATCATCTTTTTGGTTTTATAGCCTGAGAGAGGTTAAGATACTTGCCCAGTCTCATAGAGTTTGTAAAGGACAGAGTCTGGATTTGAACCCATGTCAGTCTGACTCCAGAACTCCTTTTCTTGTAATACTAACAGGGATTTCTCATTTCTACAATGATGATGCAACAGTAGGATTAGCATTCTCTTTATTTATTTATTTATTAAAAAAAATTTTTTTAATGTTTATTTTTGAGGGAGGGAGAGAGAGAGACAGAGACAGACAGACAGAGTGTGAGTGGGGGAGGGGCAGAGAGAGAGGGAGACACAGAATCTGAGCTCTCAGCACAGGGCCCAACGCGGGGCTTGAACCCACAAACTGAGATCATGACCTGAGCCACAGTCAGATGCTTAACCAACTGAGCCACCCAGGTGCCCCTGCATTGGCATTTTAAAGAAACAGCTTCTAGTGCTTCATGAAAAGGTTGCATTTAGAACTCTTAGAATTTGAATCTGTTCTTAGGTGTTTATACCTTTATTTTTATCCCTATTTGTAGGCATGAATCTGTTGACATATTGACCCTTGAAATTAAAGTAAATTACATTTATAATAAAAATGATGTGTACCTCAGAATTGAATTTGGAAAAAGTTACTGAAAAATATTTTCCATACAAAACAGTCCAACTAACTGACAAGCAATCCCTCCACGTCTAGCAGCACGTAAATGGTAGTGATGTTCTGCTCACGTGAATGCAGTGTCCCTACTGCTCTTCCTAATTGGTTTTTAAAATGTAGACTGAAGGAATTTGAGAGGAACAAAAACATTTTCCTTTCTAATGGTGCTTTACCTAATATTTCTAATGGTGCTAAAATATTTTAGGTTTCTTAGTCTGAGCACCATGGTGTTTTTTCTTTCTGTGAGAAGAAATGGTTCTTCCAGAATTTCTGCAGATATTAATGTCTTTTTTTCAAAAAATTCACATGCTGTCTCCTGAAAGATTTGCTATTTTTTTTTTTTCCAAAAGGGAATTTGCTATTTAGAAATAATTGCTTGTTAGGTCAAGTTTTGATTTGAAGATCTGTTTATATATTTTGCTGTTACCCCACTCAGAATGTATGTTGAAAATGCAAGTTGATTTCAGTAGAGTCTGATGAAATGTGCTAATTCAGGAAAACTAGAAATATCATAGATACATCCTTGATATGTGAGATTCTGACAGGGTTTTTAGCTTGAAAGTTTTTAAAATCACTCCTCTTTGAGGGTTTTGAAAAACAACTATTGAAGTATAATTGACATGTAATAAACTGCACATAGATAGAAATGTACAATCTGGTAAGTTTAGAAGTATGTATGTTCTCACAAAACCATCATCCCCCAGGGTTTTCTGGTACCCTTTTATAATTCTCTCCCACCTCTCCCCACACCCTTACAAACCCCCTAGATTTCACTCATCTGCTTTCTTTAATTATAGACTAGTTTGCATTTTCTGGAGTTTTATGTAAGTGGGATCATATGTTATATACTCTTTTTTTGTCTGGCTTTCACTGTGCATAATTATTTTGAGCTTTATCCATGTTGTTGCAGTAATTCATTCCTTTTTATTGATGGGTGGGTAGTTTTCCATTGGTAGATAAAACAATTTTTCCATTCACCTGTTGGTGAACATATAGAATGTTTCCAGTTTTTAGCTATTGTACATAATGCTTCTTGGAATATTCATGTACAGAACTTTGTGTGGATGTATGCTTCCTTTTCTCTTGGGTAAATACCTAGGAGAGGAATGGCTAGATCATGTGGTAATTATATCTTTAAATTTTAAGAAACTACCAAATGGTTTACCCATTGATTGTATCATTTTACATAGATTTGAGATCATTGATTTGAGATCTTTCTTTTCTAATATAAGCATTTAGAGCTATAACTTCTCCCTAAGTAATGCTTTACTAGCATCCTATAAATTCTTTTTTTTTTTTTTTTTTTTTAATATATGAAATTTACTGTCAAATTGGTTTCCATACAACACGCAGTGCTCATCCCAAAAGGTGCCCTCCTCAATACCCATCACCCACCCTGCCCTCCCTCCCACCCCCCATCAACCCTCAATTTGTTCTCAGTTTTTAACAGTCTCTTATGCTTTGGCTCTCTCCCACTCTAACCTCTTTTTTTTTTTTTTTTTCCTTCCCCTCCCCCATGGGTTTCTGTTATGTTTCTCAGGATCCACATAAGAGTGAAACCATATGGTATCTGTCTTTCTCTGTATGGCTTATTTCACTTAGCATCACACTCTCCAGTTCCATCCATGTTGCTACAAAAGGCCATATTTCATTTTTTCTCATTGCCACGTAGTATTCCATTGTGTATATAAACCACAATTTCTTTATCCATTCATCAGTTGATGGACATTTAGGCTCTTTCCATAATTTGGCTATTGTTGAGAGTGCCGCTATAAACATTGGGGTACAGGTGCCCCTATGCATCAGTACTCCTGTATCCCTTGGATAAATTCCTAGCAGTGCTATTGCTGGGTCATAGGGTAGGTCTATTTTTAATTTTCTGAGGAACCTCCACACTGCTTTCCAGAGCGGCTGCACCAATTTGCATTCCCACCAACAGTGCAAGAGGGTTCCTGTTTCTCCACATCCTCTCCAGCATCTATAGTCTCCTGATTTCTTCATTTTGGCCACTCTGACTGGCGTGAGGTGGTATCTGAGTGTGGTTTTGATTTGTATTTCCCTGATAAGGAGCGACGTTGAACATCTTTTCATGTGCCTGTTGGCCATCCGGATGTCTTCTTTAGAGAAGTGTCTATTCATGTTTTCTGCCCATTTCTTCACTGGGTTATTTGTTTTTCGGGTGTGGAGTTTGATGAGCTCTTTATAGATTTTGGATACCAGCCCTTTGTCCGATGTGTCATTTGCAAATATCTTTTCCCATTCCGTTGGTTGCCTTTTAGTTTTGTTGGTTGTTTCCTTTGCTGTGCAGAAGCTTTTTATCTTCATAAGGTCCCAGTAATTCACTTTTGCTTTTAATTCCCTTGCCTTTGGGGATGTGCCGAGTAAGAGATTGCTACGGCTGAGGTCAGAGAGGTCTTTTCTTGCTTTCTCCTCTAAGGTTTTGATGGTTTCCTGTCTCACATTCAGGTCCTTTATCCATTTTGAGTTTATTTTTGTGAATGGTGTGAGAAAGTGGTCTAGTTTCAACCTTCTGCATGTTGCTGTCCAGTTCTCCCAGCACCATTTGTTAAAGAGACTGTCTTTTTTCCATTGGATGTTCTTTCCTGCTTTGTCAAAGATGAGTTGGCCATACGTTTGTGGGTCTAGTTCTGGGGTTTCTATTCTATTCCATTGGTCTATGTGTCTGTTTTTATGCCAATACCATGCTGTCTTGATGATGACAGCTTTGTAGTAGAGGCTAAAGTCTGGGATTGTGATGCCTCCTGCTTTGGTCTTCTTCTTCAAAATTACTTTGGCTATTCGGGGCCTTTTGTGGTTCCATATGAATTTTAGGATTGCTTGTTCTAGTTTCGAGAAGAATGCTGGTGCAATTTTGATTGGGATTGCATTGAATGTGTAGATAGCTTTGGGTAGTATTGACATTTTGACACTATTTATTCTTCCAATCCATGAGCAGGGAATGTCTTTCCATTTCTTTATATCTTCTTCAATTACCTGCATAAGCTTTCTATAGTTTTCAGCATACAGATCTTTTACATCTTTGGTTAGATTTATTCCTAGGTATTTTATGCTTCTTGGTGCAATTGTGAATGGGATCAGTTTCTTCATTTGTCTTTCTGTTGCTTCATAAGAATGCAACTGATTTCTGCACATTGATTTTGTATCCTGCAACTTTGCTGAATTCATGTATCAGTTCTAGCAGACTTTTGGTGGAGTCTATCGGATTTTCCATGTATAATATCATGTCATCTGCAAAAAGCGAAAGCTTGACTTCATCTTTGCCAATTTTGATGCCTTTGATTTCCTTTTGTTGTCTGATTGCTGATGCTAGAACTTCCAGCACTATATTAAACAACAGCGGTGACAGTGGGCATCCCTGTCGTGTTCCTGATCTCAGGGAAAAAGCTCTCAGTTTTTCCCCGTTGAGGATGATGTTAGCTGTGGGCTTTTCATAAATGGCCTTTATGATCTTTAAGTATGTTCCTTCTATCCTGACTTTCTCAAGGGTTTTTATTAAGAAAGGGTGCTGGATTTTGTCAAAGGCCTTTTCTGCATCGATTGACAGGATCATATGGTTCTTCTCTTTTTTTTTGTTAATGTGATGTATCACGTTGATCGATTTGCGAATGTTGAACCAGCCCTGCATCCCAGGAATGAATCCCACTTGATCATGGTGAATAATTCTTTTTATATGCTGTTGAATTCGATTTGCTAGTATCTTATTAAGAATTTTTGCATCCATATTCATCAGGGATATTGGCCTGTAGTTCTCTCTTTTTTTACTGGGTCTCTGTCTGGTTTAGGAATCAAAGTAATACTGGCTTCATAGAATGAGTCTGGAAGTTTTCCTTCCCTTTCTATTTCTTGGAATAGCTTGAGAAGGATAGGTATTATCTCTGCTTTAAATGTCTGGTAGAACTCCCCTGGGAAGCCATCTGGTCCTGGACTCTTATTTGTTGGGAGATTTTTGATAACCGATTCAATTTCTTCGCTGGTTATGGGTCTGTTCAAGCTTTCTATTTCCTCCTGATTGAGTTTTGGAAGAGTGTGGGTGTTTAGAAATTTGTCCATTTCTTCCAGGTTGTCCAATTTGCTGGCATATAATTTTTCATAGTATTCCCTGATAATTGTTTGTATCTCTGAGGGATTGGTTGTAATCATTCCATTTTCATTCATGATTTTATCTATTTGGGTCATCTCCCTTTTCTTTTTGAGAAGCCTGGCTAGAGGTTTGTCAATTTTGTTTATTTTTTCAAAAAACCAACTCTTGGTTTCGTTGATCTGCTCTACAGTTTTTTTAGATTCTATATTGTTTATTTCTGCTCTGATCTTTATGATTTCTCTTCTTCTGCTGGGTTTAGGCTGCCTTTGCTGTTCTGCTTCTATTTCCTTTAGGTGTGCTGTTAGGTTTTGTATTTGGGATTTTTCTTGTTTCTTGAGATAGGCCTGGATTGCAATGTATTTTCCTCTCAGGACTGCCTTCGCTGCATCCCAAAGCGTTTGGATTGTTGTATTTTCATTTTCGTTTGTTTCCATATATATTTTAATTTCTTCTCTAATTGCCTGGTTGACCCACTCATTCGTGAGTAGGGTGTTCTTTAACCTCCATGCTTTTGGAGGTTTTCCAGACTTTTCCCTGTGGTTGATTTCAAGCTTCATAGCATTGTGGTCTGAAAGTATGCATGGTATAATTTCAATTCTTGTAAACTTATGAAGGGCTGTTTTGTGACCCAGTATATGATCTATCTTGGAGAATGTTCCATGTGCACTCGAGAAGAAAGTATATTCTGTTGCTTTGGGGTGCAGAGTTCTAAATATATCTGTCAAGTCCATCTGATCCAATGTATCATTCAGGGCCCTTGTTTCTTTATTGACTGTGTGTCTAGATGATCTATCCATTTCTGTAAGTGGGGTGTTAAAGTCCCCTGCAATGACCACATTCTTATCAATAAGGTTGCTTATGTTTATGAGTAATTGTTTTATATATCTGGGGGCTCGGGTATTTGGCGCATAGACATTTATAATAGTTAGCTCTTCCTGGTGGATAGACCCTGTGATTATTATATAATGCCCTTCTTCATCTCCTGTTACAGCCTTTAATTTAAAGTCTAGTTTGTCTGATATAAGTATGGCTACTCCAGCTTTCTTTTGGCTTCCAGGAGCATGATAAATAGTTCTCCATCCCCTCACTCTCAATCTAAAGGTGTCCTCAGATCTAAAATGAGTCTCTTGTAGACAGCAAATAGATGGGTCTTGTTTTTTTATCCATTCTGATACCCTATGTCTTTTAGTTGGCGCATTTAATCCATTTACATTCAGTGTTATTATAGAAAGATATGGGTTTAGAGTCATTGTGATGTCTGTATGTTTTATGCTTGTAGTGATGTCTCTGGTACTTTGTCTCACAGGATCCCCCTTAGGATCTCTTGTAGGGCTGGTTTCGTGGTGACAAATTCCTTCAGTTTTTGTTTGTTTGGGAAGACCTTTATCTCTCCTTCTATTCTAAATGACAGACTTGCTGGATAAAGGATTCTCGGCTGCATATTTTTTCTGTTTAGCACACTGTAGATATCGTGCCAAGCCTTTCTGGCCTGCCAAGTTTCAAAGGAGAGATCAGTCACGAGTCTTATAGGTCTCCCTTTATATGTGAGGGCACGTTTATCCCTTGCTGCTTTCAGAATTTTCTCTTTATCCTTGTATTTTGCCAGTTTCACTATGATATGTCGTGCAGAAGATCGATTCAAGTTACGTCTGAAGGGAGTTCTCTGTGCCTCTTGGATTTCAATGCCTTTTTCCTTCCCCAGTTCAGGGAAGTTCTCAGCTATAATTTGTTCAAGTACCCCTTCAGCACCTTTCCCTCTCTCTTCCTCCTCTGGGATACCAATTATGCGTATATTATTTTTTTTTAGTGTATCACTTAGTTCTCTAATTTTCCCCTCATACTCCTGGATTTTTTTATCTCTCTTTCTTTCAGCTTCCTCTTTCTCCATAACTTTATCTTCTAGTTCACCTATTCTCTCCTCTGCCTCTTCAAGCTGAGCCATCGTGGTTTCCATTTTGTTTTGCATTTCGTTTAAAGCGTTTTTCAACTCCTCGTGACTGTTCCTTAGTCCCTCGATCTTTATGGCAAGAGATTCTCTGCTGTCCTGTATACTGTTTTCAAGCCCAGCGATTAATTTTATGACTATTATTCTAAATTCACTTTCTGTTATATTATTTAAATCCTTTTTGATCAGTTCATTAGCTGTTGTTATTTCCTGGAGATTCTTCTGAGGGAAATTCTTACGTTTGGTCATTTTGGAGAGTCCCTGGCGTGGTGAGGACCTGCAGTGCACTTCCCCTGTGCTGTGGTGTATAACTGGAGTTAGTGGGCGGGGCCGCAGTCCGACCCGATGTCTGCCCCCAGCCCACTGCTGGGGCCACAGTCAGACTGGTGTGTGCCTTCTCTTCCCCTCTCCTAGGGGCGGGATTCACTGTGGGGTGGCGTGTCCCGTCTGGGCTACTTGCACACTGCCAGGCTTGTGTTGCTGGGGATCTGGCGTATTAGCTGGGGTGGGTAGGCAAGGTGCACGGGGGGTGGAGGGGCAGGCTTAGCTCGCTTCTCCTTAGGTGATCCACTTCAGGAGGAGCCCTGTGGCAGCGGGAGGGAGTCAGATCCGCTGCCGGAGGTTTGGCTCCGCAGAAGCACAGAGTTGGGTGTTTGCGCGGAGCGAGCAAGTTCCCCGGCAGGAACTGGTTCCCTTTGGGATTTTGGCTGGGGGATGGGCGGGGGAGATGGCGCTGGCGCCTTTGTTCCCCGCCAAGCTGAGCTCTGCCGTCCGGGGGCTCAGCAGCTCTCCCTCCCTTTGTCCTCCAGCCTTCCCGCTTTCCGCGCAGAGCTGTTAACTTATGACCTCCCAGACGCTAAGTCGCGCTTGCTGTCGGAACACAGTCCGTCCGGCCCCTCCGCTTTTGCCAGCCAGACTCGGGGGCTCTGCTTGGCCTGCGAGCCGCCCCTCCGCCCCGGCTCCCTCCCACCAGTCCGTGGAGCGCGCACCGCCTCGCCGCCCTTCCTACCCTCTTCCGTGGGCCTCTAGTCTGCGCTTGACTCCTGAGACTCCCTTCTGCTAATCCTCTGGCGGTTTTCTGGGTTCTTTAGGCAGGTGTAGGTGGAATCTAAGTGATCGGCCGGACGCGCTGTGAGCCCCGCGTCCTCCTACGCCGCCATCTTCCTTTCTCTCTGTTCTGCAAAAATCTAGCATCCTATAAATTCTGATTTGTTATGTATATGTATGTATGTGTGTGTGTATATGTATATGTATATACATATACACATGTTTATTTTTGAGAGACAGAGCGTGAGTGGGGGAAGGGGCAGAGAGAGAGAGGGAGGGAGACACAGAATCCAAAGCAGGCTTCAGGCTCCGAGTTGTCAGCACAGAGTCCAATATGGGGCTCTAGCTCATAAACCATTAGATCATGACCTGAGGTGAAGTCGGGCGTTTAACCAACTGAGCCACCCAGACGCCCTGTTATGTTTATATTTTTATTCGGTTTGCAGTACTTTTTAATTTCTCTTTGATTTTGTTATTGACCATGGGTTATTCCCAGATATGCTATTTAGTTTCCACATAGTTGAGGATTTCTCAGAGATTTTTGTTAACGATTTCTAATTTAATTTCATTGGGGTTAGAGAACACAGTTTGTATGACTTAAATCCCTTTAAATTTATTGAGACTTGCTTTATGGCTCAGAATATGGCCTATCTTGGTAAATGTTGGCATGCACAGGAAAGAATGTGTATTCTCTTACGTGGTAGGGTATTCTCTGAATTTCCATTAGGTCGTGGTAGTGATAGTGTTATTCAAGTCTTCCATATTCTTGAAGAATATATTAAGTACTGGGAGTGGGGTCTTAAAATCTGCAACTGTAATTGTAAAATTAGTCTCTTTCTCTTTGCAATTCTGTCAGTTTTTGCTTTGTGTATTTTGAAGCTCTCTTACATTAGGGATTCTTTTGTACTCTTGATGGATTGACCTCTTTTTCATGAAGTGAAACAGCTTTCTTTGTCCCTGGTAATATTTATTGCTCTGTAATCTAATTTGTTTGATAGTAAAGAAGTCACTTTACCTTTCTTTTGACTAGTGTAAAACATGATATATCTCCCGCTCCCCCCTTTTATATTTGACGTGTTTGTCTTTATGGTATGTTTTCTGTCATTGAGTTTTGCTCTTTTATCTGACAATTTTGCCTTTTAACTCACATGTTTAGACCATTTATATATGTGATATAAAGGTTTAAGTCTAATTTTGCTCTTTGTTTTCTACTTGTCCTATGTGTTCTTTGTTCCCTTTTTCCTCTTTATGTGACTTATTTTAATTAAAAAAATTTTTTTAATGTTTATTTTTGAGAGAGAGAGACAGAGACAGAGACAGAGCCTGAATGGGGGAGGGGCAGAAAGAGAGGGAAACAGAATCCTTAGCAGGCTCCAGGCTCTGAGCTGTCAGCACAGAGCCCAGCGGGGGGCTTGAACTCACAAACTGCAAGATCATGACAGGAGCTGAAGTCAGCAGCTTAACTGACTGAGCCACCCAGATGCCCCTTTATTTTATTTTAGATTACATATTTTTATGATTTTGTTTCATTTCTCTTGTTATAATTTTTTTGGTATTTTGTGGGGTTTTTTGTTTGTTTTTAGATTTGATAGTATACATTTTTAACTTCTCCAACTTCATTATGCCATTCCTGTATGGCATAAGAACTTTACAATAGTTTATTTACATTTATCCCCTCCAGTCTTTTCTGTTATTGTCATACATTTTACTTATCTTTGTCATAAACCTCTCATATATTGTTATTATTTTTGTTTAAATAATTATTTTACAGAGACTTATGTAATAAGAGAAAGTATTCTTCATTTACCTTTGTAGGCATCATTCTTTGAGTTAATCCATACTACAGTCTGGTATAATTTTCCTTCTGCCTGAAGGCTTTTCTTTAACATTCTTTCAACTCTCTGTCTGAAAGAGTTTTCATTTCAATTTGTTTTTGAAAGATACCTTCACTTGGTATAGAATTTTTGGTTGATAATTTAAAGTACTTTGGAAATGTTGCTGCTCTTTTCTTGCCTGGATTGTTTTTGATGAGAAATCTGCTGTCACACTTTTTTCTGTGTGCCTAAGTGTGTCTCTCTTTTATCCCCCCTGTGGCTGCTTTAACATTGTTCTCTTTATCACAAGTTTTGAGCAATTTGATTATGATGTCCCTGGGAATAGGGTTTTTTTTTAATGTAGTTTTTTTTTTTTTTTTTTTTTTTTTTTTTTTTTGTGCTTGGGATTCCCTGAAATTTTTAGTTCTCTAAGCAGCTTTTCAGGTGTTTGGAAAATTTGGCCTTTGTTTCTTCTGTCTCCCATTTCTTTTGGGAACTCCAATGGCCTAAGTAGTCAGGTTTAAGGTTATCCCATAGTTCTCTGATGCTCTTTTTATTTTTTAAAATTCTTTTTTTCTGTATGTTTCATTTTGCATAGTTTTTAATGTTTATTTATTTATTATATTAAAAAAATTTTTTAATGTTTATTTATTTTTGAGAGAAACAGATACAGAATGCAAGTGGGTTAGGGGCAGAGCGAGAGGGAGACACAGAATCCAAAGCAGGCTCCAGGCTCTGAGCTGTCAGCACAGAGCCCGATGCGGGGCTCGAACTCACGAGCTGTGAGATCATGACCTGAGCCGAAATTGGACACTTAACTGACTGAGCCACCCAGGCACCCCTGTTTGTTTATTTTTGATAGAGACAGAGAATCCCAAGCAGGCTTTGTGCTGACAGCGCAGGGACATGGGTCCCGAACTCAGCAACTGTGAGATCGTGACCTGAGCCGAGATCAAGAGTTGCCCAACTGACTGAGCCACCTAGGCCCCCCTAGTTTCTAATATTTTAAGTTCACTACTTTTTCCTTGGCAGTCTCATCTCCTGTGAATCCTATCTAGTGGTTTTTTGTTTTTTTTTGTTTTTTTTTTAATCTGAGACACCAGTGTTCAACTGTAGAAATTCAGTTCTGATCTATTTTATGTCTTACTTGTTTGTAACTTTTCAAACATATGGAATGCAGTTACAATAATAACTTTTAATGTTCTTATCTGCTTTTTCTTACATCTGAGTCAGTTCTTGGTTTATTTTGATTGATAGCTATTTCTCCTAATTGTAGGTCTTATTTTTCTACATCTTGGCACGTCTGCTATCTTTGGTTACTAGATGCTATGAATTTTACTGTGTTGAGCATGGGATATTTTTGCATTCCTGTAACTAATTCTTGATGTTTGCCCTGGGGGAACATGGTTAAGTTGATTGGAAACTCTTTGCTCCTGTAGACTTTTGCTTTTAACATTGGTTCATTGGGCGTAGATCAACATTTAGCCTAGAGCTTATTATTTCCCAGTAATGACGCGAGACCTTTAATGCTGTCCCCATTGCTTTCTGAGTTGAAGCTTTCCTCGTCTGGCTAGCGAGATCAGGCACTTTTCCCAGAAATGCTGGATGTCGCTCCTCTTCTCTTTGGGATGGGACTTTCTCCGGCCACGGGCAGTTTCTTGCTAAATACTCAAGGGGAACTCTTTAGTTTTGTGCGCTTCTCTCACTGTGCAGCTTTCTTCTGTCTGGCTGTCTTTAAGTTTTGGAATCTTAGCTGTGTCTCCTTCACTGAGGAGTCAGTCCTTCAGGCTTGGCCTGCATCCCTTCCCCGTACCGCAGTGATCTTTCTTAGGGAAGTAAGCTGGCACAACTTTTTATGTGCCAGGAATCTAACCTTGGCTGGAAATTTCTCTGGTCTTCAGTGAGTCTAGGTTTGGCCCATGACCTTAGTCATAAACTAGTATTTGTTGTCTAATTCAGTAATTTCGCATTTATGTTGCAAAAAGAACACATGCTCATTGTTTTTATTCTTTGACTGCAGTTAAGCATGCCATTTCCTGTTTAGTTTCTTAGACTATCAGTAATTTATCACACCCAGCTGTGTAGAACTATGGCCTGATTGTAGTGTTTTAATTTTCTCGTTTGTTTCCTTTTTAGAATGAGTATGGGAATATTAGATAGTAAAGAATAGTTCACATAGTATTTATCTCATTCTTACTGGGACTTTGGTCAGTTATTATAACTGCCTGATTATGGTATTGTGATAAAGAGCCTTAAACTGGTGATTTTTGGTGGAATATTGAACCTTTGTTTTTTGTTTTGTTTATATTTTAAGGTTTTAGAATCATGATCTCTTGATGCTGAATATTTTGTTGAGGTCAATTAAAATCACATTTGAGTCTTGATGTTGTTAGTTGCAGTGTCCCTCTGTTTCATATGCTCTTAATCTGTCCTGTTCAAACAGAGGCGGTCTTGAAGATGATTCCATCCACATTTTGAGTGTTGATGAGAAGAACAAACTGGGAGCCAAGATTATCAAGGCAGAGATGATGGGAAATATGGTATGTCTTCTGTGGTGTTTCTAGGAGAATAGGAGTTAACTGTTTAACTTCTTACCAGTAATTTTGGAAGTTTCTTCATAATGTTGGCTGTAGCCAACTGCTGCTTATTGATTCTTTAACAAAATTCTTGAACATTCCTAAATCCTGTACTGCCCACTTCTAAATAAATTGTCTACTTTTTCTGTCAGATCTCTGAAGTCTGAGATCCCAGGGTATGACATGTTTTTTAAAATTTCTACTTTGCAATTCTAGCATAGCATACTTGAGGGAAATAAAGATGTCATTGTCTTCTTTCCCTTGTTTTGTCACATATTATTGAGAGCATGTATTGCTTTCTTAAATTCCTTTACTTAGGTACCTAACAAATGAGCTCCTAAAAAAAGATAGTTGTTTCATGTAGGCATATTTTAATGTAGTACGTTTGTGCCTGGTAAGTGTTTGATGCATTGTATAGATTAGCTCATTTAATTTCCATAATAATGTTATGCTGTAAGACTGATTGACCTGAGAACTGAATAGAAAATATGGATGATTTGGTGCGAGCTACACCTATCTCTGTCTATTTATTATTGCTGTATTTTAGTATCACATTTCTGATATACTAATACATGTGACGTCATACATGGCAGAATAGCAAATCCAGACAGCTTTGCATGGTGTGACAGAATAGATTTCCTCCTGGTCATATGTATGTACTGATCTCAAATCCAAATATAAGTGATCCCTAAGTAGGCTTCCGTTTTGTTGTACTGCCAGTATGACCCTGTTTGGTAGCATAAAAGTTGCTAAACAAGATGCTTCTATTTTTATTAGTTTGTGTGTCTGTTAAAAGGCGTATCTTGCACATGCCGCACTTTCTCATTGAATCTGGTCCTTGGTAACACTGAACTGCAGCTCAGCCCTGAAGTTTGGTAAGAGAGACAACCCGCCAGGAAATAATAGCAGGAAAATAAAGTTTGAGTTTTGAAAGCACAAAGGAATTAGTTCACACTAGTGAAAGAGAGGTCACCAAGTTAGGAGGTTAATTTATGTTGAAAGAATTGTTCCTTTGGTCACGGAGCCACTGCAATGGAGAACAGTGTTCTTTGCCTGTTCATATGCTCCTCTTTGTTTATTTCTTTACATGTCACTTGTTTTCTGTACATTTCTATAAACTTCCTAGAGTAAAAATGAGATACGTTCAGAGTTCTTATTAAAATTACTTAACATTAAAGAAGGTAATATGTTAAATCTTATTATGGCTTTCTTGTTACAGTAATTGAAATTTTGAGTACTGGATGGTGATAATATCCGAGGAATTATAAAAATGTCATTCTTGAGGTTGTTTTCCCCATATCCCTGTCTCTCCCCTAGAATATATGCCCTTGTAATTGTTTACTCTCAAATCATAAACGAATGCTCCGGGCATTTGAGACATATGTAACTGAGATGAATTCATTAAAAAGCAGTCCCCTGAATTGAGGTTTACTGCTGCAGGAGTGTTCACTCTGCTCTTTTCCCTCCTGCATATACATTTGAAGTATTCTTCACTGAGGAATTAAGCTATATATGACACTCATTGTTCTTGTCTTTCCCTCTGAAGGAATTAGCGGAACAACTTAAAGCTCAACTTGCAAAGGCAAATAAATTCAAAGAAACTGTAACACAGACGTCATCCAAAAACCCTGGGGTGGAGGTGAGTTAATGGAAGTTTGTTTGTATACTACTACTACTGGGCAGTGCTGATATTTTAATGCAGGGTGTTTCTATATCTGTGTTACTGTGTTTATACGTGCGATTGCTTGTTTGTTTACTTCTTTTAAAAATGGATTTTCATATGTATTGTCTTATGCGCCACCAGTGCGTCCCAGGGGAAAAGAGAGAGACCCGGTTTTATTTTGGACTGTGCCATTTACTGACTGTTTGACTTCATAGAAATCACACTGTCCTTAAATTCTTCTCTTAAAGAGTGAGAGACTTAAATTTGGTGTGTTTCACATAAAACAAATTATTTTGTTCCAGGCTTTCTTCCTCCATCTATTAGTGAGCAAAACAGATAGAAGCGGCTGCCTGCATGGAGTTTCATTTGGGTAGGGAGGAACAGTAAACAACAAAAGTAATAAATAGTGTAGCATGTTACAGACTGATACATCCTATGGCAGGCTAGAGGGGATCTTGAGTGCCCAGTGCTGGTGGCTTTGGGTGCACAGGCTAGTTATTATTGAAAAAGTGACCTTGATGCAGAGGCTTGCCGTGGAACGGCAGATCTGTGTATCTGAGTGAAGAGCACTTTGGGCATGAGGAGTGGAGGATGTAAGGTTCCAAAGATGGGAACGTGTCTTATGTGTGGGAGGAACAGCATGGGGCCCAGTGTCGCCAGAGTGGAATGAATGAATGGAAGGGAGGCGGGTGGAATATCCAGGTTAGAGAGGCTGTGGGAGGCTAGACCATGTGAGGCTTGAAAGTCAGGGTCAGGGAGTGGGTTTTTATTCTGGGTGAGATGGCATTGGAGGGTTTTCTGTAGAAGATATATTTTGACGAGACTGTCCTGGCTTCCTTGCTAAGGGTGCATTGAAGGATCATAAGGGCAGAAGCTAAGGAGATGGTTAGAAGTGGTTAGGTTTTTATATGCATAAATATTTCCTGTGTGTTTTATGAAAGGAGAGCAGACAGGACTTTTTTGATGGTTTGGATGGGTTGGGGGATGTAGGAGATACGGAGGGGAGGCAAAGTCACTTCAAAGTTTTTAGGCTGAGCAGCTGGAAGAATACAGCAGCCATTCTTGGGAGTGTATTTGGGGGCGGAGGGTTCAAGTTCTTTTGTAGATATGTGGCGTTTGGGCATCTTTTAGATTTGGGGCTGGAGGAGATGTCAGGTAGGGAGGGGGATGTTGGGAATTTAGGGAAGCCTGAGCTGGAGGTGGAAACTGGGGAGCTCTTAACATAGAGACAGTATTTAAATCCTGATGCTGCTTGAAATCAGCCCAGGAGTAAAGGTAGATAGAAAAAGTTAAAGGGCTGAATTGGGTGTATTACAGTGTTGAGAGGATTATAATTAGGTTTATAAGTGATTTTAAAGAACTGTTCTCAAAGATTAACTTATGTCATTTTAATGTCAGTGTGTGAGATGAGAATGTACAAAGTCAAGTTCCATAGAATTGTCTTCAAGCTAACATTATTGATGATTTAGATAATAGTAGTATATAGAGAGAGTATGTTTGTGAAATTGGCTGTTTTTACTACTATGTGCCAGCTCATGTTTTAAAAGATATTTTTTAATATTTATTTATTTATTTTTGAGAAAGAGAGAACTTGCCAGGGAGGGGCAGAGAGAGAGGGAGAGAGAAATCCCAAACAGGCTCCACACCGTCAGCGCAGAGCCCGATGCGGGACTGGAACTCATGAACCATGAGGTCATGACCTGAGCTGAAACCAAGAGTCAGACACTTAGCCAATGAAGCCACCCAGGTGCCTCGCTAGCTCATGTTTTAAAAAAGTGGTTAAGTTAGAATTCCTTACACAGATTAGGGAGGTTGACCTCTCATGTGGTTTCTTTGTGCCAACCATAATATGTACTGATCTTCCCACAGTGTGGCCTTCCACAGAATAGCCCCATTTTCCAGCCTCACCTCCAAGGCTCTCTCATCCATAACATGCGTGTCTCTTTGACATTTACATGTGCTCTTAATTATCCATGCCAGATACTACCCTCTTGAGTGGTGTCCACTTTTCACTTTGTCTTTACCTCCTTCTTGAAGTGTTTTTTCTCAGCCTCTCAAAAAGTTGTAACCTATTCTTGTTTTGAAACTTTAAAGACCCTTAAAGTATTCTCTGTGGAATCTATCTTTTGAAATGGTATATATTTGTATTCTTGTCATCACCCTGTAATCCACGCGTTTCTTTCCTGACACTTGTCACTTTATATGAAAGGGTTCTAACTCTGTGGCTGGACTTCCGGGGATTCTTGAAATTGAAAGCAATTCAACTGAAAAAATTGAAGCAGATCTTGTTTGGAATAACGTTTTTTCCTGCTGTTTTAAGTATATCATACAGTGACTGACAGACTATATCTCATCCCTTGAGCACACACTTTATAATATTACTGATGTCCATGATTTTTAGCTCCTCCTAGCTTTTGAGCAGTGGCCCTCATAACCCAGTGGAATAGGATTCAAAGTTGTATTCAGAGTTGTACACAAAGTTGTATTTCCACTTCTAAACTCTTTTGAATCCCAAGCTATATGAATAGCCTTGAAGCTTCATATAGAAAGATTTTTATTCCAAGGATTCTTTGAACACAGAGAAAAAGGTTCATCTTCTCTGCAGAGATCATGGACTTGTGATTTTGTTCAAGCTTTATCCGGTGTACGTGTGGAACAGACTTTTGCCCATAGCTCTGCAGGGATTCGCTGCTGCCAGTAGTCAGTGGATTCTCTCAGTGCCAGGGCCTTGACTTCTCTGCCCTGTTTCAGAGTAGTTTTGTTAGGAATGACAGTAGAATGCAAAGTTGTTTACTACCTCACAGGAATTTCCTGACTTTTTAGAGGAAAATCCTGAAACGCTTCTGATAAAAATTTTGCTTTTTGAGAGAAAAGGAAATTCCATTCATAGAACAGTTGAACAGGGAAGAAAAGTTTTCTTTTCTTTTTTCTTTTCTCTTCTTTTGTTTTTTCTTTCTTTTCTCTTTCCTTCCTTTCTTTACTTTCTTTCTCTTTCTCTTTCTCTTTCTCTTTTTCTCTTTTTCTTTCTTAAGGATAGGGAGAGAATAAACACAGCATGCATGAGCAAGAGAGGGGCAGAGAGAGGGAGAGAGAGAGAATCCCAAGCAGGATCCAAGATCTGTGCTGTCAGCACAAAGCCCGATGTAGGGCTCAGTCTCACGAACTCTGAGATCATGACCTGAACTGAAATCAAGAGTTGGATGTTCAAATGACTGAGTCACCCAGGAGCCCCAGGAGGAAAGCTTTCATTGCATGGTTTGTTTGTTAGAAATGTTTGGCTGTGTGAACAAGGTGAATATCTTGATTCAACAATGTATGAATATTATTTTGCCTTTAGTGAAAAACCATCAGCACTTGTAATTATTAGTTTGCTTATTTCTCTTCCCTGTTAGAGGGTGAACTATTCATTATTTAGGACAAGGACTGTTTCATTTCATATCTAGTGCCTTGGGTAGTACATGGCTGTAGACAGCCAAGAAGTGCTTGAAATATTTGTTGTATGAATGTCTTTGATTTATTTTATCACTTAGAGTTTTCTGTTGTAAATCTTGAAAATGATCCATGAACTTCAAAATTCTCTGGTCTGGCCTTCCTCTGAGTATAGCTTCCTTAGTGAGACAATAACCCAGCTGCACAGTATCTCCATGTAACTTATGCTTTACACTAAGTGATGGATTTTGGAAGACCACCAGTTCTCTATCAGGACAGATTGAATGCTAATTTTTTAATATAATAGATCCTAATCTGCCTTTCTAGAACTTCTACCTGTTAATAATCCTTCAGTGGAATCACATCATGGACACATTTAATCTAAGGGAATTCAGCTTTCCAGGTTTTTTTTTTTTTTTTTTACACAGTAGTTCATGAAATTCAGCTCTCCATTTATGACACATAATGAAATTGTCATTGTGTGATGGTGCAGTGACTTTACAGTTTTATAGTTTGTTTACACAACTGGCAAAAAAGAGAAATACATTGTAATAGTCCCTGGGCAGCTGTGTGGGGAGGGTTTCATAGACATTCTCTTGAAAGAAATTGAGGAATTAATGGAAGGCCTAAGAGGGCCGTCGAGAAACATTAAGTAATAAATAATTGAAGAAACCAATAAATTCATCTGTGGCATTTTGTACATAAAGTCAGGCACGTGACTGGTGATTTAAAATATTTCCAAGAGTAGTTTGGCCATAGTTGGCCTTAACACTGTCTTTTGACTCTGATTCTTTAGTATGTTGTGAGTCTGCTATTATTACAACTGCTGGGATTCCTAGAATGTGTGTGTGTGTGTGTGTGTGTGTGTGTGTGTGTGTACACACCTAGACTGTGTTTCTGTGTATTGGCATCCCAGTCTTTGCACCTGATCCTCATAGGCATAATTAAAAAAATTAATTACAGGATTAAAATAAGTATTTTGCCTTTCTTTCTTTCTCTTTCTTTCTTTCTTTCTAAGAGCGAGTACTTTAGTTGATTTTTTTCAGATTTTGACATGTAACAGATGACAAAACATAGGGAATATTTTAATAGCAGTGTTAACAAGTGTGATTTAAAATTTCTGCATAAAACTTCATTCCCAAAACATGGCATCCACCCTTGTTCCAAATACCCATGGAATATTTACAAAAATTAATTTTACTTAGGCAAAATGTTGATAAAGCCCCAAAGTAGAAGGTTTATAACTAAGCTTTCATTTTCTAACCACAATGCAATAAAGTTGGGATTTAACAACTATGTATTTTTTCCTTAAATAAAAATTTCAAAACCTCATTTTAAACTTCTGGGTTTTTCCATTTCTTTATGTCTTCTTCAATTTCCTTCATAAGCTTTCTATAATCTTCAGCATACTTTTACATCTTTGGTTAGGTTTATTCCTAGGTATTTTATGCTTCTTGGTGCAATTGTGAATGGGATCAGTTTCTTTATTTGTCTTCCTGTTGCTTCATTATTAGTGTATAAGAATGCACCTGATTTCTGTACATTAATTTTGTATCCTACAACTTTGCTGAATTCATGTATCAGTTCTAACAGACTTTTGGTAGAGTCTGTCGGGTTTTCCATGTATAATATCATGTCATCTGCAAAAAGTGAAAGTTTGACTTCATCTTTGCCAATTTTGATGCCTTTGATTTCCTTTTGTTGTCTGATTGCTGATGCTGGCACTTCCAACACCATGTTAAACAACAGCGGTGAGAATGGACATCCCTGTCGTGTTCCTGATGTCAGGGAGAAAGGTCTCAGTTTTTCCCCATTGAGGATGATAATTAGCTGTGGAATTTTCATAAATGGCTTTTATGATGTGTAAGTATGTTCCTTCTATCCTGACTTTATCGAGGGTTTTTATTAAGAAAGGATGCTGTATTTTGTCACATGCTTTTTCTGCATCGATTGACAGGATCATATGGTTCTTATCTTTTATTAATGTGATGTATCACATTGATTGATTTGCGAATGTTGAACCAGCCCTGCATTTCAGGAATGAATCCCACTTGATCATGGTGAATAATTCTTTTTATATGCTGTTGAATTCGATTTGCTAGTATCTTTTTCAGAATTTTTGCATCCATATTCATCAGGAATATTGGCCTGTAGTTCTCTTTTTTTACTGGGTCTCTGTCTGGTTTAGGAATCAAAGTAATTCTGGCTTCATAGAATGAGTCTGGAAGTTTTCCTTCCCTTTCTATTGTTTGGAATAGCTTGAGAAGGATAGGTATTATCTCTGCTTTAAATGTATGGTAGAATTCCCCTGGGAAGCCATCTGGTCCTGGACTCTTACTTGTTGGGAGATTTTTGATAACTGATTCAATTTCTTCACTGGTTATGGATCTGTTCAAGCTTTCTATTTCTTCCTGTTTGAGTTTTGGAAGTGTGTGGGTGTTTAGGAAAATTCCTAACCATTTCTTCCAGGTTGTCCAGTTTGTTGGCATATAATTTTTCATAGTATTCCCTGATAATTGCTTGTATTTCTGAGGGATTGGTTGTTACAATTCCATTTTCATTCATGATTTTATCTATTTGGGTCATCTCCCTTTTCTTTTTGAGAAGTCTGGCTAGAGGTTTATCAATTTTGTTTATTTTTTCAAAAAACCAACTCTTGGTTTCATTGACCTGCTCTACAGCTCTTTTAGAGTCTATATTGTTTATTTCTGCTCTGATCTTTATTATTTTTCTTCTTCTGCTGGGTTTGGGGTGTCTTTGCTGTTCTGCTTCTATTTCCTTTAGGTGTGCTGTTAGATTTTGTATTTGGGATTTTTCTTGTTTCTTTAGGCCTGGACTGCAGTGTATTTTCCTCTCAGCACTACCTTCACTGCATCCCAAAGCATTTGGATTGTTGTATTTTCGTTTTCATTTGTTTCCATATATTTTTAAATTTCTTCTCTAATTGCCTGGTTCACCCATTCATTCTTTAGTAGGGTGTTCTTTAACCTCCATGCTTTTGGAGGTTTTCCAGACTTTTTCCTGTGGTTGATTTCAAGCTTCATTGCATTGTGGTCTGAAAGTATGCATGGTATGATCTTAATTCTTTTATACTTATGAAGGGCTGTTTTGTGACCTAGTATGTGATCTATCTTGGAGAAGGTTCCATGTGCACTTGAGAAGAAAGTATATTCTGTTGCTTTGGGATGCAGAGTTCTAAATATATCTGTCAAGTCCATCTGATCAAGTGTATCATTCAGGGCTCTTGTTTCTTTATTGATCCTGTGTCTAGATGATCTATCCATTGTTGTCAGTGGAGTATTAAAGTCCCCTGCAATTGCCACATTCTTATCAATAAGGTTGCTTATGTTTGTGAGTAACTGTTTTATATATTTGGTGGCTCCTGTATTCGGTGCATAGACATTTAAAATTGTTAGCTCTTCCTGATGGATAGACCTCGTAATTATTATATAATGCCCTTCTTCATCTCTTGTTAAAGCCTTTCATTTAAAGTCTAGTTTGTCTGATATAAGTATGGCTACTCCAGCTTTCTTTTGAGTTCCAGTAGCATGATAGATAGTTCTCCATCCCCTCACTTTCAATCTGAAGGTATCCTCAGGTCTAAAATGAGTCTCTTGTAGACAGCAAATAGATGGGTCTTGTTTTTTTATCCACTCTGACACCCTATGTCTTTTGGTTGGAGCATTTAGTCCATTTACATTCAGTGTTATTACGGAAAGATATGGGTTTAGAATCATTGTGATGTCTGTAGGTTTCATGTCTGTAGTGATGTCTCTGGTACTTTGTCTCACAGGATCCCCCTTAGGATCTCTTGTAGGGCTGGTTTAGTGGTGATGAATTCCTTCAGTTTTTGTTTGTTTGGGAAGACCTTTACCTCTCCTTCTATTCTAAATGACAGACTTGCTGGATAAAGGATTCTCGTCTGCCTATTTTTTCCCTGTTGAAAACATTCCCTGCTCATGGATTGGAAGAATAAATATTGTCAAAATGTCAATACTACCCAAAGCTATCTACACATTCAATGCAATCCCAATCAAAATTGCACCAGCATTCTTCTTGAAGCTAGAGCAACCAATCCTAAAATTTGTATGGAACCACAAAAGGCCCCGAATAGCCAACGTAATTTTGAAGAAGACCAAAGCAGGAAGCATCACAATCCCAGACTTTAGCCTCTACCACAAAGTTGTAATCATCAAGACATCATGGTATTGGCACAAAAATAGACACATAAACCGATGGCATAGAACAGAAACCCCAGAACTAGACCCACAAAAGTATGGCCAACTAATCTTTGACAAAGCAGGAAAGAATATCCATTGGAAAAAAGACAGTCTCTTTAACAAATGGTGCTGGGAGAACTGAATGGAAACATGCAGAAAGGGGCGCCTGGGTGGCTCAGTCGGTTAAGCGTCTGACTTCGCTCAGGTCATGATCTCACGGTCCGTGAGTTCGAGCCCCGTGTCGGGCTCTGTGCTGACAGCTCAGAGCCTGGAGCCTGCTTCAGATTCTGTGTCTCCCTCTCTGTCTGACCCTCCCCCGTTCATGCTCTGTCTCTCTCTGTCTCAAAAATAAATAAACATTAAAAAAAAAAAATTAAAAAAAAAAAAAAAGAAACATGCAGAAGGATGAAACTAGACCACTTTCTTAGGCCATTCACAAAAACAAACTCAAAATGGATGAAGGACCTGAATGTGAGACAGGAAACCATCAAAACCCTCGAGGAGAAAGTAGGAAAAGACCTCTCTGACCTCAGCCGCAGCAATTTCTTACTTGACACATCCCCATAGGCAAGGGAATTAAAAGCAAAAATGAACTATTGGGACCTCATGAAGATAAAAAGCTTCTGCATGGCAAAGGAAACAATCAACAACACTAAAAGGCAACCAACGGAATGGGAAAAGATATTTGCAAATGACATATCAGACAAAGGGCTAGTATCCAAAATCTATAAAGAGCTCACTAAACTCCACACCGAAAAACAAATAATCCAGTGAAGAAATGGGCAGTAAACATGAATAGACACTTCTCTAAAGAAGACATCCAGATGGCCAACAGGCACATGAAAATATGCTCAACATCACTCCTCATCAGGGAAATACAAATCAAAACCACACTCAGATATCACCTCACGCCAGTCAGCGTGGCTAAAATGAACAAATCAGGAGACTATAGATGCTGGAGAGGATGTGGAGAAACGGGAACCCTCTTGCACTGTTGGTGGGAATGCAAACTGGTGCAGCTGCTCTGTAAAACAGTGTGGAGGTTCCTCAAAAAATTAAAAATAGATCTACCCTATGACCCAGCAGTAGCACTGCTAGGAATTTACCCAAGGGATACAGGAGTGCTGATGCATAGGGGCACTTGTACCCCAATGTTTATAGCAGCACTCTCAATAATAGCTAAATTATGGAAAGAGCCTAAATGCCCATCAACTGACGAATGGATAAAGAAGTTATGGTTTATATACACAATGGAATACTACCTGGCAATGAGAAAGAATGAAATATGGCCTTTTGTAGCAATGTGGATAGAACTGGAGAGTGTTATGCTAAATGAAATAAGTCATACAGAGAAGGACAGATTCCATATGTTTTCACTCTTATGTGGATCCTGAGAAACTTAACAGAAGACCATGGGGAGGGGAAGGAAAAAAAATGGTTAGAGAGGGAGGGAGCCAAGCCATAAGAGACTCTTAAAAACTGAGAACAAACTGAGGGTTGATGGGGGTGGGAGGGAGGGGTGGGTGGGTGATGGGTATTGGAAAGGGCACCTGTTGGGATGAGCACTGGGTGTTATATGGAAACCAATTTTACAATAAATTTCATATTAAAAAACAAAACAAAACAAAACTTCTGGGTTATAGAAAAACTAAAAATTGAGTATATACTTTTTTTATTTTTAAATTTTATTTATTTATTTATTTATGTTTTAATTTACATGTAAGTTAGTTAGCATATAGTGCAATAATGATTTGAGGAGTAGAATCCAGCACACCCTATGTATAACACCCAATGCTCATCACAAGTGTCCTCCTTAATGCCCCTTACCCATTTAGCCCATCCCCCCACCTACAACCCCTCTAGCAGCCCTTAGTTTGTTGTCTGTCTTTAAGTCTCTCATGTTTTGTCCCCCTCCTTGTTTTTATATTATTTTTGCTTCCCTTCCCTTATGTTCATCTTTTGTATCTTAAATTCAATGTATAAGTGAAGTCATATGATATTTGTCTTTCTCTGACTACTTTCGCTTAGGGTAATACACTCAAGTTCCATCCTGGTAGTTCCAAAGGCTGCCTTTCATTTTTAAGCAGTGAACTTTGACCTTTATTCAACAAATATCTTTCACTGCCTTCTTTGTAGAAGTCACATGTGTTCTCAGTTTTCTGAATCAAATATTTTAAATCTAAAGTAAACATTGCGGCCTTGCATTTATTCCACGACTTACCATGTTACATTACCATGGATATACTTTCCTTGGTAGTTTAGCCTTTCCTGCCACAGAACAGGAGCACGGAGAGGTCATCTCCCTTTGGTCACTTGGCTGGTTTCCTCCCTAGCCAAGCAAAGCAGGGCAGTGGCTGTACCTCTTTTGTACACACTCCTACCTCTTTTTTTACCCTCCGTAAACTATCTTTTCTGTGCTCTACATTTAGAAATATCATCCGTGCGTTACTGGAGAGCGTATTTCTTTAAATAAACTATTACTAAAGAGCAAACATTTTAAGCTAAATTAAAGCCAGACAATTTCATAGATGATACATACATACAAACACGTTTTATAGTAACATAGAATCTTATATCTATTCACTCTTCTTACATCTTGCATCAACTTCCTCTTGAAATAGTGTCAGCATTATTTGCTAAATATTTCCTAAATCTGCTGTTTGCTTTTCTTATCACTGCATCAGCTCTTTATGGCCATCAGCCCTTTATCATCATCCTGTGGACCTCTGAGTACTTTTCTCTCCGTTCTCACTGTCTTTGCACAGTTTTTCCTTTGCTTAGAATGTCATTCCTCTTTCCCTGTGTTCCCGTAGTTACCTCCTATTCATCCTTTACATCTTAACTCAGATACCACATTTTCCTTTGGAAAGCCTTCTCTGTGGAAAGAAATCTTATAAATAAGATCAGTTATACAAATATATTATTACAGCTTTGATGTAAAGGAGAAGTATAGAAATATGGGTATACTGAAGAAGGCCCAGTGCAGTCTGGGCATCCAGAGAATGTTTTGAGGCTGTAGCCATTATTTTTGGATCTTATCATTAGTTTTGTAACTTTGCCAAAGGAAAAGCTATTTTCTTTATGACTGTGCTCTGTAAGACTTACTACTAAGTCACAGAAATAATCTTCACCATGGCTGTTAAGTATTATCCTAGCTGGGAGTGATGACCCATAGGCTTCAGTTACTGATTAGGAAACACCCGCTTGAATGACTTGTCGGCTATATTTGTTAACAAGCGCCATCCAGGTAGGTGTTTTGTTTTGTTTAATTGTTTTGTGCAGAGTATTCTCCCAAATGTAGTAACTTAGAGTAACTTGTAATTATTTTGGATAGTGGTGATCATATATATATCAGATTGAATTTTGGTATCAAGAATTCTTTTAAAGACTCTTATATTTTGAACCAAGACCCTCCAGAAGTTACCGAAGCCATACCTAGTTAGTTGGTTTTCTTGGAGAAGGAGGAATGACCAAGGAACAAGCTCTCCCCTGCACCAGTTCTCCTCTGTTCCCTCAAACGCTCAGTAGTCTGCTGTCGTCAGCGTTTCATTGTTTTTGTGTGTTTTGTTTTGTTTCTGTTGTGTAATTAAATTTAAGGGAAAAATGAAATGCTACTCCATATGGGCAATAGTGAGTCCTAAGACTTCTGTGTTCTCTTGAAGGGCTTGATTCTAATACATTGTTTTCGAGATTTCGGTGGGGGCGTGGTGATGGAAAGATGATGTCACATACTTATATTGTAGATTTGTAATTTAAGGGTACAATTTTAAGTTAAATCAACCCCAAAGTAAATTTTATCCTTATATGTACTTAAAAATAACTCTATATTCTACTCTTGTAGTATGCATAACAAGTTATAAGAAAGTCAAATTTAATGTGGAAAGCCAAAAATAAAGGTTTTGTTTTAACAATCAAACCATTTTATTGAGGGGCTTCAGGGAAGGCCAAACAACTGGTAGGATGAGATCCAATGTCCTTGGCCCAGCTGTGATCTCTCCTGCTTTATAGTCCCTGAAAACAAAGTGCACTTTTCAATCTTGTAGTGCATAATAAGTGCGCACGTACCATACTCAGATTCTGAGTACGATAATTATAGTAGACGGTTGCTAATAAAGATTTATGTGGAAGAGAAAATAAAATGAATTGAGTGGAACTAAACACTAAAAAACAAAAAAAAAAACCTTACTTCAGAGGTTTTTCACAGGCAAAAAAACGAGAAAATAAAAATCATAGAAAAATCATAGAAAAAGTTTATGGTATTTGTTATGTTCCTCTCTGCCCAGAAATACCCAGTGTTTCATCCATGTGAGACTCTCCGAATTAAGTCTAAATACTAAGTGATAAAATATTTTGTTTTAGAAGTCTCTGTCACCTGAGCATTATAGGATATGTGTAATAAATAATTATTACGTTAAGAAAACCACTTTGCTTCTAATTCCCTTAATAATATTTTTTATTTAGGTTCTGTTTCTAAATTTATTTAATTAAATTTCAAGATGGAAGTTTATTTTTCACGACAGCAATATTGATTGATGTGTATAGTATTATAACTGCTGCCATTATTAATAGTAATAGAGGATATTTTTTGAGGACATCCTGTGTGTCAGGACTTGTTTTGATTGTTTTATTTATAGAAACTTATTTGATTCTCATTAAAATCCTATGAAATCATTTATCTTCATTTTCTTTGGATAAATTAAGTGCAGGATGATCTGAGTCTCATTTAAGTTTTTATTTGGTGGCAAGAAATGAGGTTAGGTGTGTGTGCAATTTATAATTATTTAAAGTAAATAATAATTACTTAAAATAATTGCTTTGATGTAAATTGATGAACTGGTATTTGAAATATAAAAAAAAAAAATCTGATGTTGAAACTGATGTCATATGTGCCGGTTATGCAAACTCTAAACATGGAAATTTAAGTTGCCTAGAAATGCTCACACAGTTAAATAGAAAATTTCTCTATATTTTGTATATGTGCTTTAAAAAGTAAAGTATATTTTCAGGATGCATGGGTGCCTCAGTCAGTTGAGCGTCTGACTTTTGATTTCAGCTCAGGTCATGATCCCAGAGTTGTGAGATGGAGCCCCACATCGGGCTCCACACTGAGTGTGAGCCTGCTTAAGATTCATTCTCTCTCTCTCTCTCTCTCTCTTTGTTTCCCCGTCTGTCCGTCTACCCTGCTCATACTCCTTTCCATCTAAAATAAAAAACTAGAAAAAAAGAAAAAATAAAGTATATTTTTCTTTATTTTTTTATTGTTAGGTGACTTCTAAGTAAAAGTATAATATGTATTCTTTGTAGAAACATGGAAAATGCAAAAAAAAAAAGAAAATAAAAATCACACCAAATCCTACCACTTAGTGATTATACACTGATAAATACTTTAAAGTAGTTCTCTCTAGATTTCTTTCCTTCCTTTGTACTGACATGTTAAATATTTTTGTACAATTGGCAAGCAATGCAAAAAACACACAAAAATCTACATTTAAAAAATATTCAATGTTTCCCTTAAGTCTCTATCCATTATAACTGTGTAAACACATGCATAATTTACATAATTGTAATCTTTTTTGGTCTTTTTTAAAAAATTCATTCTGTCAACATTTCTCCATGCTGTACAGTATTTATTATTAAATTAAATTGTAATTAATCAACATATTTAGTGTCCCTAAAATACAATTTCTAAATTTTATTTTAGAAAAGGAGACTGAAGAAATTCAGAATGACCTATTTCTCTCTGCAAATTTGCCTGCAAAAAAAAAAATCGTTTTTCTCTTAGCAGTTACTCAAAATTTTTGCCATTCTCCCCGAATTCCTGGTTTATTCTTAGGAGTCACTTTGCTGCGTACCTGACTACAAGGTTGAATGTCTTCATTGTCTGTCTGTTGTCCTTGTCCCCAGAAAACCAGTTTTTCTGTATCTCTCATCTGGCAGTGGGGACAGTGTTGTCATTGCCTTTGGGGTAGGTTCCTTCCCAGTGCTCATGGTCTCCTTCCTGTTCCGCCTCTGGAACAGTTCCCACCTTGTCTTGTATGGGATCTTCAGTATCCCTCTGTCGGCCCCTTTCTCGTTATTGGCAGATGCCCTTCATTCGCTGGGCCTGTGACACGAACAGCTTCCTTTTTTCTTGGCGACTTCACTGTCCTCCTCCCGCAAACCAGCAGGGAAGGGAGGTCCAGGCATAGGAGCATGGGTGAGGGTGCCGATGTGAGAGCAAGGTGGTATGATCTGAAGACAGTGTGTTGTTCTGAACGGCCGCACAGTGAGCTAGGAGCGAGGGAGGGCGAAGAAGAGGTTGGGTCATAAACACGGATCAAATCCCTGTTCTCGCCCTGGCTGTATCTCTTCACTTTGTGGTCCCAGTTTTCATCTTTCTGTGGATGATCTGTCACTGGAGCTCTGCACTCTGGGCTGAGCTCTAGACTCGCGTTTTCAGTTGTCTGCCTGACTTGTAAGGATGTACCATGACTTCAGAACCTATAAAACCATCCCCTTTACGGATGGAATTTTCCTTCTCTTAATTGCATGCTCATCCTGCTGTTTTTCTGAGTTTAAGCCACGAAGTCTTTAATTCCTTCTTCTGGCAGCACATTCAGATTTCACCAAGGAATAGCGTTTTACCCCACCTTCCCTCCTGTGCACACCTCACCCTTTTCATTTCTCCTGTCCCTGCTGTAATTCACTGCACCACTGTCTCTTGCTTCGAGTACGTCAGTAGCATCCCAAGTGATCTTTTTGCCATGATTCCTTTGCTTATCACAGTGTCCTTTCGATTGCCACCAGGCTTCATCTCAGTGCAGTTGTGGTACAGTTGAAAGAGCCCTGGGTTTGGGGAGTTAGAACCTCAGGTCATGTTTGACCTTCTTTACTCCTTTAGCCAAGTTAGTTATCTTGAGACAACGGCATTTGAAATACTTTTGAGAACTTCAAAATGTAATATAGGTACAAAATTTCTCTAAAACATGAATATGCCTTTACTTGGAAATCTTTAAGCAATACTGGATCTCTGCGCTTTGTTGTGGTTGTTTCCTTTACTTCTTAACCCTTTGCCATTTCATCTTTGTTTCCAAAGACGCAGTTCATTTGTACCCAAGAACACATCTGTTTCTCCATCCCGTGTGATCGGGTACCACTTGATTTATACTTTATCTTACTTAATAGTCTAGTGGAGATTTCTATCAACTCCCTGTTTCATCTTTCTCCCCCTCTCCCTGACATTTAATTTATGAATTCCTTAACAGCTGGAACCATATCTTGTTCATCATATTAGACACATTCACACATTCATGCTGTTGGATCACATCATGATAAAAGTTATTCTGAGTGGTAGGAATTCATTGATCAGATGGAATGGAATGAAATAGAATATTAAAAAAAATGAAAAGTCTGCAATGTTTTTGATTTACTTTTTATGCCACTTATGGCCGTATCTTTTCAGATTGCCCAAAATTTTATCCAAAAGCTGGATAGTATCATAAAATATATTAAGCCAGTAGTCAAAATTTGGCTTGGTTGTTGAGTCCTTAATAAGGTACACAGGCATTCTCAGGAAGTGTGCAGATTTTCATTTGGGGGAAAGAAATTTTTTGTAATCACAAAACCTATCATTTTTTCAGTTAAAGGAGCATTGCCAACTTACCTTTTCTTTGAAAAAGTGTGTTTACTAAAGTGTTAGCGTTTACTAATATGTCATTTTTTAAAAACACTTCTTTTTTTAAAATATTTACTTGTTATTGAGAGAGAGAGTGGGAGAGAGGCAGAGAGAGAAGGGGACAGAGGATCTGAAGCAGGTTCTGTGCTGACATCAGAGATTCCGATGCGGGGCTTTAACTCACGAACCGTGAGATCATGAGGTGAGCCGAAGTTGGGTGCCCAACTGACTGAGCTATCTGGGTGCTCCTAAAATGTCCTTTTTACTGACTCATTTTATTAGAGAAATGGAATATTAGAAATAGCACATGATAGAACTAGTAAAGGAATGGAAATGGGATTTTAAAGCCAAAGATTTATATTGGATCCAGAACTTCATCATTTATTTTACGTGGTCCTTAGTATCCTTCCTTATAAAATATGGCTCAGTGATAGCCGTGTTACAAGGTTCTTGAAATCACATGAGATCTATTTTAGAACTTTATAAAATTAAATGAATATTAATTTCTTTTTTTAAACAATTTTTTTAATGTTTATTTTTGAGAGAGTGACAGAGTATGAGTGGGGGAGGGATAGAGAGGGAGAAACAGAATCCGAAGCAGGCTCAGGCTCCAGGCTGTCAGCACAGAGTCGGACATGGGGCTGAGCTGAAGTCAGACACTTAACTGACTCAGTCACCCAGGTGCCCCTATAAATATTAATTTCTATCTGGAAAAGTTGTCTTGGCTTTTTTTTTTTTTTAAGTTTATTTATTTTGAGAGAGAGTGTGTGAGCAGGGGAGAGGCAGAGAGAGAGGGAGAGAGAAAATCCCGAGCAGGCTCTCAGCTGACAGCACAGAGCCCAACATGGGGCTCAGTGTCATGAAGCATGACATCATGACCCGAGCCAAAATCAAGTGTTGGACACTTAACTGACTGAGTCACCCAGGCGCCCCATCTTGGTTTGTTTTTAATGAGGAAAAAATATAAGGCAGTGTTTAGATTTTTTTGCTATTGTTGGTATACTAAATCACATATATTATCCTTAAATTTATCTATTTCATAAGTGTCAGAATAAAGATTTTTTTTTTTTTTTTTTTTTTACACCTGAAAAAACTCTGTCATTTTAGTGTGGAAAGATTCCAGAATGTCAGTCAACGTTAAAAAAAATTTCTCAATCTCCTTTCCTCCTCTCATCCCTCCCCACCCCGGCAAATGCTGAAAGGAACCTGGTTAAAAATACAGCGTAAAGTCATGTGTTTTCTCCTAGCTGGCTTCACATGTAAGGCTTACAAAGAAGCAACGATGAAAGAAGGAAAGGAGACTGAAGAACGGAATTGGCTTTCGTATCCGCCGGCACCAGATATCACGCTGGCTGTACAAAATATGCGCCTAACAAAGTTAAAATCACTAGTGGTTAAATGTGCCCCAGATAACCCACTGTTGAAATTGTGAACTGTAGTCTAAAGTATTACTTACAGTTTTTTAGTAATGATCCCTCACGTTAATATTTGATTTTCTCCAGCTTGTGCGTGGTTAGTGTCCCTCCCACCAGCAGCTTCGTGGCGAAGAGGTTAGGCACCTCTTTACTGTACCCATTTGACGGGAAAGCAAACCGGGATAAAAACGTGCCTTTGGTCTGATGCTACAGCGTGCTCTAGAAGAGTTCCAGGATTAACGGGGTGGCTTGGGGAGCCGGGGGGACGCGCTCGTGGAGCACGTTTCGGTCTGTGTGGGCCCCCCCCGGGTCTTCCGGAGTTCGGCGTCGAGGCGCCGCCTCCCGGCGGCCCCTGCGGCGCCGCGTGTGAGATCCCGGAGCGGCATTTCCGAGCTCTGACCGCGCGTGCGTCGTGCTTTGAGGCCTGCGCTCCGTGCGAGAGGGTAGCGATCGCAGACAAAATACGCAAAGAGAAAACTGGGCGACGTGTAAGGCGCTTAGAAGTAGAGACAGCCCTCTGTGGATGAGAAGCTGCACAGAAATCCGCGACTGTGAGGAGCTGGGGCTTGCAGGGATCCGACTCCCCAAACAGGCAGCGCGGCCGGGAGGCTGAGCCCTGAAGTTCTCCTTCCGGCCTCTCCCTGCCTCATCCCTGTCTGAGGCCTCCTGGCGAAGGAGGCTGAAAAGGCCTTGAGTACTTGGACGTCAGCTCGCGGGAGACTGTGAAGGCGAGAGGTGTTCTCGGTGGGAGAAACCCACGTGGCCTCGCGGCCCTTGCTTGGACTCTGTGAACCGTGCCCAGTATCGCAGGGCGCGAGGTCATCGTAAGAGCCGGGAACCCCCGTGCATGGGGCGCACGCTGTCAGAGCTACCGATTACTGACGGGTGAGAGGAGGCAGAGAGGCAGGAGGGACGAAAACGCACCTCCCACTGAAGCCCCGGGCGCTAGCGCCCCAGAAAACGTTAGTTTTCCCTCAGACAGACGGTAGAAAAGAATTGGGATGTAAACACTCGTTGCCAGTAAATTTCGAACGGTAGTGCCGTCTTAAAAGGACTCTAAGTATGGGTAGTAGCCTCGCTTACAAGTACAGAATAACATTCCGAAGAGTAGGTGAAACAATAGTAAGTCAAACAATAGTAGATGAATGTGGAGAAGAAATAATGTCCTAGGAATTTTAGAGATGAGAAGGGGTAAATCCTAGGAAGGCCTCAGTCAGATAAAGAAAGGACTGGATAAATGAAAGTGAGCTAAAGAGTATAGCTAATATTTATTGATCACTCACTTTATTCCTAGGTGTTGTTTTATTTTTTTATTTTCATGTTTTAAATATAATTCATTGTCAAATTGGTTTCCATACAACACCCAGTGCTCATCCCAACAAGTGCCCTCCTTGATGCCCATCACCCATTTTCCCTCTCCCCCACCCCCCATCAACCCTCAGGTTGTTCTCAGTCCTTAAGAGTTTCTTATGGTTTGCCTCCTTTCCTCTCTGTAACTTTTTTCCCCCTTCCCCTCCCCCATGGTCTGTTAAGTTTCTTAAGATCCACATATGCGTGAAAACATATGGTATCTGTCTTTCTCTGCCTTGTTTCGCTTAGCATAATACCCTCCAGTTCCATCCACGTTGCTGCAAATGGCCAGATTTCATTCTTTCTCATTGCCAAGTAGTATTCCATTATATATATAAACCACATCTTCTTTATCCATTCATCAGTTGATGGACATTTAGGCTCTTTTCCATAATTTGCCTATTGTTGAAAATGCTGATGTAAGCATTGGGGTACATGTGCCCCTATGCATCAGCACTCTCGTATCCCTTGGGTAAATTCTCCTAGGCATTGTTTTAAATACTTTGCATGTTTGATCCTGTAAATACCTTGTTATTTTATTTTACAAATGAGGAAAGTGAGGTAATTAAGTATACTTGGAAGGTTCTCTAATGAGGCAGGATTGGCGCGTGGGCTCCTGACCCTGGGATCCACGCCGGCATGCTCTCCTGGTGGGCTCTGGCCAGGAACTCATTGCAGAAAAGAGAAAACGTATCAAAGGTATTAAAACGTATCAAATGAAATTACTGAAATAGCAAACCAAAAGTAAGTAGAGGTTATCAAAAAACCAAGAAAGAAATTAATAGATAAGCCTTTAGGAAGGCTGATCAAGGGGGAAAAATAGAACACACAAAGAGTATTCAGAATTGAGAGAGAATTGAGAATTACTGAAAGGTGGACAAAACTGAGGCTGCTTGGAGTCTGTCTGGTACCATTATGCGCTTAGCAAAACGTGCTTCCCTTGAGCCTGTGCAGTCATGTGAATATCTCTGTACCAATTGAAAAATAGCCTTGAGCCAGGATACGCATGTCGGTGAATGTAAAACGGCTTGATGTTCAGTCCTCCCATTGCCGTGGTTGGGAGCTTGTATGTACTGAGTAACCTGCTGTCTATGGACATAATTAGAGATAGAATAGGGATTGTTTAGAAAGCATGAAAATACCATGAACTGTAATTACTGCTTATTTATTGAAACGTTAAAAGATAGAAAATGGAAACAGGTGTTGTAGGGCCTTCAGTGATGACAAACTTGCCGAATACCAACTGGTGGGAAAATCTGATGTAGTGAAAGTTTTCCTTTATTTACAAGATGCCACAAAAGGATTTTAAGCAAACATTTAGAATTTTTAAATACCAGCTTTGAAGCAAGGCCCTGAATGCTTTTTCCTTTCTTTTCTTTTTAATCAGCATGTTACATGCAAATAGTGCTCAAAGGCTGATGTGAAAGAATGACGGTGCCTCGAGCCCTTTTCAGACCTTATCCTGGTCCTAAGATCCCAGTTTTAGTTCTTGGCTCTTTCTTCTGGCCTGGTTGTTTCATGTATTTTTCCATATTGTCTAGCTTCTTAACTGTGGCGGGTTATATCTGGTTTTCCTTGTGGCCCTTCTGGCCAGAAATGGACCTTAAGCATATGTTAACAAAATGAAAGCGTACCAGGTCCCTTTCTTTCTGTCTGTGATATTATCAAGCAGTTGCAAGTTTTTATCTTGCTGTTCTCAGGTAAAGTAATCATTAAATGATTTTGAATTAGTTTTATCCCTTGAAGAACAATAGAGATCAAAGGTTAGCAGTCTTTTTCTCTACAGACCAGATAGTAAATGTTTTAGGCCTTATGGTCTATCCAGTCTCTGTCACAGCAACTCAATTATATAGCTCTTAAGCTGTCGTGGAATGAAAGCAGCTACAGACAGTATATAAATGGGTGAACACGGCTCTGTTCCAGTAAAACATTATGGGAACTAAAATGAGAATTGTATGTAATTTTTATTTGTCATGAAATATATTCTTTTGATTTTCCCTCAACAATTTAATAGTGTAAAAACCATCCTTAGTTGGTGGGCCAAACAAAAACAAGCAGCTTGCTGGATTTGGCCCACAGGCCTTAGTTTGTTGGCACTGGTGTGATTCTTAAATAAGCGCCGTGTTCTGTATTATTGTAGTAGCCAATGTGGAATTGCTTGTATTTCTGTCGTGGGAACCCAAAGTGGGGAAACCTGGTGTCCCTTGGCATGCCCGAGGAACAGAGAGTAGAAAAGCGTGGAGAAGAAGACCGTAGATGGGACAGTGGGTTAGCTCTGGGGGTAGAATTCATCTGTCCGAGGCATTTAGTAAGTACACATTGTTTTTGCCACTGTACCAGGTACTGTAGACAACAGGTAGTGTATAGCTTGGTCTTTGGCCTGGAAAAGTGGCAAAGACCGATAATTGTAAATAAATAGACAGATAGTGACTGAAAAGATTATGGTCTGGCAATACAAGTATGCCCAAACTTATGCCTACAGTTATCAACTGGATGGTAAATTTATAAAAATTATGAGGAACTAGAGAAGAAGTGTATTTCAGGAAGCCCATAGTATTTGAATTTGAAGGGCCTTATGTGTTGTGTTAAGGTGCTTGGCCTTTATCCCACTGTCTAGGACAGTGTTTCTCTGTGCTGTAGGATCAGATTTTTTTTTTTAAATTTTCCAGCCCATTATGAACTAATAGTTTTATAAAATACAATAAAAATTATAGAAAAATGAAATAAAGATATTATAAAATATACGTCCAAATTTTAGGTTAGATTGAGCCAACGTAAAATTACTCTTTAAGATTGCTGGAAAAATTTATAAGCACCCAGGTTTTGTACTTAACTCCTCACAGGCTGATAACAAATATATCGTGGCTGACAATTCTCACACTGTCACTGGTCTGTGGGCCAACTTTGAGTGGTACTGATCTCTCCTAGCTAATATGGGGTCTCTGCAATTTTTCAGCAAACAATGACATAGTTATTTTTGTGTTTGGCATAATGAATTTTTTGTCAGCACAAGTGGTAGTTAGGTTTCTGGGTGGAAGGATGGAAACCAAGGAACCTTGGAGTCATCAATGCTTGAAATGTAGCTCAAAGTGGAGGAGAAAGTGAAATTGACTCTTTTGATTCTCATTAATTCACATACAGGATAATTCTTGAAGTAGCCTATAAACTTCTTGTAGGCAGGTACTGTATTTCTTTTAGTAACTACATAAGGCATGCACTTTTCAGAATATTTAATGAATGAATGAATGAGTCAGAGAGGTGAGGCAGAACCAGGAAAGAGTAGAGTATGTATAAAACTAGAATAAGAAGAGTTTCAGGCTGAGAATATAATGAACAGAATCAAATACTTTCAAATAAACGAGGGTGATAATTGATAAGTATTTATTAGATTTAGTAATTTGGAAGTCCTTAGGGAGATCACTTTAGTGACATGATAAACTTAGATAAAAAATGTGTTTCCCATTTCTGTTATCCAGTAAGAGAATGAATAGAGATACCCTGTATTTAAAAAAAATTTTTTTTTTAACATTTATTTATTTGGTGTGTGTGTGTGTGTGTGTGTTTTATTTTTGAGACAGAGACAGAGCATGAGCAGGGGAGGGGAAGAGAGAGAGGGAGACACAGAATCTGAAGCAGGCTCCAGGCTCTGAGCTGTCAGCGCAGAGCCCGACGCGGGGCTTGAACTCACAGACCGTGGGATCATGACCTGAGCCGAAGTCGGATGCTCAACTGACTGAGCCACCCAGGCGCCCCTAACATTTATTTATTTTTGAGAGACAGAAACAGAGAATGAGCAGGGGAGGGGCAGAGAAAGCCCCTGAAGCAGGCTCCAGGCTCTGAGCTGTCAGCACAGAGCCCATTGTGGGGCTCGAACCCACGAATCGTGAGATCATGACCTGAGCCAAAGTCAGACAGACACTTCACCAACTGAGCCACCCATGCGCCCCTCCCTTTTTTTTTTTTAAATTTTTTTTTAAGGTAGAGATACCTTTTAAATATGACACATCATTAGGGTGCGTGGGTGGCTTCGTCAGTTGAGCATCCGACTTTGGCTCAGGTCATGATCTGATGGTTTGTGAGTTTGAGCCCCCCGTGGGGCTCTCTGCTGTTAATGCAGAGCCCACTTGGGATCCTCTATCCCCTCTCTCTGCCCCTCCGCCACTTGTGTGTGAGCATGTGCTCACTTTCTCTCCCTCTCTCTCTCTCTCACTCTCTCTAAAAAATAAATAAAAATATTTAAAATATGACACATTATTAACTAATGCTAATTATTTGAAGAAGAAAAGTGATAACTTTAATTAGTATTGTATGTGAATGTAAGATCAGTATTGTATTTTTTTCTTCCATCTTAAAAAGGGAACTAAGTCTCTAAATGGAGTTGAAATTGATTTTTAATAATTTGTTCTGAGTTGAGCAAAAAATTGAAATGTGAATAATTTGGTTGGTCTTGTTTCAAATTGATCTTTAATAAAGCAGTTATCTAATATTTTTTATGTGATTCTTTGTTAGAACCTTTCCAGTAACATTCTATTTTCATCATAGAATAAAGTTTAATCTTAATCTGTACTGTACCAGGCAAGTATTTGGCCAGTAGTTTGTAGGAAAAAGATTATGGATTGAAAGTATGTGGGATATAAATTCTGAAGAGTCAGGGAACCGAAAATCATTTGAGGGCTGTTAATGGAAAGAATAGAAGTTGTCTGGAGCATCATTATAGCAGCTAATGTAGCAGTTTGTTGTGTCCTTTAGTTGCTTTATGTCTTATAAGCAAGTTTTAGTAGCATCTTTAAATTGAAGAAACACGCATTAAACATGATATCTCTTGCCTGAATTATGGGCACTCCCATCCAGTGCATGTGTGAATATTGGTACTTGGTCATCTTTAATATTGTCTAGATGGAAACGTTATTTGAATTTTCCCTCTGTGATTGCTTTTCAAAAAAAATAAAATAAAATGGACTTTGGATATTTTCCCCCCCTTTTCTCTGAAAAGATCATGATCATTTTACATTACGGTGGGTAATGAAATTCCAGGCAACTTAAGATAAACTGTAATTTTTATGCTGTTTTTTATTAATGAAATATAAATATTCAGTACTCTTCACAAGAATTTCAAAAGTTCTCCCTACATCTTTCCATAGAATGAAGACCAAGAAGTGGTCCTGGTCAGAACAGATCGGTCTGGAGGAGTGTGGCCTGTGAGCACAGCAGGAAAACCTCTGGAATCTACAGGAGGAAGAAGGAAGAGGCAGATGGTGTGTTTATCATATGTCATTTTTAATTTGGAATTCCTTTCCCCTCCTTGGCTTTGTTTGCATCAGACTACTTCAGAATATTTTCTAAAGTGTAGGTTTATACTACAAGCATTAGAAGGTAGTAAGTTATAGTATTACTTTTATTCTCAGGTATATCCCTTTGCATTTTACAAAATGGAATCTAATTCAACTATGGGTTTCAAATGCGAACATGGAGTGTTTAAAGCAATTTTAATTTTGTGTACGTTGTTTTTGCCTTTGTTTCTAGCTTCCTTTTACATATTTACCGTAGCTCTTAGGGAAAATTTTGCTTTAGCTAATTTGAGCCCTGGTGATGGGGTGTCGATATACAATAATGTCTTAAATATGTGGTTGCTGTGATCCGTTATAAGCCTTATTTTCTTTTCCATCTTCCAGCTCTACCAATTAGTTTTTAGCACTACCCTGAGGCTCTAGAGATGGTAAAAAGAGTGTATTCAGTTTTCCCAAGTTAGATTTTTTGTTTTAAATTTGGAAGATCATACAAACGGTAATTGGGTCCACAGAAGATTTGTTTGTTCATAATTTTTCTGTCATATGTTTACTATTTGTCTATTGAGTGCCTGTGCTGCTGGAGAGAGTAGTTGGTTCAGCAAATAGAGCGGGATAGATCCCTCCTCTAATGAAATGGGAAGAATTAAGGGTTTGGAGCAGAGATGGGGCAGGAGAATAGTAAAGGTTTGAATTCTGTGGAATGACGGAACTGGCTAGGGAGCCATAGATGCATTATCCGATGGCATCAAGGGCTCTGTTTGAGTTGCCTGCGGCCAAGCACTTGCAGGTACAGGGTAAAGAGGGCAGACACATTCATGTGGGACCGAGGTTTGCCTTTTGAGTGTAATGACAGGATAGGAGGGCCAGAAATTAAGGATCTGGAACCAAGGAGTGATTGAAGCCACGCAATGTGAGATTTAAGCTAGTGATTTCAGGAATCGGAATGTTGGGAAAAGTACTGGGAATGTGCTTCCAAAGGTCTCAAAGAGGTTGAAGAGCAGGTTTTGTTTGGCTAAGGGAGTGTGATGATAAGAGACATATGGGAGATGTGACTTAGGAGAAAATATATGACACTTCTCTTTGCTACAGGTAGGTATGGAACCCACTGATAGAAAGACCCAGGACTGACTTAGATGAGAATCAGAGTATCAGCCTTGTCCCTGGCAGAGCTGTGTGAAATGAGTTTGCTCATACTTGCCCTCTGTTTTCGGTGTGCTCACTTTATCTCTGGATAGCTGTGCGCTTCCCTCCACAGCAGTCAGGAGTTACTCCAAGGACAAGAGCAGAGGGGAGGGAAGAAGGTTAAAGCAATTCTGCCTTTTCCCCCAAACCCGGAAGTCAGATAATGCCATCCCTGGGGAAGAAGAGAGTAATGGGGCAGAAAGGAAGTGGTATTTGAATGGAAATTCTTCCAAACCGGAAACACATAGAAAAGGGATAAGCTGGAAGGAAAGCTTGTGATACGTCGTGGCATGTTGTACATTTAATATGAGATTTACAGGTAATTAAAAATACTTCAGAGACCCAGACCCATGTTTTCACTAAATAATGTTCATTTTCTCATAGGCTTCAACTCACGAAGAAAAAGAAAGGGTTAGATACTTTCACGATGATGATAATCTCAGCCTAAGTGATTTAGTCAAGAACGAAAAGATGGGAACAGCAGAAAATCAGAACAAACTTTTTATGAGAATGGCATCTAAGGTAAGATATATTCCTAGAATATCTTTCAGTTTTTAGAAGCTGATTACTCCCATCTAGCAATGATGTATTTTTCACAGAGGTCTGTTCTTTCTGATCTTGATTTATATGAATAAGTCAAACCCTTTGTAAGATGTTAGGAACATGCATTTGGAATTGATTGGGAAGTATATATTTGAGATTGATTTTGTTTTTATTTTTTATCTTTATTTATTTCTTTGAAGTTTATTTATTTTGAGAGACAGAGAGAGAAAAAGAGAGAGAGGGTACGTGCACAAGCAGAGGGGCAGAGAGAGGAAGAGAGAGAGAATCCCAAGCAGGCTCCATGCTGCCAGTGCAGAGCATGATGTGGGGCTTGAACTCTTGGAAATCAAGAGTAGATTACTTAACCAACTGAGCCTTAGCCACCCAGGCAACCCTATTTCATTTTTAAATATAAGCTCTGGTTTAGTTTTTTTATGTATGCTATGAAAATGTTAATTGTGTATTTGATCTACCAGTTAAGGGAAAGTCTTGGGCCAGAGTTTAATGTTAGCAACATGCTGCTAGTTAGGTGACCAGTATGTTTTGTCTTAATGTTCCTCCAGTTCTTCATAATATTTACCACAAGGAATATATTTGAAGTAAGGTATTACGGATTATAGAGGAGGCATCTTAGAATAATCTTAAGTCTGTTTATATGAAAACTTGTATTTGAAAACATTTTTTTAATGTTTATTTTTGACAGAGAGAGAACAGAGTGCAAGCAGGGGTGGGGTAGGAGAGAGAGAGAGAGAGAAAGAGCGAAGGAGACACCGAATCCGAAGCAGGCTCCAGGCTCCAAGCTGTCAGCACAGAGCCTGACACAGGGCTTGAACTCACGAGCTGTGAGATCATGACCTGAGTTGAGGTCGGATGCTTAACCGACTGAGCCACCTAGGTGCCCCTGAACACTTGTGTTTATATTTCATATTTAAATGAAAATGTATATTAATACATCATTATGGTTAGTAGGATTAATATTTGTTGCAGATAGCATTCTTTGTTGCAGTCCCTTCCAAACTTGCCCACTAACATTTTTGATACAAGAGATATTTAAGCTCAGCTGTCTAACAGGGTTTGACTCCCCTGGAGCATCAGCTTGCTGTCTCTTTGCAGATGCAGTTTTCCTGGAAAACAGCTGTCTGCATTTGTTTACATATTGTCGAAGATTGTTTTCACTCCATAACAGCCAAGTTGAGTGAGTTGAATCGAGTTGAGTGAGTTGAATCGTTGTGACAGAGACCTTATAGCCCACAAAGTTGAAATATCTGAAATACTTTGCCCATGCCTTTGTGATACCATTGGTTACTTTTTGGTGGTGGGCGTTTGGACCAGGTATCTGAGGTACGGGAGGAAGACTCTCCTGCCTGGTGAAAAACTTAATGGAAACTAGAATAAAGATAACTAGAGGTATCTGTGTATGTATATGTGTGTTGGGAGGAGTGACACAAACTTGGGTTTAAATAGAAATGGTCATTCTTCCCATCACTAAGAATTGTAAATTTAGCCCTTAGGATCATTTCATTTCTCTTCATCTGGAGGGAAAGACTAGAAATCAATCCCCTAGGGTCTGGAATTTCATTTTTATGAAAGTTTTCTTCTCAGAAATGGGGCAGACCACTTTATATGGAACTCTGAATTAAATACACTTTTAGTAATCTGAGCGTAGTACGTTCAGGTGTATACACAAGATTAAAAAAAAAAACCTTGTTAAAAATTGTAATAGTCATTTGTTCACTTGTTCATTGAACAGCTGAGGGGTGCACAGTAGTCCCTATGCTGGTGCTGTGAGTAGGGATCCGATGAGTTCCTCCTCTCCAGAGGCTTATGTTTCTAGTGGATGAGACAGAAAATGAACAAATAGATGGTATAAAATACTATATAACATAAGTAATATTACACAAAATAGAAAATATTTTTGTAGGAAATAAAGCATAATCGGAGGTGATAGGCTGGTGTTTTCAGTAGAGAGTTGAAGGCAGGCCTCTCCCTGGAGGTGGTGTTTCTGCAGCCTGTGAACAAAGTCGGGGGGTGGGGTCCACATGAATATCTGGGGGGAGGCTATTCGTGCAGAAGAAACAGCACATGCAAAGGGTCCACAGCAGAGGCGAGCTTGGAGCATGTGTGACCTGACCAGGGGCACAGGGAGGTGGGACAGGGGAGCAGAAGAGGCGGGGGACACAGCAGGTCTTACAGGCTGTGGTGTGGGAGCGCACGCTTTCGTTGTTAAGTGATGGGACGCCATTGTGAAGCTTCGTAGTAGGACAGTGCCATGATTTGGCTTATGTTTTGTAGTTGCCCCACAATTCTTGTGTGTTCTGTTCTGTTTTTTTTCATTTGTGGAAGTTTCTCTTGTCATCTTCCAGCTCCGAGGTTCTTTCCTCCACTGTGTCTGGTCTGCTTATAAACCCATCATTTCTTCATTTCCGTTGTAGTGTTTTTAGGCTCTAGGATTTCTTTCTGGTTCTTAGAGTTTCCACTTCTCAGCTTACATTACCTGTCTGTTCTTGGTGAGCCTACGCTCCTGGACTGTGAGCCTCACCCGTACTTGTCAGTTTGTTTTCCCTGCTTAGTTGGGAAGGGATGGCTGGGGGGGGGGGCTGGAGTCAGGTGCTCCCTTTACTTCAGGTGGGTTAGGCCATGATAAAGCCCCAGCAGGTGCAGCTCTGGTAACATTGTTCCACCTGAGAGCTGGGCTTAAGATGAACAGAATGTTCTGGTGTATTTCACAGTGGTGCTCCTCTCCCTGCCTGCTGCTGGAAGCGAGAGAGCACCTGGAGGTAAAACTCACACAACTGTGGGGACTTTATCCATGACTGGGTCCCCCTGGAGTTTTTAACTCTCAGACTTGTCCATTTTGTCCACACTGAGCCTCCAGCAATTTGTCAGCTAAAGCTTAGCTTTTCCTGGCCTGGCAGTGGTTCCCACGGAGCCCCTGCTCTGTGCACACAGATAGATTGTGATTCCCCGTACCCCCCTGACTGGCTCCCTGACTTTGGGGTAGAGTCGCTTTCCTGAGAGGCTAAGGAGAGGTGTTGATTTTTCAGCTTCTTCAGCTTTATACTTGTTTTTGGGGCAGAGTGGCAGCTTCTCAGCCCTTTAAATGCCAAGCTGGAAACTGCTGTTTTATTTTTGAAAGGATTTTTCTGGCAGCTCTTTCAAGAAGATGATGTAGGGAGGCAGGAGTGGAAATAGGGAGATCACTTTAGGAGGGTCTCGCATTAACTCAGATAGAGCCTGGGATTAGAGTGTAAACTGGTGAGAAGTGTTAGGCCTTGGGGCAGTGCTGATGCTATTTACTGAAATAGAAAACCCTGCAGGGGTGACATATCACTGGAGGTAGGAGATGGGGAATACTCTCACACATACGTGATATACGAAATGCCCATGAGACATTCACATGGTGCCGTGGGCTCATTGCCATGGAGCTCTGGGTCTGTGTTGGCTCTCACAGACGCTTGGGTGCTCTGAACATTGAAATGTGTGTAGAGCCATGGGACCCAGGGAATTATTAAAGTGGCTCTGAAGACTGAGCTCTGGAGCACTGTGTGGAAGGGGACGAGGAGGGTTCCACAACTGATGCTGAGAAGGGGCAGCCACTGAGGCACAAGGAAGACAGGCCGTGGTGGTTGACAAGCGGGAGAAGATAGGAAGGAGCCTGTGAATAACTGTCAGTTGCTTCTGAGAGGTTGAGTCAGATCTTTGAAGCCGGGGAGGTGACCGTTAGGTTTGGCATTGTGGGGGCTTCTGGAGACTCAGAGGGAAGGCGGAGTGTCCATGTGCGGAGGCAGATGGGCTTGTAAATATGGTAGAAGAAGGAACGGGGCCCCCCCTCTTACTGTTCCCCTTAGTTTAGTGAACACTAAGGTTTTCAGCTGGGAGTCATGGTGAAGAAGGGGACATCAGAGGGTCGAGAAGAAAGAGCGGAATGGTTTTTGAGAGAAGCTGTGTGAAGTAAAGCAGGATTGCCAAGCAGGACTGAAGGTCCATCTGAGGTTTACAGTTATAAATTTAACAGTGAACATGGCAGGGTGTTCGTGTGTTTTTTTTTCTATCATGTTTGGATGGAGACTTAGTTTTACTGAGTCATGATATAGTCATCATGACTTGTTTTGTATTTTTCAGATTTTACCACCATTGTATCTTGCTTTAAGGGTGCAGATAGTAGACCATGTTTATGTTTTTTTTTTCTCTGTTTGTATATTATAAGATCTTTTAGTAATATTTGTATCGGATAGGGTTGTTTTTAGTATTCACTGAGTTGACAATGATCATGATCCCTGAACATCTAAAATCTTTGACTTTTTGAAAATTCGAGTTTAGTAAGCTAGAACGTTATAATAGGTACTGTAAAAATTCACAAATGGGATGTCACCAAATGGCCATCACCTCCATCGCCTCACAGAGATCAGCCATCAGGTGGCTAACGTGACCAAGGAGAGAGCTCTAGAGTCTGCATAAAACCTTCAGCAACACAGTGGGACAGAAACACAGGAGAATGACTGCACAGGATGGGAAAGAGGACAGCTTCACTTTTGCTTGGACTGTCCTGTCCCTATGCTGGCGTTGCTCAGCACCGAAGGGAACGCCCCAGCTAGGAGAGTTCCTGTGGCAGGGAAAAGAGCAGGGTGAGTGACCAGCTTCCCTAGTGTTTCGTGGCACCACGTGAAGTTCCCACTTCAGTTTCCGCCCACCCAGGGGCCGAGAGCAGAGACAGAGAGACAGCTAGGAACAGGGGAGAAAAGTAGGGGCCCCCAGGAGCAGCCACACTGCGGGTGACTATGGTTCCCACGGTCTGTCCTGCAGACAAACCAACAGCATTTGCCCCTGGAGAGAACAGTGAGTGCTGCCGCTTGCCCTGGTGTGTAGCTCTTGCAACAGCCCTTGCAGCCTCTGTGGCCCCCCCGGAGAGTCTGCCGAGGATCACGTGGTTGTTGATGGCGTGGACCCCGGTGACTTGAGCCAGTGAGCCACTGCCCTCCCCAGGCTTGTTGCCACCATATGCCCTCATACTTGGCACCCTACACCTTTAGACCTGAGGTCACCACACGCTCCAGCATGCCCCTGCGTGCAGATAGACATTTTCCCTTACTGCAGTCCATAAAGTCTGGAAGAGAGGACTGCTTTTTCAAATGCACAGACATCTATACAACGTTGTAGGGATTGTAAATAATTAGAGAAACATGACTCCAACAGTAAATATCTAATTACCATCACCCCCCCAAAAAGAAGATAACAGGCATTCCCTGATGAAGAATGCAAAATAATCGTTTTAAAGATGCTCAGAGAGCTGTGAGGACATTGATAAGCAGTGTAATGATATCAGGAAAACAATACAAGAACAAAATAGGGAGTTCAACAAAGAAACAGAACACAAAAATAAACCAGACATTTGTAGTGGAAGAATACACTGAGTGAACTGTAAAAAATTCAGTAAAGAGCTTCTCTTGCAGACCAGACCAAACAGAAAAAACAATCAGCTCACAGAGAATTTGTTTGAAATCATCCCATCAGAGGAGCATCAAGAAAAAGGATGAAAAGGAAAGGAAGAAGGCATATGGGTCTTAAGGAACACCATAACAAATAATCTGCATCCCTGGAGTCCCAAAGGAGAAGAGAGGGAGAAAGGGATAGAAAGCTTACATAACGAAATACTGGTTGAGTACCTCCCAAAGCTGGGGAGAGATTTGCACTTTTAAGTTCATGAAGCTAATAAGCCACCCCAAAATTTCAATCCAAAGTGATCTTCTCCAAGACACTATTTAAAACTTAAATTGAAGAAAAAAAGAATTTTAAAAGCAATAAGAGAAAGAAAAATTCTCTCCAACAAGGAACCCCTTTAAGTCGTACAGTGGATTTCCCAGCAGAGTCCTTTCAGGTCAGGAGAGAAGGGTTTGGTACAAACGCTGAAAGAAAGAAACTGCCAACCAGGAATATTTCACCCAGCAAAGCTGTCCTTCAGAAAGGGCAAGATAAAGACTTGAGCTTCTCACCATTAGGCCTGCCTTCTAGGGAAGGCTGCTAATTAGCGACATGAAAACATAGGAAAATGTACAACACCCTAGTAAAGGTAAGAATCTAGTCAGATACAGAAGGGTGTTAACCACTTAACTCTAGCCTAAAAGTCGAAGGACAAAAGTGTTAAAAATAGTGATAGCTACAATAATTCGTCAGTAGGTACACAATATAAAAAGTAAAGTGTGGCATCAAAAACATGAAATGTGGGTGTTGTGGGAAATAAAAGGGTAGAGTTTTTCTGTGAGATAGAAATTGTTAGCAGTTTAAAATGACTTCTGTCTCTAAGATGTTTCAGGTCAGCCTTAGGTAACCATAAACCAAAGCCTGCAGTGGAAAAGATGAAGGGAACCAGTGTGTCCCCCTGTGGCCAATCATCCATTCACAGAGGAGGACAGCAAGAACGGAAGGAAAGAAAAAGGAACTGCCAAACGGCCAGACCCATTCACGAGATGATGATACAAGCTCTCACCTGTGAACAATTACTGGGAGTGTAATGGCTTAAATGTTCCACCAAGAAGGAGAGAGTGGGTGAATGGATAAAGAACCAGACCCAACTATCTCCTTTCTGTAAGAGACCCACTTCAGCTTTAACAACACAGATAGGTTCAAAGTGAAGGCATGGGAAAGAATAGTCCATGCAAACGGGAACTAAAAGAAGCAGGGGTAGCTCTACTTCTACAGACAAAATGGGCTTGAGGTCAAAAATTGTAACTGGACACGAATAAGGTCATTATAAAATGATAAAGGAGTCAACTCATCAGAAGGAGATAATAATTGTAAATACATAAACACCCAACATCAGAGCCCCTAAATATGTCAGGGAAATAATAACAGATCTAAGAGTGCTAGATAGCACTACGGTAATACTAGAGGACTTCATTCAGTATCTCCTTTCATCAGTGAACAGATCATCCAGCCAAAAAAAAGCAAGAAGGAGACATTGAACTTGAATGACACTTTAGACCAAATGGACCTAAGAGACATATATGGAACATTTCATCCAACAACAACAGAGTATGTATTCTTCTCAAGCACACATGGAACACTGTCCAGGATGGAACATAGATTGTTATATCACAAAGTTAATCTTAAGAAATTGAAAAATATAGAAATGATGGCAAGTACCTTTTGAGACCACAGTGGCATGAAACTAGAAATCAGTAATGAGGAAACCTAGAAAATTCACAAATATGTGAAAATGAAATAACACACTCCTGAACAACGAATGGGCCAAACGGAAATCAAAAGGGAAATTAAAAAAAATATGGAAACAAATGACAGTCTAAACAGAATATACCAAAACTGATGGGATGCAGCCAAAACAGTGCCGAGAAGGGGGTTCATAGTCCTAAACCATCTATAGTTACAAAAAGTAAAGATCAGAAATAACAACTTACCTCTTATACCTCAAGAACTAAAAGGAGAAGAAGGAGATAGCAAAGACCAGAGCAGAAATAAATGAGCTGGGGAATAGAAATACAATACAAAAGAGCAAGGAAACTAACTTTTTTTTTTTTTTAAGATAAATAAAATTGACCAACAATTAGCTAGACTTAGCAAGAAAAAAGAGAGAGGACTCAAATAAGTAAAATTACAAATGGAGGCACCTGAGTGGCTCAGTCGGTTAAGTGTCTGACTTCAGCTCAGGTCATGATCTCGTGTTTGTGGTTCGAGCCCTGCGTTCGGCTCTGTGCTGGCAGCTTAGAGCCTGGAGCCTGCTTCAGATTCTGTGTCTCATTCTCCTTCTGCCCCTCCCCTGCTCGCACTCTGTCTCTCTCTGTCTCTCAAAAAATAAAATAAAATGTTAAAAAAATTTTTTTAAATTACAAATGAAAGAGGAGACCTTTCAGCTGATGCCACAGAAATATAAAAGATCATAAATCAGATACTGTTATGAACAATTACATGCCGACAATCTGGACAACCTAGATGAAATGGATAAATTCCTAGAAATAAGCAACCTACCATGTCTGAATCGTGAGGAAATAGAAAATCTGAACAGATCAATAAAAAGTAAGGAGATGAATTCATTTATCAAAAACCTCCCTTTAAAAACCCAAGGCCAGAAAGAAAAGGAACAAGTGGGCGCCTAGGTGGCCCAGACGGTTAAGCTTCCAACTCTAGGTTTCAGCTCAGGTCATGATCTCAAGGTTCGTGAGTTCAAGCCCCGCATCAGACTCTGCACTGACAGTACAGAGTCTGACTGTGGTTCTCTCTCTCCCCCTCTCTCTGCCCCTCCTCTCCTCTCTCTGTCTCTCAAAATAAATAAACTTGAAAAAAAACCAGAAAAAGAAAAGGAACAAGTAAAATTGTCTCTGTTATTTGCAGATGACATATTATATATAGAAAACCATAAAGATTCTACCAAAAATGTGTTACAGCTAATCAACAAATTCAATAAAGTTTTAGGATCTAAAATCTATATATAAAATCAGTTGCATTTCTATACAGTAATAATTAACTATCAGAAAAAGTATATTACAAAATTCAACACTCTTTTATGATAAAAACTCTCAAGAAATCGAGTATAGAAGGAACATACTTCAACATAATTAAGTTCATATACGAGAAACCCACAGCTACCTTCATACTTAACACTGAAAAGTTGGCAGTTTTCCCTCTACAATCAGGATAAGACAAGAGGGTTCACTCTCAGCATTCCTATTTGACATAGCAGTGGCAATTCCAGCCGGAACGGGTAGGTCAGAAAAGGAAAGAAATGGCATTCAGATAGGAAAGGAAGAATTAAAGTGTTCTCCATTGAAGATGTGATCATGTATTAAAAAGAAAAATGCTAAGGACTCCACCAAAAAACTGTTAAAACTAATAAACGGTTCAGTAAAATTTCAGGATACAAAATCAGCATGTAAAAACCAGTTGCATTTGTATAAATTAGCAATGAACTATCTGAAAAAGAAACAGTTTTCATTTACAGGAGCACGAAGAGCAGTGAAATACTTGGGAATAGATTTAACCAAGGAGGTAAAAGATCTGTACACTAAAAGCTATAAGACACTGATGGAAGAAATTGAGGACAAATAAATAGATACCCCAGGTGCATGGATTACAATGGTTAATGTTAAATTTTCCATACTGTCCAAAACCATCTATAGGTTTAGTGTAGTCTCTAGCAAAAGTCCATCACCATTTTTCACAAAAATTGTAAAAGCAGTCCTAAAATTTGTATGAAATCACAGAAGACCCCAAGTAGCCAAAGCAATTTTGAGAGTACAAAGTTGGAGACATCATACTTCCTGATTTCAAACTATAGTACAAAGCTATAATAGTCAAAACAATCTGGCACTGACATAAAAAGAAACACAGACCAATGAACAGAATTGAGAGCCTAGAAATAAACCCTCACATAATATGGTCAACTTTATTTGGCAAGAGAGCCAAGAAAACTTGATGGGGAAAGAATAATCTCTTCAAAAAATAGTGCTAAGAAAACTGGATATCCACATGCAAAAGAATGAAATTGGACATCTGTTTTGCACTTTTCACAAAAATTAACTTGAAATAGATTAAGGACTTAAATGTTAAGACTTAAACCATAAAATTCCCAGAAGAAAACATAGGGAAAAAGCTTCATGATGTAGGTCTTGGCAGTGATGTTTTTTTGTTTTTTGTTTTTTGTTTTGATAAGACAAACCAAAAGCACAAGCAACAACAAAAAAATTAGCAAGTGGGACTACATCAAACTAAAAAGCTTCTGTAGAGCAGAACAAAGGCAGCCTATAGAATGGGAGATAATATTTGCAAACCATCGCTCTGATAAAGGATTACTATCCAGAATATGTATAAAGAGCTCATACAACTTAATAGCCAAATAACAAACAGTTCAATTTAAAATGGACAGAGGACTTGAATAGACAAAATTTTTCTAAAGACGACATTTAAATGTCTAAGAAGTACACAGAAAGATGCTCAACATCAGTAGTCATCAGGGAAAAGCAAATCAAAACCACAGTGAGATATCACCATACACCTGTCAGAATGGCTTTATTGAAAGGAGAAGAGATAATGTTGGTGAGGATATGGCAAAAAAGGAACCCCTGTGCACTGCTGATGGGAATGCAAACTGGCGCAGCCGCTGTGGAAAACAGTATGGAGGTTCCTAAAAAAAATAAAAATAGAACTATCCTATGGCCCAGTAATTCCGCTTCTGGGTATTTATCCAAAGAAGATGAAATCACTCTCTGGAAGACATTTGCAACCTTCACATTCACTGAGCATCATTCACCATAGCCAAGACGTGCAAACAACCTAAGGTACCGTTGATGGATGAATGGATAAAGAAGATGTGATGTGTATGTATTTTTGTGTGTGTGTGTGTGTGTGTGTGTGTGTGTGTGTGTGTGTATTTCAGTAAAGCTGGGAAAAAATTATCAATGGTATTTGCCTCAAAAATTCCATTCCTGGTCTACACACACACACACACACACACACACACACACACACACTGGAATATTAGTCAGCCGTGAAAAATCCCTAAGGCATTACTGCCATTTGTGATGTTGAATGGACCTTGAAGGCATTATTCTAAGTGAAATAAATCAGCCAGAGACACATAGTGTATGATCTCATGTGTAAGTGGGCTCTAAAAACATCAAACTCATAGAAGCAGAGTAGAGTGGTGATTGCCAGGGGCTGAGGGGTAGGGGAAGAAGAGGAGAGGTTGAACAAAAGGTACTACGTTTTAGTTATAAGATGAATAAGTTCTGGAGATCTAATGTCCAGCATGGTGACTATAGTTAATAGTGTTGTTTGTACACGTGAAAGCTGTCGTGACAGTAGTGCTTTAACGACCTCACTGCAGCAATAACAACGGTAGTGACGCGAGATGTGCAGTATTAACTAACCATATTGTCATAAACATTGTGCAATATGTACGTATCAGATCATCACATTGTACACCTTAAACTTACACAGTATGTGTGAATTGTATCTCAGTAGAGCTGGGAAAGAATTTTATCAATTGTATTTCCCTTGAAAATTCCATTCCTGGTCTGCATTAGCTACAATGGAAATTTTTTACTTCCAAAATAATGTCCCAATTTTATAAAATGACAAATTTAGGATTTAATAGACATACAAAATCATCCTTATTAAATGGATTTATAAGTCTTCCCAGGGTAGACAGTTGGCATTCAATAATAAATGTTTCTTTCCTACCTTCTGTTCATTTTTTACATTTTTCATAAACAAATACTGTTTTTATTATATAATTTAGATATTACCAAATAGTCTTTGGTAGAAATCAGCCAGAACTGATAACAATAAGTAAACTTACAAGCCAGATGCATTTTTGAGTGTGCAACTGATAAACTTAAAACCCAGGTTTTTTAAAAAAAATCAGTTATGTATTGTTGAATTTGTAGTGGTGTTAAGATTGTGACATGGGCGTTCTTCTCTGAGCAGATTGTCTTCTGTGTATTACTTGATGGAGGTGTTAATTTTGTTCTAGCGGCTGAGGAGATACCATCCCACCCATCTCCCTCCTGCCCGCAGTCCTTTTAGCTTTTTCCTGTTTTTTTTTTTTTTTTCTTTTTGGCTCAAGATTGATTTGTATATGATAGCAGAAGGAAGAGGTTGGCTTTTCATAGGAAAGGATAAGCTTTTTTTTTTTTTTTTTTTTTTTTTTTTTCATGTTTATTTTTGAGAGAGAGAGGAGTGAGAGACAGAGCATGGACAGGGGAGGGGCAGGGACAGAGGGAGACAGAATTTGAAGCAGGCTCTAGGCTCTGAGCTGTCAGCCCAGAGCCTGACATGGAGCTCGAATCTACAAACCCTGAGATTACGTCCTTAGCCGAAGTTGGATGCTTAACCTATTAAAGCCACCTAGGCGCCCTGAAAAGGATACGCTTTTTAAGAAATACACAAGGTAATGCTAGACCCTATCTATATGCAGTAGAGCTAATGGAATGACAAGTTACTGTAAAAATACTGGTTTGGGGGTGCTGAGCCTGGGTGGCTCAGTTGGTTGAGTGTCCAACTTCGGCTCAGGTCATGACCTCATGGTTTGTGAGTTCGAGCCCCGCATCGGGCTCTGTGCTGACAGCCCAGAGCCTGGAGCCTGCTTCCGATTCTGTGTCTCCTTCTCTGTCTGCCCCTCCCACACTTGTGCTCTGTCTCTCAAAAATAAATAAATATAAAAAAAAAATGCTAATTTGGCACTGTGATTTTTTTTTCTTTTTTGAAATTACTTAAAAAATTTTTTTTTATTCTTATGTTAGATAACATACAGTGTAATCTTGGCTTCAGGAGTAGAATCCAGTGATTCATCACTTACATATAACACCCAGTGCTCATCCCGACAAGTGTCCTCCTCAATGCTCATCACCCATTTCCCTCCCCCACCCACCCAACACCGTTTTTTGTTAATTGTGTCTGATAATTAACCCTAGCATAGTAACAATTTATTTTGTGTGTATAATACTTAAAATCAGCTCTGCTAAAAACCTGTAGTACTAAAACCTTACTAAAAAAAAAGTATTTGAGGGCACCTGGGTGGCTCAGTCAGTTAAGCATCTGACTCTTGATTTTGTAGTTCGTGGGATCGAGCCCCATGTCGGGCTCTATGCTGTCACTGCGGAGCCTGCTTGGGATTCTCTCTCTCTGCCTCTCTCCTTGCTGGCACTCTCTCTCTCAAAATAAAGAAACATTTAAAAAATATCAAAAAAACCCCAAAGTATTTGGGTGTTAACCATTTTTATCAATACCATGCTTAATCTCTTTACTCTTAAAAGACCTTGAATTCACAGCTGTTATTACATTTTTAGAGCCAGTCATATGATTGCCTTATTGTCTAGATATGTTAAGTATTTTCATCAAGAGACACAAAAGCTCATCTGTATTTTTTCCTTTATTAGTTGAAAGGCACTAGTCTAGATAGAGATTGGAAAAGTTTTTCTTACAGGACCAGATAGTAAATATTTTCAGCTTTCTGGTGCAGCCACCAGAGGTGGCTGAAGGTGGTACGGTAAGTGAGCGGCAGTGAGCGATATGGGGGTATTCCAACAAACCTTCACTTACTTACACACGTGGTGGCCTGATTTGGCTTGTGGGCCATGGTTTGTCAGTCACTGGTCTGGGAGTCTAAATGATAAGTTATTTCCATGGGAAATGTCTTTGAATTTGGGTACTTTCCTTACTCAGTAGTTACCCTGAAAATGGATCTTAAAAGGCCCTGGGAGAGGTAACCAGTCAGGAATAGTTGGTATTAGATCAAGATCCTGTTTATCCATTTTATCCATTTATTCCGTCAACAAATACTAATTGATCGCACTGGTTGTGTGAGGTGTTCTTTTGAGGATTCACTGGTACATTAGGAAGACATGGCCTTTGCCCTTAGGGAGCTTACAGGCTGGAGAAGTGAATTCAGTAATTATAGATGTGCAAATTACTGTGAAAGACAAGTGGAAAGTCTTTTGAGAGAAACACCAGGGGGTCCTAACGTAAATTGGGAAGTCAGAAAGTATTTCGGGTTGGACAGCAGTTTTGATGCTGCTTCTGGTCAGTATTCAGTCCTACCCTATTGTATATTTTTTACTGTCCATCCTTTTGTTTTCCTTTCTTTTTTTTTTTTTTTTTTGGCAATTCTGAAATTCAGATTATGTTTACTTTCTTTTATATTTTAACATTAAATCTCTAATAGTATTTCTTATAACCAGGTTAAGAAAGGAATCTCATGCCAAATACAAATTTGATTATATTTTTGTGTTTGGATAGGGCATTTATGATTTTTTTAATGATTTCTGTATTTTTTAGTTTTCCTGAATATTTACTACATAATTCATGAAAAAAAAGGGAACAATCAGAAATCCTGAAAAAGAGGGGTATGTGCGTCTCTTACCGTACATACGTATGTGTCTTAGAGTATGGCTGGTACTACATTCATTACGATGTGGTAGGAGACCGTAGGTACCTAGTAACTTCCTTTTTGGAAGTTTCTTTCTCTAGAATCCTAGAACTGAAGCCTATGTGACTCTGGGGAGAGATTTTGCGAATCTTGCTTACCCTTTTCACCTGTTACTGAAGAGGAACCGGGGACACTAAGAGAATCACATGGCCAGCTCCAGGCTGAGTGATGTGTCTGAGTCCCCACAGCCAGTGAGGGGCAGAGCTGGCATCGAAAGCCTCAGCCCCGACTCACAGTGCAGCTTTTCCCTGGAAGGTTACGGCCTTTCATGTGACTCGGGTTAATGGGTAGTTGTTGGTTGTTGCTTAAGTTTAGTTGTCTTTGTACAGTTTCCATGTGTCATGTATTGGTGTCTGTGAATAAGTGGTGTGTGCTTTGCTCTTTCTTAAAATACATCCTATCGACTCCAACTTTCTTTAAATATAAACTTTTCCATTTAAAATCTACGACGTCAGTGTTTCCTTGGCAACATAAACTTAAGGCGCATCTTCATGAGATCTCTGTACGTCTTTGCTCATTAATTTTGTTAGCACCGTGGGCAGTAATTTTATCCTTTTGTACTCACGGTGCATTAAAAATGGACTGGAGGGGAGAGAAGATGGAAGGTACATGAGAAGAATAAGATCGGAGAGAAAGACTCAAAAAGTAATTAGGGTTTTACCTTAATATGGTAAGAAAACAAGATGATTTTATGGTCTAATAAAAGATGCCTGCATTTCTGTTGATAAGTTCATTTTTTTCTGAATTTGTGACACTCAAGGCTTGATAATTTTTTGATGGAGTAGTCTTGAAAATGTGAAGTACATATTTCCATAAGAGATGGTAGAACTTGGAATCCTTTTTTAAAAAAATTCCAGCAAACTGTATTAGTAAGGGTAAGTCTTGAGAGGTTGGGGGGCTCAGCTTTGTTAATGGAGCGATCAGAAGGTGAGGAGAATCAAGACTGCCACCTCCTGGCAGGTCCCCCGGCTGTGTGGGTGCTCAGGACAGCCACTCCCGTCCTCGTAGACATTCGCTCACCTGGGCGAAATTAGCCTGGGAAAAGGCTAATCCATGCATGTGAAATTATGCATATTGTCCTGTGACGTCCTCTACGGAAAGTTTGGAATTTGGGCATCATAAGATGATAGAAGTGATATTTTGCTTTGGTATGTAACTGAATAAAGTCTGATGTAGTTTGTTCATTTTTCCAGAAGATGTAGGTTTGAATTCAGTCCAAGCTGCTAACGAAATAGTTTTGTTTTGTTTTGTTTTCTGAGCATCACTTAGGGGTGAGAACACCAGAAAAGTAATTTATCTAGCTTTCTTTAGTTCAAGTCCCATTTCTTTTTTTAATACTAAGATATGCATGAAACTTAACCATTTTCAAGTGTACAATTTCAGTGACCTTAAGTACATTCACAATGTTGTACACCCATCTCTACCCTCTGTTTCCAGAATGTCTTCTGTCATCTCAAGCGGAATCCCTGTACCCATGAAACAGTAACTCCCTTTCCCTCCCCTGTATCTCCATCAACCCTGGAAACCTCTCTTCTACTTTTGTCTCTATGAATGGGCCTATTCTAGGTACCCCGTATAAGTGGAATCATATACCATTTGTCCTTTTGTGTCTGGCTTACTTCACTCAGCACAATGTTGTAGCAGGAGTCAGAATTCCATTATATGTATATACTACTTAAAAATAAAAGGAATCTGTTCACCTGTTGATGTGTATCTGGGTTGTTTCCACCTTTGGCTATTGTGAGTAGTGCTGCTGTGAGCATTGGTGCATGAGTATCTTTCTGAGTCCCTGCTTTCAATGCTACTGTGTTTTTATCTGGGTGTGGAATTGCTAGGCTGAATGCTAATTCTGTGTTTGATTTTCTTTTCTTTTTTTTTAATTTATTTTGATTGCTTTCTTTTTGTATTTATTTTGCTTTATTATGTATTTATTTTGAGAGAGAGAGAGAGAGAGAGAGAGAGAGAGAGAGAAAGTGCAGAGAGAGGGAGAGAGAGAATCTCATGAACCAGAGATCATGACCTGAGTCAGACAGTCAACCGAATGTACCCTGCACGCACCCCTGTGTGTCTTTTCAGGAACCACCAAACTTATGTCCATGGCAGGTGTTCCATTTCACGTTCCCACCAGTCATGCGCAAGGGCACCAGTCTCCCTACATTCTCACTAATTCTTACTGTTTGTGTTTTGTTGTTGTTGTTGATTTGTCTTTCAGTAGCAGGCGTCCCAGTTCCTGACCATGGTGAGATTTTATGAGAACTGTAGGCATTCCTGCCAGATTTTGACCTATTATGTTGAAATTGTTGGCCACTGGGTATGCTGGTTCAGTACTTTATCCTTTTTTTCTTCCTAAGGAAAAATAAGGTCTAAAATTGTATGAAATTTTATTTCATTAGCTAATTACTCTTTTTTCCAATGAAACTGAGGGCTTGGAATTTGAAGGATCATTTCAAAACTTTGATTTTGATCAAAATTTTGATTACAAGTTTGTCATAAAACTTGAAAGGCTTTTTCAAGTCTAAGAATTAGGCACAGTCTGTTTTTCTTGTTGATAATCTCTGTGTCATAATGCAATACTAATTAGACAGATTTGTTGCAAACCATTGTTTCTACATAATGATGCTAAAAAAAGCTTGTAGTTTTCAGTTTTCATGGAGTCTTTCTGAGTATCTGATTTTTTATAAGATGGCATCTTTTTTGTCTTTTTTAGTTCAGGCTTTTTTTTTTTTTTTTTTTTTTTCCCTCCTACTAAAACACCAAAATGGTGAAGCAAATTAGTGTTCATGGTTAGAAAACATTTAACATTTTCATACACTTAGTATTTAGGCTGTGAATTCACTAACATCTTCCATTGGCAGGCTTGAATTTGGAAACTATTTGCTTGATTAAACAGAATCTAAGTAATAATTCCATTTAACTTCCAATTCATGTGGACAGTAGTTACCATTAATGAATCCAGAAGAACTTCCCAGGCTACAGTAATGTGATCATAATCTCTCTGGACCAGGGTTTCTCAGCCTTGGCACTGTTGATGTTTTGGGTTGGCTAACTGTTGTGGGAGGGCTCTTTGTCTATTATGGGATATTTCACAGCCTTCCTGTCCTCTACTCAGTAGATGCCAGTAACATCCACATCCACCTTGTGTTTTGAACAACTAAAAATGTCTCCAGATGTTGTCAAATGTCTCCCAGTGAGAAAGTTGCCCCCGTTGAGAACGCTGCTCTGGGACAGTGTGGGAGAGAATAACAAAAACTACTATTTTGTGAGGATCTGCTCCATGTTAGGCTCTTTGCATACATTGATGCTTAGAATTATCTGGCAGCATTGGTATTGTTAACTCCTTATGGTAAACCTATGTTCACAGATACTCTGTGGTTTTCTTATGATCACATATCCCTTTCCTGGACTCAGTTCATTTTAATTTTTTCCTTTATCAGTATGTAGTATTACTAGCTAGCCTGGGTCAGAGAGCTGGGAGTCCTCAGCAATCCCTTTCCTTCCCTCCCTTTCCACATCAGATCTGTTGCCAGTCCTGCTCTCCCCTCAGTCCAGTCAGTCTGTTTCCCTTCAGTTTGCTAGATCTGTGAAAATAGGCTTGTAACCGGTTTGCTGGCATTTCTTTTTATCTTCCTTCATTTCTTTTTTAATTCTCCCTCATTGAGACCAGAGTAATTGGTTTTTCTTTTTCTCAAATGTTTCTCTGACCCTCTGGCCTCTATGTGAAAATGTTTCCTATGGTATTTGGTTGCTGTCAGATTCTTTAACAGGACCTAACAAGACCTTGACTGGTGTGGTCTCTTAGGTTTCCTGTCTTGTCTCAAATCTTGCTCTGTTTGGCTTTGCCTCCTCTGTGTCAGCCATGCTGACTTTGCTTCGGTTCCTCCTGGGTGCTGTGCTTTCTCCTGACATGGACTCTTTACACGTGCGGTTTTTGTTCTGTCTAGTTGACTTCCTGTTCGTACGTGTCTCACCTTTCTCATTCTTTCAGGGAAGCCTTTTTTACCTCTGTGATTGTGTCATCCCCTCTGTTAGGGCCTCAGATTGCCATCACAACTGTAACTCGACTTTTTTTATTGAACATCCCTGTAGTTAATGCCTGTCTTTCCCATATCATTCCATGTTATTGGAATCATGTCTGCTTCTGCTCACCATTGTGTCTTCACTATCTTTTCTACATTTTAGTACACGATAGCATCTGATAAATATTTATTGTGTAGAATAACATACCTCGAGGCTTGAAATTGAGTGCAGAAGTCTCATTTTTACCACTATACTACATTGCATAGAAAATTCATATATTTTCTGTTGTTTTCATCAATGACTATTGTTTTGATTTTGCAACAATATTATGTTAAAAACAAGCACGTCTCTTATAATTGTTGTCCTTTTTATCATCAACCTTCTCCACTTTGTTCAGTACAGACCACACTCGAAAAAATTTCATAGTGGGCCTAACATTGATCTGCAGAGAACTGTCGCTTAGGTTTTATCAGAGGAGACGTGTGGTCACTCAGATAGTCAGATCCTGAGACAGGTTTCCTGGAATGTGTGGGTAATTTGTAGTGTGCAGGATCCAGAATTAAATATATAAGTTTTTAAATTTCAGAAATAGTGATTTTTTTTTTGGAAGTTCAGATGCTTAAAAAAATAGCATGATGAGAATATATTAACTATTAAGTTGGCTGAATAAAATTATCAGGGTTTTAATGGCACCTTCAAAAAAACATTTGTCTGTAATTTGAATATCAAATACTTAGAATTACACATAAGCCACTGCTACAGTGGAGAATAATCTTGAGTTCTGCCTGTAATTCCTACCATTGTTCTTCTTCCAACAAAGACTTTAGGGAGGGATCAGGAAGTTTTTACTTCCTGGCATAGTATGCATGACCTAAGAAAGCTGTAGATGGAAACATTGGAAAAGTAAACTTATAATTAGGCAATATCGATATTGTAAAATAAACAAACAAACAAACAAACCTTGTTGAATAGTCTTCTGAAAGGTGTTTTACAGACCAAAATGAAACAGAGCACCGTTCCTGTGCTTCTCAGTAGTTTAATAATAAATTACCTGTATAGCAAAAGAAGAATGGCAAGGAGTAACTAAAATGTTCCCTGATCTTTTAGAGATTTTAGACATGGAAATAGTCTAATGAAAAATGTTGCCAGTTTTCTGTCAAAGCTAACATTAAAGTTTATTTACTTGGATAGTAAATAAAAGGATGTGGAATTAAAAACTGTCCTGATTTTGGTCACTGATAGGTCAAATCTCTAGTGCTTCTTATGGCATCAGTAATATCCACACTTTAATTTTCAGTGTTTAAGATGAGGTTTTCTTAATTCTGTGATTCAGCGTGATTTCTTCTCTTTCCTGATGGCATGATAACTTGTATGTATGTGTATTTTCTTCCTTGAAGAAAACAATCGCTTATGAAAGAATGACTCATTTTTGTCTCACAAAAGCTTTTATCTCTAATAAGTTAGTTTTAATCCTCAGATGTTTCGTGAGGGGCAAAGACGAGTCAGAAAACAACATAAGGACTTAAATCATCTGGGAGTGAATGATTTGTTATTTTATTTCATAAGATTTTAATATGGTTTTAATGGAATTCTGTTGGGTTTTCTTGTCCTGTTTTTTTTTTTTTTTAACAGGTTTTGTTAGATAAATTATGATCTATTCAGCATATCTATTTAGCTGCTGACTTTCTAGTGTCGGAGAGAGCAATTTTTAGAAATAGAGTTTGTCAGCTGAGTTGCTATAGCGGGATGTATTTCATTTGAGATTTTTCTCTCAACTGAAACTTAAACTTAATGGTTATGTAATCATCAGGAGGCAGCGTTTCAAGAGTGTTAACTCTATTGTGTATGTACTTAGGTGGTGGTTATGTGAATAACTGAAACATGAGTATATTTCTCATCATTTCATAAAGCTAATACTTGAAATTAGTGTTCTTTTCAATAAGCTAGGTGATAGTAATATTGGTTCTTTATGAACTCTGAGGGTTTTAATTGTCAAAGAGGTAGATAATATGGTCCTTCACATAGTTCGAAAGGATCGGGTGAAGGCCAAAACCACAGTTCATTTATTTCGTCTTAATACGTCATTTGTTTTGTCTTTGCCAATGGGCTTTAGTTTCACTTTGAAAAACACTTCCTTGTTAGTCTTGGTTTTGAGTGATCTGAAATTAATTTGAAAATGTATGGAATCAGTTTTCTTATTTTCTTCTTGTAACAAATTATTGTGACTACTTTAGCATCATAATAATGCCTTGTTTGAATGGCAATTAGTGGTAGAAGAAACAGGATTCAGAAAGTTTCTTCTAGCCAGGATGTCATTGTGTACCAGAGAATATAAAACAAACCTATGAATCCCTTTTTCTATGATTTGTCATGGTTTTAAAAGTCATTTTGTGTATCATCTCTTGATGCTAATCATGTTTATAGATCGTAAGCTAGCTTTTTAATGTTTACTCTAAATTTAACAGCTATTTATTGATTCCCTACAGGTTTCCCTTGAGCCCTACTTTTTTATATTACAAATAATGCTAATGTACTTGGTTATCCAGTTTTAGACCAGAAGTATAATAATAAAAGCAAACTGGAAGTGAGGAAACAGACAACCAACCACAAGAAAAAATGCTTATAGCAGTGAGAATTGACAGCTGGCTTAGTATAGAGAGCAAAGAATGAGATGGAAAAATGGGGAGAAAGAATAAAAAATCATGGACCTCTTTGTCGATGTAGCTAGCATAGAAGCTACCAGCCCTCGAGAGGGTCATTCCTCAGTTATGATACATTATATTACTTATCCCAGTAATTATTCTATATTATCAGGAAAAGATTAAATTAAGTTCCATATATTACGTTTTATTTGTTTTCCATAATAACATTCTTTTTTTAAATATGAAATTCATTGTCAACGTATATTATGTTTTACATGGAAGGAAAGTTGATAATACTATTTGGGAAATTTCCTTTCAAAATGACTGCAATGAGAAATGTTTTTTATACTTAAATGGAAAACCCTTACCTACTTGGAAATTTCCTGTTCAGAAACGCTGACTCTAGCAGTTTATAATAATGGTTGTATTCTAAACATCAGTCATAATATGATTATCACTCACATTATTGTCAACTACCAGTCACTCTCTAATAAAACCCTGACTTCTTTCTTTTCCTCCCTTGACAACTCATTCAGGAGGCTTAGCTTCCTGAGGGAAGGTGATCAGTATTTGAAAGGAATGATTAAAATAGAAGAAGCTGTGACATGCTTAAAACACACTTTTTGGTTTGGAAGAGTTGTTGGCAAGGGGAAGAAAGACTAATGGTGCAGGAGAAGAGGAAGTCCTGAGTGCCATCTGTAAGCTCCCTGCAGGGTGTGTCGTACCCAGAGAGTATGAAGTGGGGTCGGGGCCCAGCGAGTAGACGACGGGGCTGTTCCCACAGAGGCACAGGTGCCCTTCAGTGCGGCAGGGGGGAAGGAGGAGGAGCCAGCGTTTGCTGGGGGTCAGTAGGTCCACTGGTGGGAAGATGAGGAAGTTCTTGTCTGGCTTTTCTTTGAGGTCTTCTACCGAGAGTGAGAGGAAGATTCGTGGAGCATCCAGGGCTCGACGGTGATCGAGCCACTGTGCACAATGGGAGGTTTTCAGAATGGTGTTGAAGAGCCAGTTCCGCCTGTGAGTTTATAGTGAAACCGATTGCAAAATTTAATGACTTTTCTATAACACAGCAACCAGGGCATACGACCAGAGCAGGAAGGTGGTTGATCACATTCAGATTAGACCAGACTAAAATAATACTATTGGATTTAGTCATTAGAGATAATGGACTAGAGCTGAAAAGGAGTGGTTTTATTTTATTATTAATTTTCAATCACATATTATGCAGTTGACATTTGAAATATCTGAATTCTGTATACTGTTATATACCTATTTTTGTACAGTGGTTAATGATATTTAAAAAATAATATTATTCTTGGAACATTCTTGAAAAAATGTACAAGCAGAGCCTCTGAACAAAAGCAGCTTGTTACTGCTATTTATAGAAGGTTAAATCTGTACCAGTCACTTTTCAGTCAGAGAAACAGAGCTAATAAAAGACAGAGACACAGGCTTCTTACAGGGATTTGAACTTGCACAGTTGTGGGAGCTAGGTAAGCAGTCCACTTCAGGCTCTTGTGTTTGTGTCTTTGTGTCTTTGAGCCCAGAGGCAGGCACTTGGGAAGGAAAAAGGAATGTAAAGAGACTGAGACCAAGAATAAGCTGGAACCCACAAGCATGAGCCGGGGCTCTCAAGGGTGGGCAGGAAACACACGTCCGCTCTTGTTGCCTCTGGCCTTGGTAGTGTGGATATGCTGTAGACTAGGCCAGGAGCTACATACACATGTCTGGCCCAGAGCTCGGAGAAGCTGAAGGGAAGGGAGGCAGTGGGGGAGCAGGTGCAGACCCAGCGGCTGCCTCATACAGGAGGCGAACCAGCAGATAAGTTGACAGTGTATACTGGACAATGGCTGGACTTCGTTTCTGTTTTCCACGTCTCCTGTGAGAATTTCTCCCATTGCCCACCTTGACCAGAAACACACAGGAAAGGGAATTCTGGAAAATGTCTCTCAGAGTAGTCAAATTGACAGTAACCACAACCCATGGCTTTTTACTTTGGCATGTCTCCTTAAGCTGTATTTAATCTCCAAACAAAGAAAGTTAACAAAATCGTGCTTCTGTCTAACATGACACAACTGTCCCACATACAACCAAAAATATGCTAACTCTTTCCCCACAATAGAACACAAAGCTACTTCTGGATTTTTAAAATTAAAAAAAAAAAAAATTTTTTTTTTAAGTTTTTGTTTATTTTTGAGAGACAGAGTATAAGCGGGGGAGGGGCAGAGAGAGAGGGAGACACAGAATCCAAAGCAGGCTCCAGGCTCTCAGCTGACAGCTCAGAGTCCGACACAGGGCTTGAACTCACAAACCGCGAGATCATGACCTGAGCCGAAGTCGGACGCTTAACCGACTGAGCCACCCAGGCACCCCTGGATTTTTTAAAATTTTTACATGTTTAAATTTTTAAAAATGTTTTTAGAGAGAGACAGAGCATGACAGAGAGAGAGGAAGAGAGAATCTTAAGCAGGCTCCATGCTCAGTGGGGAGCCCAGCATTGGGCTGGGTCCCACAACCCTGGGATCATGACCCGAGCTGAAATCAAGAGTTGGATGCCCAACTGACCGAGCCACCCAGGCGCCCCACAAAGCTACTTTTAATATACTTATGTTAGATGGTAAAGAGATGAGAGAGGGAAGAGAAGAAAACATTTGGTTAATATTTAAATGTAGATTCACACATATTCGTATCAAAGTAGTGAAGAGATACTGTAATTATTATAGTATTAACTTTTGAAACTGGTTATGTGGTTTTAGCTAGTGTGTATAACCACGTTCCTCCACTACCCGTTCCATATTCCTTTTGCCCTCAAGGTTCCTTGCCTGGCGGGGTGGACCCAAGTGTTCATTCTGAAGGTCTGAGCCATTTACTAGTGGCCTTAATTTGAGTCGTAGTTTATCCGTGACTTGAGTCATAGGCCATGAGAATACCAAGAGGTGCCCTAAAAGATCTCCTACATTCAAGATACACGTCACCTTGCCTCTGTGAGGTAGTCCCCGACCCATTTCGCCCTTGGTCAGGATCAGTCACTCTAGGCAGGATGGTAACTGCCTTCTTTGCCTTCTGGTTTAGTGGAATGAGGGGTCAGAGCAGCCCCGTGGCAGTGTCACCTTCAGGTGCAGTGAGTCACTGTTGTGTCCCTTGGTAGAAGTGTTCCTCCCTTTGGAATTGACACCTGTATACCAGTAGGGCCTTACGTCGGAGGCATGGGAGCATACATTTTGCTGGTGTATCATAAGGGGTAATGATAAGATGGGTCACTCCTGTTTTTTCCCCTAGTTCCCCAGACCTGTGAATCCTGGCAGTGAGAGAGAGCCCATCATCGTTTGGATGTTGATTTAGAGCACATACTGCATTCTGGAGGACGTTGCCCTAGCCCCCTAGGGGCCATCTAGCCAGCATTTCTCGTTAAACCTTGAAAAGGCCAGTTTACTGTTCAGTCAGCTAGCTACCTCGGCATGATGGGAATGTGGTGATCATCATTGCATAATGAATGCAGTGGGCGTGGACCCATTGCCACAGTGCATTTGCTAGGAGATTAGTTACTTGGTCACAGGAGTGCGTGTGATACCATGGTGACATGAGTCCAGAGATAGTATATTTGGCAAAAGTATTGCCTGTGAATCCATCCATATCCAGAGTAAGCGTCTCTTCCAGCAAGTACGGGGTCCTTCCCCTTCCATGACAGAAGCAGTCCAGTGTGCCCAACCTGTCGTCAGGTAACTGGTGCCGTATCAGGGGCACAGTGTGATCTCTCTTGTTCGTGGATTGGGTCTTCAGCAGTGGCTGTAGCCGGATCAGCTCTGATAAGTGGAAGGTCATGTTGCTGAGCCCACTCCCAACTGCCGTCCCAGCCTGGTCACCCCATTCATGACCTCATTTGGACAGAGGTCGGAGCGGCTAGTGACATAAATGTTTTCACAAAGGCTGGAAATGGCTTTGTACTCTGTATCAGTTTGGAGAGATCTGTCCACGTATTTCTTCCCCAGACCTTGTTACTAGTTCTCTGATTGTGTTACGTCCAGGTCCCTGAGCATCCAACCAGACCATCAGCCCTAGTTGACAGATTAGTTCAGACTTGTGGCTCTGCCCATCCCTCCTTCTGGGCCGCACGAACCAGATGCTCAGAGTTCTTCTCACTGGGAGGACTTCCTTGCCCCACTGTCCCCACTGCCCTCAGGGCCGTCTCGGTGTGGAGCTGCTGTGCTGCCACTGTCCACTGTTGGGTGGTGCCTGTGTCTTGTGCAGAACCATATGTTTACTTGAAAAGTGTTCATTTGTAACCTATATTTAGGGGCACCTTGGTGGCTCAGTCGGTTAAGTGTCTGACTTCGGCTCAGGTCGTGATCTCACGGCTCGGCTCGTAGGTTCGAGCCCCACTTCAGGCTCTGTGCTGACAGCTCAGAGCCTGGAACCTGCTTGGGATTCTATGTCTCCCTCTCTCGCTGCCCCTTCCCCACTCATGCTGTCTCTCTCTCTCTCAAAAATAAGTAAACATTAAAAAAATTTATGATCTGTATTTAAATTTTGTAATTTTTTTTTTTTTTTTTGAGATCCAGAATCTGACCAGTGTTTGTACATTGCATTTGGTTATTATGTCTCCACGGTGTTAGACTCCCTAAGACACCAGCTGCAAGTTCAGGGATCCCCAGGGCTACCCTTCGGTTTGATATTTCACGGCAAGAAGTCACGGAATTCACTAAAAGCTGTTACACTTGCTGAAAGAATACAGATATAAAGTCAGTCAAGGGAAGAGGTGTATGGAGCTGCGTCTAGGAGGTTCCAAGCCTGAAGCTTCCATTTGTCCCGTCCCAGTGAGTTGTGGACAGTGCGAACTTCTCCCAACAATGATGTGTGAAATGTGGCCAGAGTATTATCAACTAGGGAAGTGCACCCAAGTGTTAGCATGCAGGGTTTTTATTGGGGTTTGGTCATGTAGACATGGTTTGTTGCTTGTGAGGATGACCTTAGTTTCCAGCCACTCCTGAGGTAGAGTTGATGATGTGTGGCCCAAAGCCCCCACCATACATCACACTGTTAGTGTAGACTGTCTGGTGTGACCAAAAGCCGCCAGGTAAACAAAGCCGCTCTTACCAGAAGGGACATTCCAGGAGTTTAAAGATAACTTCCAGGGGCACAAAGGCCAGACCGCTCTTTGGTTAAGGTGGCTTTTTTATTTAAAAGCTTTATTGAGATATTCATATACCATATAATTCACCCATTTAAACTGTACAATTCAGTGGTTTTCAGCATATTTACAGACATGTAGTCCCTTGAGACTGTCAGTTTTAGGACATTTCTATCACCTTAAGAAGGAATCGGGTAACTTTTAGCTGTCACCCCCTAACCCTTTTGGCCCCCCCTTGCATCCCCACCCTCAAGGGCCACAGATCTGTTTTCTGTGTCTGTAAATTTCCTTTCTCTGGATATTTCATGTTGATAGTGATTTTGTGACTGGCTTCTTTCACTTAGCATGATGTTTTTACAATTCACGTTGTAGCAGGTGTCAGTACTTAGTTTCTTTTTTGTAGCCTAATAATACTCTGTCGTACAGATTTTACACATGTTGTTGATGTCTTCATCAGTTGATGGGCATTCACATTGTGTCCATCTTTTGACTGTTATGAATAATGCTGCTGTAGAGATTCAGGTTCCAGATTCATTCCACCTGGAAGTGGAATTACTGGGCTGTGTGGTAATCCATATGTTTAGTTGCATATTTATTAGTTTGTATTTAATTGTTTGAGGAACTACCAGAATGTTTTCCAAAGAAACTATACCATTTCACATTCCCACCAACACTGCGTGAGGGTTCTGGTTTCTCCACATTCTTGACAACACTTGTTATTATCTGACTCTGTTTTAAAAAATTTTTCTTAATGTTTGAGAGAGAGAGAGAGAGAGAGAGAGAGAGAGAGAATGAATGAATGAATGAATGGGGGAGGGGCAGAGAGAGAGGGAGATACAGAATCCCAAGCAGTCTCCAGGTTTTGAGCTGTCAGCACGGGGCCCTGAGCCCAAGTCGGACGCTTAACCAAATGAGCCACCCAGGCTCCCTTCTGACTCTGATTCTAGCCATCCTAGTGAGCCTCAAGTGGTAACTTCATTGTCAGTTTGCTTTTTGCATTTCCCTGTGCTAATTGGGCATTTGGGTAGCTTCCTTGGAGAAATGTCTGCTCAGAACCTTTACCTAGTTTTAAATTGGGTTGCTTGTTTTTTTGTTTTGTTTTTTGTTGTTGTTGAGCTCTAGGAGTTATTTATATATTTTGGATATATGATTTGCAAAGACTTCCATTCTGTGGGCAGCCTTTCCTTCTGTTGACAGTGTCCTTGGTGCACAAAAGTTTTTCGTTTTGATGAAGTCCATCTTATCTATTTTTTCTTTGTTGCTGTGACTTGTCATCATAACTGAGAAATCATTACCAAATTTAATGTTAGGAAGCTTTTCCTCTATGATTTCTTCCAAGAGTTTAAAAATTTTAATTCTTAGGTTTAGGTCTATGATCTGTTTTCAGTTCATTTTTATATATGGTGTAAATTAAAGGTCCAAATTTTCTTTTTTTTTTTTTTTTTGGCCTGTAAACATCCAGTTTTCCCAACACCATTTGTTTAAGAGACTGTCATTTCCCTGTTCAATGATCTTGGCATCCTTGTTGTGAGTATTTTCAGCATACTTGAGAGGGCTTATTTCTGATCTGTCTGTTCTATTCTGTTAGTCTGTTTGTCCATCTTTATGATAATATTACATTGTTTTGGTTACTGTAGCTTTGCAGTAAATTTTAAAATCAGGAAGTATGAGGGACACCTGGGTGGCTCAGTTGGTTGAGCATCCGACCTCAGCTCAGGTCATGATCTCGCAGTTCATGAGTTGGAGCCCCGCATCGGGCTCTGTGTTGACAGCTCAGAGCCTGGAACCTGCTTTGGATTCTGTGTCCCTCTCTCTCTGCCCTTCTCCAGCTCATGCTCTATTCTCTCTGTCTCTCAAAAATGAATAAATGTTAATTTTTTTTTTTTAATCAGGAAGTGTGAGACCTCTACCTTTGTTCATTTTCAAGATTATTTTGTCTGTAGTCTCTTGAGACCCATCGTATGTGAATTTTAAGCTAGATTTTTCTCTTCCTGCAAAAAACATTATTGAGATTTTGATAAGCGTTGTGTTGAATCTCTAAATCACTTGGGTAATCTTCCCCCTCCTTTCTTTTATCTTATGTTTTTTAATGTTGTAACTGTTTTACCATATTTTTCTCATTTATTTGGAAGAGGTTCTCAGAGTTGTAAAATTTATGATGTATGAACTTGAGCTCGAATCATCCCATCCGCTTTCTTTAGGACTTTTTAAATGATGAAGAGTTTTATTTTCATACCTTCTTTTCTTTCTTCACCTCCTTTCTTCCGACAAGGTTTTTGCTTTTTTTCCTTCTTAGACTCAATTCTCCACTCTGTGTTAACATTCTGTCCATTAAAACATTTTTTTGTTGTCAAATAGGAAGATGGTGGGCTGAAGATCACAGGAGATGTGTACATGATTAATAAGTTGAAAACATTTTGGATCAAATCCCACAGAGAAGATAATGGGAAAAATTCAAATAATTAGAGGGTGTAGGAGGAGAGGATTGTAGTTGTGTTGAAGCATCAGTTTTATATTGTGTTAAAGAATTATGCAGATTTAACAGACAAGACTGTCTTCTATTTAATTCGTTACTGTGAATCAATCAGAGAAGTTTGGCAACGTCCACGAAACATAGATTTAAAGTATAGAAGCACTATTTTCTGTATACAAAAGATTTGATTTGAATTGAATAAATTCCCTGATCACTCATGAACTGGTTTTTAATAACAGTGTTTTTATAACAGTGTACATGTGAAGGGACAGTTGCATGTGGAGGTATGTATTCTGCTTCATTAATATACTTTAGAAAAGATCGATACCTGTTAGATGTCTGTGTTGTCTCTGATAAGTACCTTAAGTCATTTGGGTGTATTTATTCTAGATGACATTTAAGATTTCTTCGAATTCTCTGTTCTGCTTCATAGACTATATTTAAAATACACCCTTTCTGTCTTTTAAAGGTGGATTTCTTTTCTTTTTTTTTTTTAATGTTTTATTTATTTTTGAGACAGAGACAGAGCTTGAGCAAGGGAGGGGCAGAGAGAGAGAGGGAGACACAGAACCCGAAGCAGGCTCCAGGCTCTGAACTGTCAGCACAGATCCCAACGCGGGGCTCGAACTCATAAACTGCGAGATCATGACCTGAGCTGAAGTCAGACACTTAACTGACTGAGCCACCCAGGTGCCCCTAAAGGTGGATTTCTTAAGTGAGAGGGGCTCCCTGAATGTCATATACTCTTCGTTTTTATAGTCAGATAGGCCTGCATTGGATTCCTGCTCCTGTCTCTTAATAGCTGTGTGATTTTGATTATTTAGTCTCTCCTAAGCTTTTTTTTTTTTTTAATGTTTATTTATTTTTGAGAGAGAGAGCACAAATGGGGGAGCGGCAGAGAGAGAAGGGGACAGAGGACCCAAAACTGGCTCCGTGCTGACAGCAGTGAGCCCAGTATGGGGCTCAAACTCATGAAGCACAAGACCATGACCTGAGCCCAAGCTGGATGCTCCACCGACTGAGCCACGCAGGCACCTTAAGCTTTGTATTGTAATCTAACAAGTGACAGTGACAATTCATTCCTACGTTGTAGGGATATCTGGATGAGAGAGTACTTAAGGTCTCTATTAGTACCTAGCACATAGTTGGTCACTATTACGAAAATAATTAGTGACTAGTTCTGATATTTTTAAGTGTTATATGTTACGGTCGAGATAAAGGTCTGAAGTTAAAATAATAATTTGTAAGTCAGGGCAGTTCACATAAATAGACAAAGTTGACACAAGGATCAATAATGGAGAAAAAGTAGAAGATAAAAAATAAATTCTAGTATAGAAAAGGAAACTATTGTGCTCAGACAGATACCTTATTACTAATAATTAGTACCTGGTTTCTGATTTTTACCTAGTTCTATCAATAATGACATCTTAGAAATCTTCTTCTGTTTACATTCTGTTCTCTTTTCTATCCTTTTTTTCAAATTTCTTAAGGTGGATGTTGACATCATTAATTCTCATGAGGCCTTTCTTCTTTTTTCTTTCTTTTTTTTTGTCTTCTGATATAGGTGTTTGGTGCTGTAATGATCACTTTAAGTACTGCTTTAGCACCATCCCACAAATTCTCTTTTTTTTTAATGGCAGTTCAAAATACTTTCTGATTTTTCCTTCCTTCCTTCCTTCCTTCCTCCCTTCCTTCCTTCCTTCCTTCCTTCTTCCTTCCTTTAATACATGTGTTATTTGGAACTGGGCTATTTAATTTCCAAGTACTTGGCAATTTTCCAAATGTATTTCTGCTGGGATTTCTAATTTAATTCCATTGTGTTCAGGGCACATACTTTACGTTACCTGAATCCTTTTAAATTTATTAGGAATTGTGCTATAACTAAGAATGCCCTCTATCTTGGTAAATGTTCTTTGTGCACTTGAGAAGAATGTTTATTTTGCAGATGTTAGATAGAATTTCTGTCGATGTCAGGTCAGAGTTTTGGATAGTTTGTTCAAGTCTTGTGTGCCTGTTGATTTTCTCCTTGTTCCATCAGTTATTGGGAGAATGTGTTTAATTCTCTGACTACAGTTGTGGACGTGTAGTTTTCTGCAGTTCTGTCAAGTTTTGGCTTCATGTATTTCGAAACTCTGTAATTAGGTGCATAAATTTTGCTATTGTTATGTCCTCTTGGTGGTATGACCCCTTTATCCTTATGAAATGATCTTTTGTGTCCTTCATTTCTTTGCTTTGAATTCTACTTTCTCTGACATAAATGCAGCCATTCTAGCTGTCTTCAAATCTTTTTAACTGTCTGATAAGATCCAAGCATCCTGCTATTGCTTTGTATTTGATGATGAAAAAGAAAAAGAGTTCACTTTTGGTACTTAGTAGACTAAATAGAACTTTGAACTTAGCCTAATGAGAGAAAAACAGAAGTTAGTGAGCAATTATGGTACAGTGTGGTCATGAAACTGATAGGAGTGCAGTACTAGAGGGTCTTGGGAGATCCAGGGATGTTCTTTTGTGGAGGTGACCGCTAAATCTAAGCCTCAGGTTGGAAAATGAGTAGCGAATGGCTAAACTGAAGGCAGAAATTGGTCAGAGAGCAGTATGTGCAAAGCCTGAAGGTAACAGTACTTTTGGGTTGAAAACAGGAAGACCAGAGCATAAAGTTCAAGTAAGGGTGTGATCAGATGTGACTGGAAAGGTCATCAATGCCAGATTATGAAGAAAATTGTAATAATAATGGGGGCCCACATTTGTGAGTCCTTATTGTGAGAGGGTTAAGCAAGATAACCCTGTTAGGTAGATAGTATTGTTACAACCATTGTGAAATGAGGAAATAAAGCGGGCGGAGAGCACAGAGAGATTAAGTAACTTGCCCAAGGCTCTACAGACAGGAGACAGAATTTTGCCAGGGTCATTCTATCTGTGTCTATGATGTAGTAGGCAAACCAGAGTTTGAACTTGATCCTGTTCACAATGTGGAGTTCTCTGAGGATTTTAAGCAGGGACATAAAATAAAGTAAGTAAAATTTGTGTTTTAAAAGCATCCCCCTGGCTACAGTTTATGTTGGGGGAGGTGGGAAGAAGCTGCCTGGAGAGAACAGTTGAAAAATGTTTATGTTCTCTATGGAGCGTATGCTAATTTTAAAATGAAAGTAGTTCTTAACCTCTCTGTGGTTCAGTTTCCTGATCCGGTAAATGGAAATGATGATGGTCTCATTCTCACAGGAGCATAAAACAAATTGCATAAAATTGTACATGGTAAATACTCAGTCAACTTCAGCTGTGATGATGATGATGATGATTGATTGATTGACTTGAAAATCAAGCTTAAATGTTTAATCACGTTTTTCTTCTTCTTTTTTTAAATTTACAAGTTGTACCATGGAACTTACAGATATGTCTTTGGTAGCTGCAATACAATAAAACGTTAACCACCTCCCTTCTCCCCACTACTGTTATTTTGGTTTTTCAGTTTATGGGAAAAACAGATGGAGACTATTATACCCTAGATGACATGTTTGTCTCCAAAGCAGCTGAGAGAGAACGTTTTGGTGCAGAGGAAGAGAACCAGAGGAAAAAAGCCATTGCTGAGCATCAGAGTCTCGCTGCCCGAATGGAAAAATGTCCCTACTGTTTTGACAGCTCTCAGTTTCCCAAGCACCTTATTGTTGCAATAGGTGTTAAGGTAAGAAATACCACACTCATGGCCCCGAGGAAGTGACATAGTGCTGTGTCCAGATTTGCCTCTTTCTTCAGACCTTACAGGATTCTAACATGTCTGGTCTTCTCTTACTCTGTGTTGCAAATAGTTTTCTTTTCTGACTTCCTGTGATTCTTAGACTCTTCCCTAGAGCAGCATAAAAATTTAGGTGACTTGAAGCTCACATTTTGTATGATTCTCCTCTTTAGAGGAGCAGCACTGGCCCTGAACTTGGGAGCCCAACTGCCTGAACCCAGGTTCTGGCCCTGGCATTGGCCAGCCGTGGGACCTCATTTTCATGGTTGGCACTTGATTCTTAGTATTCAAGTCACTTCAGAAATACTCCGTCTAAAGCAGTTGCTGCTTCTTCCCTTACTTTCTCATAGAACCTATTTGTTTCTTCTTAGAATATCTGATAATTTGAAAATTTTTACCTTATTTTACTTGTGTATTAAGTCCCTCTTCTGATAGGCTGTAAGTTCTGTGAGCACCTAGATAACTCTCACTCATCGTTGTGCACCAAGCATGAATTCCATTGTTGACCAAACATATATCCCATTGTATATCAAGAGTGTGTGTTCGTAGTCACTTATTTTAATAAATATTAATGAATGCTTAATTACTGATAATTGTCACTTATTTCAATAAATATTCAGTGAGTTAATTCTTGTATTGATTAATTATTGTGTACCCGACATACACCAGACCGTAATTAGTTTCTAGAGAAAAGTAGACTCAGAATCAGAAGTACTTGTGGAGCTTGTATTCTAGTAAAATAAGGCAGAAAATAAAGTAATAATTGCCCTGACTGAAGAAAGTGTTGTCAGAAAGCAAATAGAGCAAGGGAATGGGACAAAATGATGGGAGAGTATTTTTTGAGAAGGTGATCTAGAAGGCCCCCTGTAAGGAGGTATTTTAGGGAAGGTATGAAAGATGGAAGGAGCAAGCAACATGAGGATGTGAATGACTGATATTTCAGGAAGGGGCATCGGCAGGTGAAGAGCCGTGAGGAGGAAAGAGCTGGTTCGTGGAGCAGAGTGTGGCCCAGGGCAGAGGGAGTGAGAAAAGGAGAGGAGAGGAATGAATGAGTGCCATGCTAGTTCAGGAACTCATAGTTCAGGGACTGTGCATATACGTGTTTATTTGCTAGTTTTTTGTTTCTTGTGTATGTCCTGCCCCTCTCCACACACACCTGTGTGTCCAGAGAACTGGTGTGGGCTTTTCCATTCCATTACAAAGACTCTAGCCTTTAGTATCTTTAGGTTGTTGTTAAGACAGTCAACTTATCAGTTCACGTTAGGGTTTCTTTAACTTTATTTCTTCACTCTTCTTTTTTCCCCCTTCCAAACTATCAAAGAGGTAAATGTAAAAGTTCCATTTAAAATTTATTCAATTAAAAAAAATAAAATTTATTCAATTAAAAAAACCCCACCATAACCAATTACTTGTATCAATTTTTCTGAATTCTTTTCCAGACTTTTATAAACATTTACATTTTTCTAGTTATGACATTATAAATATTTCATTCCTCTTCAGTCCGATCCCTACCTTTTAAACACGTAAGAGCAAATTAAACAAAGTAAATTTTTCCTGCTGTGCTTTAGAAGTTTGGAGAATTTTCTTTGGGGCTTTTTGTTTTCCCCAGTGCACTGGAGACAGGCTGGGCCCAGGGGGGCACAGACCTTCTGTTCACCTCCTGCCTTGTAGGCTGCTTCCCCAAGGAGGCGTTTCTCAGTTCACTCGTGAAAGTGAACTGCTGGCCTGTGAACAGACACTTTCTGGTTCTTATCTTCCACCCTTACTATTTGTCATACACGTCTTTCCCTGTTCTTGTCGGTGGTCCTCTTCCGCTGTCAGGTAATCCACTCTTTCCCACTAGTCTTTCCTCATGGTATTAAATTCTTTTTGCCTTTCACTTCCTGAGAGTTGGCTGACCTGTTTCTTCCCTTTGGGACTCAGTCTTTTCATTCTAGTTTAACTTAAAAAACCACTGGAGTCTCTCCTTTCTGCATCTATGCGTTATATGCTCTAAAAACTACCATCTACCTCCAGCCTTTCGGCTGTGACTGTGTTAATACAGAAATATTTGAAATATTGATTAGAAGGAACCTTATCCGTCATCTGACTACCTATCCCATCCACTGTAGCTAACAGGCCATTTAATTAATCTGAATAAACAAGAAGAAATTACTCCTTTCAGTTATTACCTAAGTTAATCTTAGATGGTTTTGAGTTTCTAAGGAATTACTTTGCCATTCAGTGGAAATGATAAATCACATTCCACAGCAATTCAGTAATTCTCACTCAGCTTGAATTTCTAATATTTAAAGTGAATGTTTTAAATCCAAATGTATTAATGAAACTATATTAATACTCATTAGAATCACAGAGTTAAATAACTTCTGATTGTCAGCTTTTCGTGCTTTCTTCCTCCTTTTTTTAAAAATAAAAGTTATCTGTCTCCCTCGTCTTAACACTGTGCTTTACTTTTTTTAAAAATAGACTTTGTTTCTTTTTTAGAACAGTTTTAGATTTACAGAAAAATTAAGACAGTTCCATAAACGCTGTATCCAGTGTCTTCTCTTACTAACACCTGACATTAGTAAGCAAATTTACAAGTTGTAAATTTGTTACAATTAATGAATCAGTACTGATGTTATTTTTAAAAATATTTTGAATATGGTTTGATCTTACTATAAACTTAGGTAAATTTCCATATCCATTCCTTCTTTGTCCTCTCTCAGCAGAGTTTTAAAAAGTTTGCATTATTTTGTGAAATAATATTGTCTGCCATACAAAATACTTCTATCTAAAACCTAACAAAAAATAGTAGAAAATAAGAGTGAGCCTCTTTGCAGAATATTTTTAATGTTCCTCATGAGCACTCTTTGCTCACTATATATAGGCTAATTGACTTTTTTTCTTTTTTAAGACAGTTGTATATAGTGGAAAAATAGCACCAGTTTGTAGGTAACACATGTATTTAAACAGATGGAATTTAAGCAGAGCAGTAAAACCATACAAGAGAACATTTCCTTTCTCTCTTACTTGGGTTAATTCTCTTTGCTTAGGCAGTACGATAAGGAAAACCTGATTGATAGGCACCAGTTAGACTTCTCTTTCATTACCAAGCCGTATATCTTTTCATTCTTGCCCAAAATTGTGTTGTTTCAAGGGCTTTGAAAGCATATAGCTTTCTCAGATCAAGGATAAAGTGTGTCATTCATTTTGCCCTTGGGTACGCTCAATCTCTGAAATACATAGAACAGTTAAAATTGAGACTTGTGCTGTAAATTTCCATTTCATTAGAATCTGCCTTCATGGCTTTTAAAAGTATTTTGAAAATATCAGCTATCTTTAAAAATATTAAAATAAAATATATTGCTTGTAAACAAGTGTGCTTTATTAGGTGTCAGCCATGTTTCCCATGGCTCATTGGTCGCAACTGAGAATAAATACAATAACATTTCTCTTTGCAACTTTTTCCCCATAGGTTTATTTATGTTTACCCAACGTCCGATCTCTTACCGAGGGACACTGCCTGATAGTCCCTTTGCAACACCACAGGGCTTCCACCTTACTGGATGAAGACATCTGGGAGGAAATTCAGGTCAGCATGGTCATTTCATCATTGTAATGCGCAGGAGCAGTTTTTACAAAATAATTGCCAGTGGGTTTCTTTATTACCTTTGTCCAGTTTACTTTCTGAACTTACACATTTGTATACATTTCCCTAGTTGTGTACATCTCTAGATCATGTTTTCACCACTCACTCCCTTTTTAGTTTATTTCCCTTATGTGCTCCCTGTTTTGAAGGGTTTTTTAAAAAAAATTTTTTACTGAGATATAACTGATGTATAGCCTTACTAGTTTCAGGTGTACATCTGAAAGCTTTTGTGTACTAAACAAACCGTGACAAAGTAATAAGTATTTTTACTTAAAAAATCAGTGTAAGATTTCTAATCTCTACTTTTGTGGAGCAGGAGATAGCCATTCTTGACAAAGTAAGGTAATAAAAGAGATTTTCAGACAATAAAAAATAAATTTTGGAAGTCAGAGGTTCATATTCAGCATTTGCCATATTTTCCTGTAATGGAATTGGTCTCTGCTGCTGTGATTTTGCTATCAGCCTTTACTTTTATACTTTTCCCTTTATTACCTGGCCCAACTTTTAGATTCAGGATTTTTCTTCCCTCCCCTCCCCTCCCTTTCCCTCCCTTCCCCTACCCTGCTTTTTGTGGCTGATTCTGCAAGAAACTGGAAGGCACGACATGGGTGAAATTGCTGCTGAATTATTTCAAGACCGCATAATGACCAAAAAAGAAAAAAAATAAAACTCTTCATTTTTCTAATACTTGACAGTTGAATAGGGGTTACAGGGACCCCTAGTTAGAAAAAGTGAAAATTCTAAGACTGTAAAAGACAGTATGTACTGGTCTTTGCATCATGTTGCTAAAGATGCCCAAAGAGGAGATATTTTGACCACACGTTGTGAAATTCAGTCTCTTACTCCTTGTAATCTTTACGTTTATGCTGTGAAAGTAAAGGGCAGACTGTTACCATATATCTGTGGCCAGGCATGGGTAAGAATGTGGACAAATACACTTGATGTGGGAAAAAAATTTTTTCTAGTAGTGGATGCCAGTGCAGTAAATAATTTAAAGTGGAAGTATGCAAATTTGGTTTTCAGAATTATTTTGAGACTTTTCTGGAATGTCTTTTTAAAAATGTATGCATGCAAAACTGATTTAACTTAGAGCAAAATACAGTGCCAAAAAGATTTTAAGTAATACAGGAATCTAGTCTGTGTGTTTTATATTTCTGTAAGAAATTAAGCCACTTGATAGAAAACATTGAGGTGGATAAAGAAGAAATGTATTCATTCAGTAGATACTGAGGACATGAATGTCGATAATCCCGGTGTCCTGAGAAATGCAGAGATAAAATCATTAATTCTGCCCGTAGGTATGGTGTATTTTCGTACAGGTTATATTGCACTTCAGTGGATTTGGGAGCCGTATGCACTATGGAAAATTGAATGAGGGAGGAAAGCCAAGTTATCTTACACAGAGAATAGCATTATGGCTTTTTGTGTGATAAGAGAATTAGTTGTTACAAGTTGTAAATTAGTATAAGACAGTGAGCAAATAAAGTATTTGAATTCTAGCTTATTTAAAGAAATGTAGCTTCGGGGATTTTTGTTCTTACCTTCAAATATATCCAGAAGTTCAAGTTGGGGCACCTGGCTGGCTCAGTCAGAAGAGCATGCGACTCTTGATCTTGGGGTTTGAGTTTGAGCCCCATGTTGGGTATAGAGATTACTTAAAAATAAAAAACCTTAAAAAAAAAAAACCTTCAAGTTAATCACGCCCTGGTAAATATCTTTATGGTTATTCCCCCCTTCTAGAGAATATTTAACAAAGATTATTTGACTTAGGAAAAAATAATGTTTGGAAATGCAGGAGCCACTTTTTCTAAGTGATGTTTATCCCCATCCTCTAGTAACATTTAAATTTAATTTTGGATCTTATATTTAATAGAAAATGCAAAACTAAGTTTCAGCACAGCATATGGGAATAATCACAGATTTTGAATGAATAGGAGCCAGGTTTTTTAGTTTCATTAACTATAGAGTGAAGCTTGGTCCCCTTTAAAGTTATTCTTATCAGTTTGACAGATAGGTTTGAGCTTATGTTATCGTCAGACACCGTGGATCCATTATTTAAATATCCCAAATTAACGGTGTGGTGGTGGGGTCATTGCCTACAGTGGGCTTTGCTGCTGAGCGGTGTGATGGGGCCATTTCCCTGGGAAAGCTCCAGTATTGCACCCTCAGGTCTTTTTCTGGGGGCAATCAGACTCTCCAGAGACAATTCTTCCCATCTCTCACCTGGTGCATCTGAGACGGTTTGCTCCTGTTCTGGCAGACGAGTGGGGGAAGAAGGCTGGGGCAGCAGAATTTAAACACTGTGTAACATTTCCTGTAATGCCCCCGTTTTCAGACTCCAGGTGTGTCAGGTTTTGCCAGCCCAGCAAACTTACTGTTGACCTTCTACAGAGAATAATGCGACAGCGTTCTGCTGGTGTTGAGGGTATCGGCGTGTTAATTGCTTTTTTCAAAAGACTTCCATCTATGCCATTTGCTTTTTGCTACACCTTCACTCTCCTTCTGTAACCGCTTGGTGCTTACCAGTTCTTGAGCCTTGTGAGGGTTCTTTCTGTAGTGCAGGATGGCTGTCTTCTCTGCTACCCCTGCTGATCCCCTCCCGCCACACCTGCCAGGGATGAGCCAGCTTGCTGATGTTTAAGTCAGTTATTATGGAGTGATCTGATTTCCAGTGAGGCTTCTCTCGTTCTCTTTGTTCCAGTAATTTGGGCTGTTTTAAAAATTACTTTAATGTCATTTCTGAGTGGCTACTCCATGGAGGGCACAGAGTTAAATATATGTATTCTATCTCATAACATTTATCTCTGGATAACTTTACCTTTGGACATGTTCTATTTAGAAAATCTGAATAAATTATAGTATTAATATTATATGATCAACATTACATAGCTTTGATATTTATATTTCCAAGTATAATACTTTAATTTTCATTTCAAAAAGTTTTACTTATATACACCTGAATTGTTATAATGTGACTTGATACAAATTAAGAATTGCAACACTCTAGTATAGCTTACTTAAATATATTGTAAGGAATTTTAGTCTAGATGTGTTAACTAAAATGAGGAATGGCATGTAGGTGAGTAGTCATAGTTTAGAAATGTGGAAAATAGTGATTACCCAATGGGTAGAGTTTTTTCTACTAGAAAAATGGGAATGTTATATAATCCCCATAATATGGGGATCTATATCTCTGTGAAGCATAAAATAGTTTTGGTATGTTATAATAATGAACTAAAAAACTTTCTTCAGTGTTTGGTTGTTGTATAACTTAAAGAATGAGTATTATTTAAATACGTATAGTGTATGTGTTATACTGAGCTTCGGGAAGATCCTTCTTTAGTGGAGCGGGTAACCTCAAATTCTTTCATTAAACTCGTGTTTTTCAAGTACAGTTTTTTAATGCAGAGAGAAGTACTTGAGTGTTTGTGTGTGCCCTGCTTGTATGATGTTTATATTATCATAGGGAACTATTCTTGCATCACTACTAATTTAGTACCTTTAAGTTTGCATTTGTAATTCATGACTCTGTAATTCATGACAGACGTCTTCCTCACTGTCATCCACATAGTATTTAGAACAAGCATCGAAACAGTTAAACCAGGAAAGGGCTGTGGATCAACAGGAAAGCAAGGAAGTTTGTGAGACAATGTTACATTGTCGGTGCTGCTGCTGCTTTATATACATTTTCTCCTTTCTTCAAAGAAGCTTAGTTTTCAAATAGGTAGTTCTACTCCAGCAATGGTTTTCCTTTTTCTAGCCGGTAAGATTATGTTACCACTGCACTAGGTAATGAAATAAGTAACAGTTCATCGAAAATATTCATAATAAATAAAAATTCACAAACGGTAGCAGTTAACAACATAGAGACAGTCTAAAAAACTATCTTATAAAACCAGCTTTGTATATTTTTCCCATTTTGTTTTCTAAGTGTTTTGTGCAAGTGTGTTTGTTTTCTAAGTGCTTACTAGGCCTGCGAAGGTAACTTTTGGGAAAAACAACAGGGTAGAGGCGGGAATGGATGAACGGTTGTCACTTCCTGGCTCGTGAGCCATGTCAGTCTTAGCACCGATGTCTGTGAATCGTCCATCGAATTGTGGTCACTGCTGTTGCAAACAGAACCGAACTCACAGTGCTCAAGACAGGAAAAGTTAATCTCTTATGTCACGGTCCAGTGTGGGTTGGGCAGTTCCCAAGGCAGATCGCCCCCAGACATTTAATTGGGTATCCAGGCTCCTTCCATTATCAGGCTCTCCTGTGGTGGGGTCCTCTTTCAGGACCTTGGATGGAAGAAAATGAATACAAGAAGGCACACTGCCCCTTCACTGTTTCAAGGGACACATAAGTCACTTGTCACAAGTGACACCTATCATTTCTAGATACATTCCATTGCCCAGAATTAAATATGTCCCCACCTAAGTCCCAGAGAGGCTGGGAAATCTAGTCTTCTTGTTTGCCCAGGAAGAGGAAAATGAAGCAGTTTAGTGAACATGGCTTTTCTTGGGAAGGTTTGTTGTCTGCAGAAATCAGATTGGGGCCATGGCAAGTATAAAATTTGAATGACCACTTTCACCATGTAGATACCTATACCAGTATTTTATATTTTATGATTTTTTACCATAATTTAACCTCAATTGTGTGTGCACTGTTAATTTGGTTTTATGAAGTGTAGTACAAGATTCAGAGGATTTTTAAAGGGGAAGCAATCCTATATAGTCATCTCTAATGATTTAGCTAACAAGTCACCTGACAATGAGATTATTAGACTATTAGCCAAGACTTTGACAACAAATTGAGTCTTTAAAAGAGGCTTTGCTGAACTTCTCTACAGCTCTGGTCAGAAATGAAAAGCAAATCCTGTGTCTGTTGCTTACTAGGTATCTTTGTAGTTTATCTCAATGTATAATTATTTGATTTCCTTTTTTCCTACTTGTTCTTGTTTTATGAAATGAGTACAAAACGGAAGCGTGACAAGGCATTACTGACAAGTGATCATCGGAGGCCTGGTGGAGTCCCAGGACCCCCACCCCCCAGGCAGCAGCAATAAGTAGCTTCTCCCCTTTTGGGGTGTCCGTGGAGGCTGAGTGGGGAAGCTGAACAGCTGTCTGCACGTGGCAGTCGCTAGGCAGTGTCTGAGCCACAACCTGGCTGAATCTCCAGGGAGTTAGGCTGAGCTAAAGCCAGGAACCTCAAAAGGTGATGTGATTCCACCTGTACGACATGCTTGAAATGGTAGGATTAAAGAAATGGAGAACACAGTGGCGGTTTTGCCCATGTGATGAGAGAGAGTGTGGCTGGGAGCGTTGGGATTGCTCTGTGCCTTCACCGTGTCCCTGTTAATATCCTGGTTGTGATGCTGTACTGTGGTTTTGTAAGATGCTACCGTCGGGGGAAACTGGGGTAGAGGTGTATGGGATCTCTCCATTTTCTACATGTGATCTATAGTCCTAATTGAACAATTTAATTAAGATATTTGAAAGTTATAAATTAGCTGACAAATCTAGATTAAAAAATGTTTCAAAAATAAATTTAATAAGGTGGGGGGGGGGCACGCCTGGGTGGCTCAGTCAGTTAAGTGTCTGAATCTTGGTTTTGGCTCACGTCACGATGTCACGGTTCATGAGATCGAGCCCCGTGTTGGCCTCTGTGCTAACAGTGGGGAGCCTGCTTGGGATTCTTTCTCTACCTCTCTACCTCTTGTGCGCTCTCTGTCTCTCTCTCAAAAATAAATAAACTTTAAAAAAAATAAAAAAAAATCTTTCTTCCTCCTACTTAGACAAATATACTAACACTTAATAAAGATAGAATAAATATATGACACTCTACAAGGCCAAGTTTGAATTTCGAATTCTTAGACACCTTGGTGGTGTGGGGAGAGTCAGCTTCTGGCTACAGCCTTCAGCCTGGTCCCCTTTCATCTAAGCCCTGACATCATCCTGTACCACAGGGGATGTCCTGTGCATACCTGTGAGCGTCTGGACGGCGTGTCTGTGCTCCAGGACTCAGGGTATGAAATAATAAATATGTAAATAAGTAGAAAATAATAAAAAGTAGGGATTTTATAATAACGCTGAGTTCTTTGGGAAAAGGAAACACTCTTACTGTTCCACCATAGTATATTTGACTTTGATACACTTGGTGGGACATGATTGTATGTGAAAATAGGGGATGCTTGAGTATACAAGGTCCAAGTGCAGGGTCAGCAGACGTGTGTGGGAGCCAGTGGATGAAGATGCTGTGAGCCTAGGGAGATACTGGGAAGTGGGTTCCACACCCACCTTCCAGGAGGTACCTTCTGTGTTTTGTGGTTATTTTCCTCTGATTTTACTCCTTGAGTTTGATTTTATCTCTTCCTTGTCTTATTGTAGTCTTTTGGAACATTTCCAATATATGCACAAAACTCAGCAGAGTAAGTTTCAGTTTAAAAAGAAAAGTTGGTTAGGGGCGCCTGGGTGGCTCAGTCGCTTGGGCTGACTGACTTCGGCTCAGGTCATGATCTCACGGTTCGTGGGTTCGAGCCCCGCATCGGGCTCTGTGCTGACAGCTCAGAGCCTGGAGCCTGCTTCGGATTCTGTCTCCCTCTCTCTGCACCTCCCCTGCTCGTGCTCTGTCTCTCTCTGACTCTCAAAAAATAAATAAATGTTAATAAAAAAAAAAAAGAAAAGTTGCTTAAATATGTGAAATGATATAGTAGATTTAGAAAGTAAAGTAATGGTAAGGTAACAGTACGGAATCTAAACATTGTTGACCATTTATTTTTTATTTTAAAGGGATTTAGTGTACCTTTTATTGTTTTCCATATTTTGTCTGTAAGTGTTTTAGTTACCTCATCATTTTATTTTCTTTAGATGTTTAGGAAATCATTGGTAAAGATGTTTGAAGATAAAGGGTTGGACTGCATCTTTTTAGAAACTAACATGAGCATGAAGAAGCAGTACCATATGGTTTATGAGTGCATTCCTCTCCCGAAGGAAGTGGGCGACATGGCTCCCATCTACTTTAAGGTATTCTGGATACTTTTGCGTGCATCCTGTTTCACAACAGTGCTGTTTTATGAATACGGTTATCTTTTTTCTTGTATTTTTTGTCCTTATATACTAATATCAAACTTTATATAAAGAAATGCAGTAAAGCACACAAAAAAATTCTTTGTAAATTTCTGTAGAGAGAAATTTGGGATTTTGACCTTTAAAAAGCATGCTTATTTGAGAGTGCCTGGGTGGCTCAGTCGGTTGAGTGTCCAACTTCAGCTCAGGTCGTGGTCGCACAGCTTGTGAGTTTGAGACCCGCATCAGGCACTGTGCAGACAGCTTGGAGCCTGGAGCCTGCTTTGGATTCTCTGTTTCCCTCTCTCTTTCCCCCTCCCCTGCTCACACTCTGTCTCTCTCTCTCAAAAATAAATAAACATTGAAAAAAAAAAGCATGCTTATTTGTAAGTATGAATATACTGTTGAATGGCAGTTTATGATTTCTATTTTAATTTTTCAGTTCTGAAATGAAAAATCAGGGTTTTACCTTGAAGTCCTTTGTGGTCAAAATTATAGTCGTAATTCTAGAAAACTCACTGAAATTCACAAGAGCTGGAGAGAATTACATACAAATAGTCCATGTTACAATTGCTGAGACAAGTTACTGTTCTTTTAGTATTTAATACCTCATGATGCTATTTGTAAGAAGAAACTAGTATCTAACCTTGACATACGTTTTTGGACATAATTACTAGAGTTTTTAATCAGTTAAGTGTCATTATAATATTCAGGCAGCTTTTATAAGATAGCATGGTTTTGAGGCTGACCTGAATACATTATAATTTATAGGCTAATATAAATGCATGTGTAGAAACGTATATGAAATAGTAACATGTAAAGTGAAAAATGGAGGCAGTGTTTTATGAAGTGATGCACGGAGACTTTCCCGTGCAACATTTAGACGATACAGGATGGGAGAGTTTATTCGTGGACTGGACATCCCAGTACAAAGGATGGTGAGACTTGCTGAGGTTAATGAGGTGGTGAAAATACGCTTTCTCTCTACAGATTTCTAAAAACAATTTGATTATCTGATTTTAAGAAATATACTAGTAAAGTAGGAGAAAGAGCCAACTTGCCAGTTGTGTGTTAAGCAAAATCAGTTGGGAAAGAGATTATTATACTTTTCTTCATTTTTTTTTTTCTTTCTTTTTTTTGTATCTCCCCAGTAGAGTCTTAGGTGATTGTGACCACAGGCATTGAGGTAATAGGACATGTAAGCAGCCACTGTTGGTTATGTTGGGTGACAGAAATGTCATCACTTAGAACGGTGTGTCACTTTTCTACCCTAAACCTTTTATTTGATTTGCCTTCAGTTTTATACTGAATGTGCTACGTCATAGTATCAGCCCCAGTGCCCCATATGCCTTTTAAATATGGACCAGCAGTGTATCTGATGCTTTTAAACTGTGCTTATTTGAATGCTAATTTTATGTTTAAAATTTGCTTCATTAATGATGACAACTGTACAAAAATGAGAGTACTTGATACTCATCATCCTGGTTTTTCTATTAAATATTTCTTTACCATGTAGACTGGTTCTGTTGCTTAGGCTCGGAGGTCTTACAATGCCGCATCTATGCATTTTTCCCCTTCATTTTTACTTCTTTTTTATAGGGCCAAATAGTTCAAGTACTTGGTTGTCAGAAATTACTCTTTTGCGGAAAGGGCAGTAAAACTAAACAAATTTATTTGAGTAGGTTTCTATGAATGGGATAAGGAAGTTGTGAACTTTTATGTTCACAAACTTTTCGTTTAAATTAAATTGCTTAGGCTTATTAAGGATTGTATTTGTGGTGTAAAGTTGGGCTGAAGTTAGTACAAGAATTAAGAATGAGTAAATAATATTTCCTTTTTCCTAAAGATAGGACTTTAAAGAAAATTAAGGTCCAATTTTAAATAACGAATTAAAGCCTTAACCCATTTTAAATAATGAACCACCTACCATGTATACTCTATCTGTGATTAATTCACTGTTACTTTATTTTTAAACAGTCTCTTTGTGTTTGCTTATAAACTATTTTTTCATTAATAAATGGCTATTTCTTAGAAAGCCATAATGGAATCTGATGAAGAATGGTCTATGAACAAGAAATTGATCGATCTCTCTTCGAAAGACATCAGAAAGTCTGTAAGTATCTTTTTCTTGCCCTTGGTATAAGAAATGATCCTGATGTTTAGGGATCATTAATTGTCACATCTTACTTAAGAAAGAGACCATTTGGGGCGCCTGGGTGGCTCAGTCGTTTAAGCGTCTGACTTCGGCTCAGATCATGATCTCACGGCCTGTGAGTTCTGTGCTGACAGCTCAGAGCCTGGAGCTTCTTTAGATTCTGTGTCTTTCTGTCTCTCTCTCTGCCCCTCCCCCGCTCACACTGTGTCTCTCAAAAATAAATAAACATCAAAAAAAAAATTAAAAAAAAAAAAAAGAAAGAAAGAGACCATTTGACTGAGTGACTCAAGGTGAAGTAAGTAATTCTATGAATAAGAAATTCTTTTCATTCTACTTGGTCTAGCAAATGCTCCTTTGTTCAGATGCTTATGTGAATATTTATTCCCGACCTTCTGGCCTTGTGCCTTCCTCACCTTCTGGAGCAGTGCCTTCCTCACCTTCTGGCGCTGTGCCATTGTGGTGCCTACAGTTGGCTGTGACCACATCAGACTCTGCTGTAGGAGCTCCTGTAATGGTCTTCTCAGCCTCTGTGGAAGTAAGGAGAGGGGCCCTCTCGTTACTCAAATTATAACGAGGATAACATTTTCCTAGAGGCTCTATTTGATTTTGGAGTTCTTCCCCCCCCCCCCCCCCCATATAAAGATTACCTGTTACAATCTTTAAAACAGTGGCTAAGTTAGATTATGGGTTCATTTTTCTTTAGGGGAGTTTCCCAACCGAGCTTCACAGCTTAGTCGATCCACAGACTCACTCTTAGACACGTTACACAAGTTGAGTACCGTCACAAGGACCTCTCTCTTTTCTAGACGTCTAAATGAACTGGAATAGAGATATACTAGAACTGTGGATTCCTTTTTGGTTTTCTGTTCAAAACACACTTTACTGTACAGCGTTCAGTGAGTGAGAGCTGTTTACCAGGCACTCTTCTGTGTGCATTGCACGTGCTGGAACAGAACAGGGATGTGGACTCTGGGGGCGGGGCAGGCACTTCGGCCTGTGTGCTAGGTCATCCCTCTGCCCTCGTGTGTAGATAACGTTATTCGAGTGCAGCTACACCAGTTTGTTAGGTGCTGCTTTTGGAAGCTTTCGTGCAGCAAGGGCAGAGTGGAGAGTTGCAGCAGAGACTATGTAATCTTCAAAGCCCAGAACATTTTATTTAAATTCAGACTCTTATGTTTTCTTAAGTTTGCTCACCCTTGTTCTAATAGATGACACTAGGCTATTTTCTTCCATATATTCTTTTTGGAAAGCCAGACTCCTGATACAGGTGACTGGTAAGATATCTCATTGCATTTATTATGTCCTACTCAAGAGATTGAAATTTCATTGCCTTACTGAAGATAGGTTTAACACAAAGGTAAAACATTGTCTATAGTCTTCTTTTCTCCCCTTGCTGGCGAATTCGACCAGACAGTATATTAACTCCCCCCTTAACAAATGTCCTTTTCATTTCTGTCTTCTCTGAGCCTATAGTAAAACGTATGTAGGGGGCAGCTGAGGGGTTCATTCAGTTGAGTGTCTGACTCTTGGTTTTGCCCCAGGTCATGTTTCCAAGGTCATGGGATCAAGCCACGTGTTGGGCTCTGCACTGAATGTGGAGCCTGTTTGGAATTCTCTCTCTCTCTCTCTCTCTCTCTCTCTCTCTCTCTCTCTCCGCTTCTTTCTCTCTGCCCCTCTCCCCTGCTTACATGCTCCCTCTGTCTCTAAAAAAGAAAAAAAGGATACCTAGCATACACATCTATTATGCCTGAGTTTTTCACTTCTCATAATCTCCATTGCCATTAAATATTCTTTTTTTTCTTTTTTTTCCCTACATTTCTTTATTTTTTGAGAGACATAGACAGAGCACAAGTTGGGGAGGGGCAGAGAGTGAAGGAGACACAGAATCCGAAGCAGGTTCCAGGCTCCGAGCTGTTAGCACAGAGCCTGATGCGGGGCCCGAACTCACAAACTGTGAGATCGTGACCTGAGCCGAAGTCAGACGCTTAACCGACTGAGCCACCCAGGTGCCCTGCCATTAAATATTCTTTTATAACATGATTTTAATGGCATTTGAAAGTATTTCTAAGTAGAAGTTCTTAAAGATACGTATTATTCTCTATTTGCTATCCTGCGTATGCAGTTTTCTTCCTGGTGAACCATCTAGTACCTATTTTAAGTTTGTTTTTTAAAACGTGTTCCGTACTTGAGTCAAATGCCTAGGGAATTTTAATATTTTAACTAATATGGAAAATCCGAAACAGATACAGACCTTTGTAGGAACAGTAGTTGTATATTCTACTTGGAAGCATTGCCGAGATCCCAAGAGTTGCCTTTCTAAGTCATCACATAGTATCTGAGAGTCACAGCAGACAGGGAGTGGGCCAGATGACATCTCTGGTCCCTTTTAGCTTTAGGATTCGATAATTATGTGGATGGAATTGTGAAGAGAACTTGAGTATTAGGAATAATTCTAAAGGAGGTCACTTTTTAGGTTAATAAGCTTTTCAGTGGCTTTTTAAAAATGATAAAAGTGTTTCTGAGCACAAAGTGAACAATCTTGACTTATTTTAATGTTATTTCTATTCTGGAAGAACTTCATTATACTTATTTTTAAAACTCTGTGTCCTTGGTAGTTTCATAAAGTGTTTTACCTGCTTTGTGGGGTGGGGTGATTTTTTTATTCAAGTAAATTCTTGGCTTCTGGTAATTTATTCTGATTCTTTGTTGATTTATGTTTTTCTGCTGTGAGTATGAGCTTCTCTTTTTGTGCCCCCTTGCTCCCTTTCTGGGCCCTGATTTCTCTGTAGTTGTGTGAAGTTCGTGGCAATACACAGGGAAACACATCTCTCTGTGTGCTCAGTGCAGAGCACTTGTGTGTTATCAACTAACTTGTCAACAACACTGCTCGGTTTTCACAAGGCTGTGACATTGAGATTTCATGTGAATTCTTTCTCAACTTCTAATGTGATGATTGTAAGTTTAATTTTGTGATAGCTATAATTAAAAAACATCTAGCACATTTAGGGATTTTTAAGACTGAGGAAAGTCCATGTCAAGGAAAATTTGGGTTCACCCAGAGACCTTCAAGCTGAAGGACAATTAGAGCAAGTCAGGAGTAATACCTGGAAATATTGAAAGGGGCAGATTCAAATATTACTGTTTTGTTGTTGTTGTTGATGTTGTTGTTGTTGTTTACCATCAATAAAATGTTTTGCCATAGTTCTGTCAGTGTCTTTCAAGAGCGATACCAGAGGTCGTTCCCTCTGTCTGGCCGAGGCAGGAAAAGCAGAGTGGTAAGTGTGCACGCGCTTTGATACTAGAGCCTTCATGGCGCCTGCTGACGAGCCACCGTCCTGATGAGACAGCCGGTTGTCCCCAGGAGCCACAGGGAGAGGACAGACAAGCTCGTGGCAGCCCCCGCTCCTTGCAGAGCAGTGGTGTGTTTACTGTGCTGTCTCGGCACTTACGTCCTGAGTTGTTGAGTCAGTCACTTGGCATGGATGTTCGCTTCCTACCGGCGACGGAAGGACACAGATTTATTTTGTAGTCCTGGAGGTCACAAATACGAAATCTGCTGCACTGGACTCAGATCAAGGTCTTAGCAGGTGTGCGTTCCTTCTGGACGCTCTAGGGAAGAATCCGTTCCCTTCCCTTTTCTAGAAGCCTCTCGGGATTCCTTCCTTCATCTTCAGTTCCAGCGGTGTGGGATCTTCCAGTTTTTCTCTGATGCTGACTCTCCTGACTCTTACTTTTAAGTATCCTTGTGATTGTATTGGGCCCACGAGGATAACCCAGGATATCTCCTCATTTGAATATCCATAAACTAATTGCATGTGTGAAGTCCCTCTGCCGTATAAGGTAGTATATTCATGGCAAATAGAGGATTAGCATATATTTCAAGGGCCATTTTCCTGCCAGGTACAATATGTTACAGACAAAGGGCATGGCCCCCATCCTTACAGATTGCTTCCTCAAGTTCCCTCTCCCTTGAAGTGCTGTCTGGTAGTCAGCGTAGTTCCATAACTTTGTTTTGGCCATTCCCATTCATGCCTCACGTACAACGCTCTGTGTCACCTACCAAAAATATTCTTAGGGAGTCCTCTATCCTTTTTGCTTTGACCACCATGTTTGCACAAAGCCCTGTAATATTTGAATGACCTTCTCTGTGTGAGGCATCGGGCTTACCCTGGGTGCGCAACTTCTAGTTCATCCTCGCAGCAAACCTCTCAGTTCTTCATATTTCTCAGGAGACCCCGAGGTGGTAAATGACTGGCAGAAGGTTCAGAGCTTTGATTAGAGGCCTTCTCAGTCTCTTGACTTTATTTTTTCCTGACTGTCTAGGTCGTGTATTTGTTTATCCTATTCTGAAAATGTGAAAGTAAGAAAAATAAATAAAGCCACAAAACAGTAACCTGTTTTCCCTGCATTTGATGTTATATACTATTATATAGTGTGTGTGTATATGTATGTATATATATATATATATATATATATATATAAAATACATACATATTATATATATATATTTGATGTTATATTCTACTATTTGATGTTATATACTATTTTATAAACTGATTTTTTTACAACATTAACTACTTATAGTGAAATAGGCATGTGGGATTCAGGGCCAGAATGAGCATGTGCGTGCGTGCGCGTTTGCACGTTTGTGCGTTTGCGTGTGTGTGTGTGTGTGTGTGTGTGTGTGTGTGTGTGTGTCTGTCTGTGTGTGTGTAGAAAGGAGAGAGGAAAAGATCATAGTTAGTCCTGGAGATACTTTGAAATGAGGTTGGTTAACTAAATATTGTTATACCCACCTCACCAGTTAAGAAGAAATTATGATTGGGTTTAATTTATTTTTGATAAATAAATGGTAATAAAAATATTATGAGCAAAGCTCTAAGTATATGGTTAGGCCTCTCTTCCTGTTCTGTTTTGTGAGGGAAATATAGGAATGATACCCTTATTCTCTGTGTAGTTTAAAGAAAATTATTCTGTTATCTATATAAAAACACTACCTTTTCTTGCTGTTTTCCTCAAAGACAGGAAAAGAATTGGTTTTGATTATAGCTAAAGAGCTATCTGGCTGAAAGGCTACCAGATGAAATGTTTGACTCTGAAAGTTACGTCACTACGTATTCTTGAATTGGAAATTTATCATATGCTCTTGCTGTGAAGGGTTGCCTAACTTCCCTCATATCCTAGAGCAGGAGAAGGGATTGCACAGAACTTGCCAATTCCAGGCTGTACTCATGTGTGATTTATCTGTTTATTTAGGTACCCAGGGGCTTACCTTACTTCTCTGTAGATTTTGGCCTCCAAGGAGGGTTTGCCCACATCATTGAAGATCAACATAAATTCCCTCATTACTTTGGGAAGGTAAGCTCACAAGTTTAATAAAATTCCAGAGTGTTGTAGCAGTTTGGTAATAACACTTTTCTTTCAAAGGGAAATCAAAACTTGGGGCACAATATAGAGTGAAGTTGGTGAGTGCTCTTCTACCCAGTTTTAGAGAGAGAACCTCAAAGCTGCCAATAAAAATACCTCAGACTGTTGCTAACAGTCAGGAATGTCCCTTTGGAACCCACCATTTTGTGACATCGTCGAGAGTGAGGGTAGCCGTTTTCCTGTGGAGGCAGCCGGCCTCGTGCCACAAGGGTGACACTCTAGACACCCACAGTGAGTTTGCTCGAGGTGACTCCGCTTTGTGGAGGCTGTCCTTCCTTTCATCTCAACGATGGGGGAGCCGGGCTGCAGACAGGTTATGTGACCCGGTCACGCGCTTCTAAGGGACAGAACTGGTCCATGCACCTCTCATTCCTGGTTGAACCTGAGAACGGATGACCTCATGTCTGCACTTACGACGAAGCACCATGTGGTCCGAGAAGAGTATATGACTGAGTCATTTCACACGGTTTCTGGGCACATGTCTGCATGGCGATCGTAGATCGCCATTCGTTTCACTGCTGGGGGTGCAGCCACAAAGTAGGGTCCACTGCGTATCTGGGAAGTAGGTGAGGTAGTGTCAGGCGCTAGAACGAAACTAACGTGGCCGCTGCAACAGTCAAAAGAAGTCTGGGCAGTAGTAGTTCTAGAAGTGGCCTTTGAATCGAGTCTGGCTCAGGCTTTCCTGCTCATACTGTCCTCTGACTAGAGGAGCCCTCGTGAACTCTGCCCTGGGGCCCCTGTCTCCCTCCTCACTCTCATCTCCCCTGTATGGCCGTCCTCTACAGCGAGTAGGCTCGCGTCAGGAGGAATCTCGACCCCAGAGGTTCGGATTCAGAACTGTTTATTCTGTTGCCTTTAAAATGTTAGAGGCCCCAAGTCACATGCATTTTTGAACTGTTGAGATATAGTACAGAAACGTGTTTGAGAAATTTTCAAAATGTTTTTTCACAGAGTTAATTAGAAAGAAATTTGTTTTCATTGCTCTGAAAACCCCTGTTGTTTTAATCAGTAGAACTCTATAACTGAAGACTCTCAGACTCTGGATTCCTTCCTTCCTTCCTTCCTTCCTTCCTTCCTTCCTTCCTTCCAGCCTGATTTTTTTGAAAACAAAGTAAAATACCGATTTTTTTTTTAATTTTGTAAATTTAATTGGGAGATTGCAGTCCTGAACAAATATGTTTATATGATACTGTTTAAAAAGAAAGCTTCCTTAGCATGGCATCGCTGATCCGTTTCCCCCCAGATTTGCTTCTCAAGAAGCTGCCTGTGAGCCCAAGAACTCCCTTCAGCCTGCTGCCTAAGCGAGTGTTCAGAGAGCAGGAGGGGGATGGTCTCTTTCCATTCACAGCTGCTTCTGTTACCAAGACTCAGTGGTACCTGTATGGTACCCATAAGACAAAACTTGGTATTTTACAGAGACAGTGTTAGGCCAGTTCATAAACTAGGCTTGCTTAAACTACATTGCTTACTTGGGCTGATGCCAAGAAAATCCTCGCATTAAATCTAAATTTAGTCTTGATGTTTTCTAAAATTACTCTCTTTGTTGGGCCCTTTATTTCTGTTTCTCAGTGAAGGAGCTTACACTAAGCCTTTTCTGATATATCCAATAACTAGAATCTTCTTTTTTTTTGAGTCTCCATGTAGTCTGCAATGGCATTTACCTTATTCTGCTCTTTAAGACAGTTCTTTGTGTAGTTGGTCATTCTTCTGGTCCTACCACAGGCCCACATTCTGTTAGTTCTCTGAAGACAGGTAGATGTATGTTAGTTATCTTTGTATCCCCAACGACATTTGGTACTTGCTTGTACACAGTATGTCCCCTTGGTAAAAATGTTAAGAGCGTGTCCAGGATCTCACCACACAGCCCTGTGGAAGTAGACTGAACATGCAGAGTTTGACCCTCAGCCCAGTGTTGTCCTATGTTGCCATACTGCCCTCCCGTAAGCATTGCACGTTTCCCCCGTATCCTTGTGTATGTGGATACTCACAGGCATAAATTGCATTACTTTCTGTAGCTAACAGCACAGGAAGAGAATCATGAGGGAAGTAATATAGGATAATGAAAGCAGTCAAATCAAAATCCATTTCTTACAGGAGTTTGGAATGTGACTCTTAAAAGAAGGTGGTTTATAATTTTTAATTCTTTGTTTATTTGGATTATTAGTATTAAAATATGATTCTAGGGATGCCTGGGTGGCTCAGTCGGTTGAGTGTCCAACTTCGCTCAGGTCATGATCTCAAGGTCTGTGAGTTCGAGCCCCACGTCGGGCTCTGTGCTGACAGCTCAGAGCCTGGAGCCTGCTTCGGATTCTGTGTCTCCCTCCCTCTCTGCCCCTCCCCTGCTCATGCTCTGTCTCTCTCTCTCTGTCAAAAATAAATAAAACATTAAAAATAAAATAAAATAAAATAAAATAAAATATTCTATTTCCTGAATAAAGATCTCCAGCTAATAGAAGAAAATGGCTTATAAATATAAGGGGTAGTAGAGAGAATGTTGGCCTGAGATTCAACTGCAGTCTGACACCAGAGTTAATAACTGTTGCATGTTGGCTAACTTTTTCTCCATACTGGTTACCAGAACAGCTCATGAGGACCAAATTAATTAAATGTCACGCTCCCTTCCTCCCCTTTGCACCCTCTCTGGTAGATGTGCTAACAAGCAACAAAACGGACAAAGAACATGACAAGAGACAAAACTAGCACTGCTAGAATTCTAGGGCTTGCATAGTTAGAACTAACTGAAAACAAGATTTTTTTCCCCAAGTTTTCATTTAAAGTCCAGCTTGTTAACATACACGTGCAATAATAGTTTTAGGTGTAGAGTTTAGTGATTGACCATTTACATACAGCACCCTGTGCTCATCACAGCAAGTGCCCTCCTTAATCCCCATCACCTGTTTCTCCCATCCCTCACCTACCTCTCCGCTGTAACCATCAGTGTGATCTCTGTGGTTAAGAATCTGTTTCTTGGTTTGCCTCTCTTTCCCCCCCCCCCCCATGCTCATTTGTTTTGTTTCTTAAATCCCACATATGAATGAAATTGTAGCCATTTGTCTTTCTCTGCCTGACTTACTTCACTTAGCATTATACTCTCTAGCTCTATCTACATCGTTGCAAATGGCAAGATTTCATTCTTTTTGATGGCCAGCTAATATTCACATGTTCTTTATCCATTCATCAGCCAGTGGACACTTGGGGTCTTTCCATAATTGGCTATTGTAGATAGCGCTGCCGTAAACATTGGGATACATGTACCCTTCGAATCTGTATTTTTGTATCCTTTGGGTAAATACCTAGTAGTGTAATTGTTGGGTCATAGGGTAGTTCTGTTTTTAACTTTTTGAGGAACCTCCATACTGGAAAGTAAGATTTTTTAACTTGAAACTAATATGTGTGTAGAATTTGAGTATCATCTTGGAGAACTACTGACTTTTATACCTAGTATAAATATAAATAGAAATAGTTTCATTCTGTTTTCAGCATTTATACATATATGTGTCTGTATTTCTCTCATTCTTTAAAAGGAAATCATTGGTGGGATGTTGGATATAGAACCCAGGCTGTGGAGGAAAGGGATCCGGGAAAGCTTTGAGGATCAGAGGAAGAAGGCACTGCAGTTCGCTCAGTGGTGGAAACCATTCGACTTCACCAAAAGTAAAAAATGTTGAGTCAAGCCTTTCAGTTTTTAAATGTCTTCTTCAGATTCCTTTCAGTTTTATTTCTATTCTGTCTCAACAACTGACCCTCAGGCCACAGGGAGAGAAAGTCCTGCTCTGGGTCTCGGATGCCTGTGCATCACCGGATTGTTTCCTTTCCTACCTTGTCCTGCGCCCTTCCCTGTTGTCATTGGGGAGCAGGACCGGATACGGGGTGACCCTGCGTTCCCGCTCTGTCCCTGCGTCTTTGTGTTCCGACCCGTACAGTTAAGATGTGGAAGGACTTTCCTGAAGGACTGCTGAGGAGGGACAGCAGATCACCGGTTCAGAGGGAGGTGGGACTGCTTCAAGGTGGTGAACACTGTTGACCAGCTTCTCGTGAATATTTTAAACTGAGTTGGCATATTCAGTAATAATTGCAACTTCTCTTTGTAGCCTTTTATAGAAGAGCTCTTCATTTTCTACCAGTAGCAGATATATCACTGCTATTCTTTTTATTAAAGGAAGAAGAATGTTCGAGAATAATAAATTAAATAAAGCATCACATGTTCATGATTTGTTGGTTTCTATTTCTGGATTAAAAAAATTTTTTTTATGTTTGTTTTTGAGAGAGAGAGACAGAGCCTGAGCGGAGGAGGGACATAGAGAGAGGGAGACACAGAATCCAAAGCAGGCTCCAGGCTCTGAGGTGTCAGCACAGAGCCCGACGCGGGGCTCGAACTCACGAACTGGGAGATCATGACCTGAGCTGAAGTCGGATGCTCAACCGACTGAGCCACCCAGGCGCCCCTTAATTCTGGATTTTTAGATAGTGTCTTTGAATTTGCGGGATGTTGAAAGTAATTGTTCCAGATGACACAATTTACAGCTGTTTGGGTTTTGAAAGTTGAAAAATTTAGCCAAATTGTCATTTTGGGTTTGTAGTATTACAAAATCTTAAGTAATTAGAGTGTTCTGAATGTCTAGAGCACGTTCCGTGGCTCGGCACTTGATCGAAGCTTCATTTTTCTTTGTTCTTACACTTGGTATCAAGGGGTTTTGAAACCATATATTTAAAAAATATGACCATGGGGTAAGAGTGCTCCTATTTTTTTAATATGGGAGATGTTTTTGGTGTAACCCCTTCTCAAAGATCCTTGACATTTTGTCATGAAATGTTGAATACATAGAATCAGTGTGATGCATACTCTGGAGAAACTCCTAACTCTACACAGTTATTTTTTAATATCGGTGTCTCATTATTTCTTTAGTATGGCACAAAATGTTTATATTCTACCTGTAGTTTTTAAATTTCGCATATGAGTTGAAGTTTAGTGGTTTCATTTTCTCAGGATTTGCAAATTGAATTTAAGTATAATTATCAGATACTTGATAGTATCTGATTTTTTTTTAACTGCTATTTTCAAACTCGTTAAGCTGTATTGCAGAGACACAGAGGAATCTATGACATTTATGTAATCAGTGAGGTAACAGTTCGTGGGGAATTTTGGTTTTGTGCTAGTAGAGTGCAAAAATAAAAAGTACTTCCCCTGCTTTAAATTATTTTACAGTCTGGCGGACAAGGAGACGTGCGTCGATGATATAGCACGGTGTAAGTTCTAACGCGAGGTATGTGTCAGGTGTATCCGAGCGCCATGCTGAAGGACTCTTCACACCTCCTCTGTCTGTCTGGGAGGGTGACTTTGCTGCTTGTTTTACCGAGATTGTAGAACCGCAGAGACGAGATTTTCCACCGCACCTCCCAGTAGTCCTCCATGTGCACCCATGGGCTCTGCGTGCCCTCTTGCTAACTACAGATAAATTATTTTGTTGTTCTTCTCTGGGGCTCATCCACGCCATTATGTCCTGGATCTCACCCCCCTCACCTACTCAGTTGGCCCTACTCTCTCCCTATTACTAGGATTTTCCTCTCTCGGTAAGAGTGAGTTCCTATTAGCATATGAAAACATCTTGTAACGGTCCACCACAGACCCCCCCATCATATCCCCTGTAGCCATTTTCCTTCTCTGCTTGACAGCAAAGCTCGTTTAAATAATATTTGTGTCCTCTCCTTCCCTCCTCCTCCTGTTCTCAGTATGCTTAAACGCCCCCCCCCACCCCCTTCTACTAAAACTGCTTGTGTCAAGGTCCTCCGTGAACCTGCCGCATCGGTAAATCACGTAATTACTGCCCATGTTCCTCTTGCTCGCCTGTCGGCGTCACTGACAGACTCGAGACACTTTCTCTGCTTCCAGAGTGCAGTTTCTTATTTCTCCTCCTTCACTGCTGGCTCCGTCCTCCCAGCCTCCTTTGCTGGTTCCTCTCCAGCCAGTCACGTGTTGAAATGCCCATCCTCACTTCTTATCTGTTCTCTGTTACATGCTGTCTCTCAAGGTGATGTCATACTTAAAATGGTCCTATGGACCACCTTTAGGTTGGCTCATTTATTCAACAAATATTTGAGTGTTTTCCTTGTGCGGGTTACTGTTCTGAGTGCAGGGAATACACTATGAATAAAACAAAAATGCCTCCTTTGAGGAGTTCATATTGTATCAAGGAAGACAAACGTAGTAAATAAATTATCCAGAAAATGTCAGAGGTGGTAAGTGCTATGGAAAAAGGAAAAGTAGAACAGGACAAGGAAGACGCCTCTCAAATTTATGCCTTCATCCTGGACCTCTTCAGCGAACTCCAGAAACAAATACCAAGGTGACATCTCTACTGTATCTCATCTGTGAGATGGGCATCCCACCTGAACTGATTTCCTTCTCGTTCCAGGTATTTATAACAACCATTTCATTACACCATGTGGTTGTATAGATGAGGACTTTGGTTAGGGCTCAGCTGGATGATTTGCGTCTGTTTCCTGATGTCTGGGGCCTCAGCTGGAGTGACTCAAGCGTCTGGAGATGACTGGGGCCACACGTGTAGGGCCTCCGTTCTTCACATGGGCCATGTGTGCGTGGAGCTGGAATAGTCGAAATAGTCTTTCACTCACATGTCTGGTGCCTGGGACAGCTTGGGGACAGACTGATGACACTCTCTTCTCGTATGGCAGTTTCAGTGTAGTTGGGCTTTACCATATGACTTCTGACTTCTGTTCCAAAAGATGCTTCCGAGAGAGAAGAGGTGGAAGGTGCCACTCTCTTAGTTAGGGCCTGGGACCGGAAATCAGCACCGCGTCATTTTGCTGTGTTTTGTCTGTCAAAGTTGTCGCAGAACCCACCGTCATTCCAAAAGAGCGGTCATAAGTCTACCTCTTGCTGAGAGTAGTGTCAAATCGTTGGTGGCCCCCCTTCATCCACCACAGTCTGCCCTCCGGCCACCAATTTACACTCTCCCACATTAAAAATACATTCAAATCCTCCCAAGGAAGCCTTATCCCAGGAATGCACTAGGCCTGGGCTCGAGATTCAGGATCCCATCTACCCAGGCTCAGATACACGAGGCCCTTCAGATGCTTCAATCTGAAGATGCGTGAGTTTAAGAGACAAATTATCTGCAACCCAAACACACAATAGTGAGAAAAGCACACAATAACTTCAGTATAGGCACCTTCACTGAAAAAGATGGAAAATTCGAGACACATTGCCATCACTGTTGACTAGTTCTAACATCAGGTCGAGTGTATGTTGCCAGTTTCTTGATTAGGACTGCAGTCCTGCTTCTTGGAGGTGATTCTGTGGGGCTTTGTGCTCTGCCCTGCATACTCTTAGTTCATCCCTGAATCAGCCTTTTTTTCCCCCCATAAATAGCTGAAGACTCATGTTTCCACCTGAGACCAACGAGCCACGTTATCTTCTAGCCTCAAACGACCAAAGAATTGACAACATACATGTAGTGATGGTTTTTAAGACATGGGTATCAAGCAAGAAAGTATAATGATCCCTAAGTGACGGGAAACAAGTAAAATAAGCTTTGTGATGGCCCTGCCCTCTTGCTCTGAGACTGTCCTCATCTCATGGTGCCAGGTGTGGGACCCCAGTCAGAGCTTATAGAACAGGCTGAGTTAAGGACATAGACTTAGGAATCTTGGGGGCCCAGAGCCACGGGGCGGGTTAGGAGGGAATTACGTGCAGGTGCGGAGGCTACCTGGGGTCTCGCAAAGGTTGACCTACCCGAGAGGTTAGAGGTCACACTTCCCACTAGCTTGAATGGAGGGTGTCAAGACTGGGAAGTGCGAGTACCCACAATGGTGGTGAGTAGTGTGGAGTGATGAAATCTCAAGACTTAGCCCTCATCTAACCTTGACAAACAAATCTTTCATGCAAGAGGCAAAAGGATCAAGCTGTTTCCAAGTAACTTCACTGTGTCCCAGAACAAAGCTCGACAACACATAGGAATAAAACTATATCCAGTAGTCACAACATAAAAAGTGTCTGGAGTACCAAAAAGTACAAGATGGTAACTACATGGGTAAATATATAAGATTTTTCTTATTTATTACGTTTATTTAAAAGATACTTTATTGTTAAAGCAAGAACAATTAGTATGAGGTTTATAACGTAAAAACTAAATGACGATAATATAATGAAGGTGGGATGGGGACAAATGGAAGTATACTATTATAAGGTCGCCATACTCTGCTTGAAGTGGGGTGGTAGGACTTGAGCACAGACTGTGATAAAGATGGAGAATTCTGGGGCACCTGGGTGGCTCAGTAGGCTCAGGTAATGGTCTCACCGCTCGTCAGTTCAAGCCCCGCATCTGGCTCTGTGCTGACAGCTCAGAACCTGGAGCCTACTTTGGATTCTGTGTCTTCCTCTCTCTCTGCCCAACCCCGCTTGTGCGCACGCTCTCTCTCTCTCTCTCAAAAATAAATGTTAAAAACAATTTTAAGATGTAGAATTCTGAGCTGTAAAGCAGGCCTTACGATTAAAAAAAAAGCAAATAGAGATTTATAGCACTAATCCAATAAAGAAGATAAAGTGGAGCATGAAATAATACTCAATCTAAATGAAGGCAGAAAGAGGAAACACTACAGGTGGTACAGATAGAAAATGAGCAGCAAGATGATGGATTTAAGCCAAAACATTCTATCAGTAATACTCATTTTTTATAGCTGCTTGGCAGTTGAAAGCAGCACACGTTATTTCTCGGCTTCTGTGGGCCTGGAATTCAGGTACAGCTTGACTCATCCTGTCGCTGAGCTGGGGAAAGACCCATTTCCCCGCCCACTTGGTTCCTGGCACGGCTCACCTCCTTGCTGGCGGCCCCGTGTCCCTTCCCACATGAGCTTCCCCAACACAGCCCCTTCGTTCCCTCACCACCGGCGAGGAAGAGGGAGATGGTGACAAGGTGACCACTGACATCTTACACGACACAGTAACGTCATCACACAAAATTACACACACCCCTTGCCTTAGGGTATCATTGGAAGCACATCACAGGTCCTGCCCGCACGCAGGGGTAGGATCACACCAGGACGTGAGCCCAAAGCAGGATCGGAACACCCGGGAGAATGTGCCACTTCACATCTGAAGAGACTTAAACTGAATTCGTACATTTCTCCCATCTTCTTCTTCTTTGTCTTGCATTTTACTAATGTGTCTATCATAATCCGCAGAATGCATTCTTTTGCTTTAAACACCCACTTCTAAAGTATTTTTAATGAGAAAAAGAGCTTTTTATATTTGTTCAAATATTTGCTGTTTTTTGTACTCTGCATGCCTTTGAGTTGATTCACATTCGCATTTAGTGTCCCCTGAGTCAATGTGCATGTAAAGTCAGTTTGAGGTTTTTTTCAGGCTTGCCTTTTCTGTTTCCTGAGGTTTCTGAATTGTTGATCGATTCTGTAGTGATTTTTGTTTTCTTTTCCCCCCTTGCTTGCTCATGTTTTTATATCCAAGTGATCTCCCTAGTTCTATTTTTTTTTTAATTTTTTTTTTTAATGTTTATTTATTTTTGAGACAGAGAGAGACAGAGTGTGAACAGGGGAGGGGCAGAGAGAGAGGGAGACACAGAATCTGAAACAGGCTCCAAGCTCTGAGCTGTCAGCACAGAGCCTGACGCGGGGCTCGAACTCACAGACCGTGAGATCATGACCTGAGCCGAAGTCGGACGCTTAACCGACTGAGCCACCCAGGCGCCCCTATTTTTTTTTTTTTTTTTTTAATCATCTTGTTTTTGAGCTCTGGACATGAGATTTTCATCAGGCTTCTCAAGACGCAGTTTATAGAAATGTCTTTCTTTTGTGGTTGATCTTTCTTCTAACTGGGTTCTTTTTAGTTTGCGTGTTTTGTTGGAACTCATTTATACATTTATTCTTTTACTATTGTTTTGCCAGGGTGTGTATACAGAGTTGCCACAGTGTTTCTTTTCATCAGCTCATGCTTGGAGGTCTGTGCTTCATGATGATGGTTACAGTGTTATTTGGTACATAAATATTCATCAGCGTAATTTATTTTTTATTGTGAATTGTGGCTTTCAGCATTAAACAGGGAGCAGCCCTAGGCTCCTGAATCACCTCTTGTAGGAATATTGCCAACCCATTAGTAACACCTGGTTTGGATTTTATAAGAGCAATGAATAGACTCTACCTTTTAGAGTCATTAGAAATTTTAAATTTTTGTTGAAGCAGCCTGAGCTACTATAGAAATTGGCACTTTGAAAATTGGGAGCTTCTAAACAAAAGCCTTTAAGATATGTGGCATTGGTTCAAGTGCAGCCTTCTATTTTTAGCACCCAGTTTCCTTGTGTGTGGATAGTCCTTATAATATGGAAGTAAGTGTAGGGAACTCTGGTTCTGATGTGTTTGTATTCTCTGAACATGAATTGTTACTCATAAGGTGTGTAGAGATCACATGATGTCAGTTCGTCCATTTATTTGGTGTCACTCTCTTGAATAATCAGTTCCGACTTGTCCACTGGGTTGCCAGTTGTGACAGCTACTTAGTGCTCATTAAAGGAACTCGGTAAAATAAATATTATCATTAAGATGTCAGCCGTGAAAACAATTTTTTACGTGTTAATATAGTGTTAGGTTTTAAAAGGGAACGCTAAGCAGTGTGTGAAAAACCATTTAAATGGGTGTCAAAAGGGAGAACTTTCTCCAAATGGAATTATGAGTGTCCTTTTAAGAACCTTTAAAGATATAGACACATGATGTAAAGAGAGAAATGAAAAATTCGAGTCCCATCACCTCAGTGTTAGCCAGATAACGCTTAAGTCTTTAGGCTGCTGCTCTAGATGATGTAGGATTTTGCTGGAACGTGTTTTGGTTTACAGATAGTTAAAAAGGAATCTTACTCATTTTTTCAAACAGTAGAAACGTAAGTTTTTGTTTTGTGAATCCCTTTGGAATTACTAGTGATTCTTTGTTAATGTTTGTTTCATTAAAAAAAATTTTTTAATGTTTATTTTTGAGGGGGGCAGGCAGAGAGAGAGGAAGACACAGAAACTGAAGCAGGCTCCAGGCTCTGAGCTGTCAGCATAGAACCCTACATGGGGCTTGAACTCAGGAACTGTGAGATCATGACCCAAGCTGAAATTGGATGCTTAACCGACTGAGCCACCCAGGCACCTCTGTGTTTTTATTGTGCTCTCATAAGTTGTGCTATTTTTCCTGGAAATGAAAAAGATATACAAAAGGGAAGACTATGAAATTAGTCATTACTGAAATGTCATCTCGGTGATTAATTTGGTTAAACAATAATTCCTGGAGCACCTACTGATGATAAAAAGCATTTGCTCTTCAAGGAAACTTTAGATTCCTTCCTGGATATCATAACACAAGTCAATAGCAAATGTAAGTAGTATACTACTTAAGTCAGCTAATTAATTTTACCCATTTTTTACCCTCACATTTTCCTCAGGAATTAATTAATTAATTAATTAATTTACATACAAATTAGTTAGCATATAGTGCAACAGTGATTTCAGGAGTAGGTTCCTTAATGCCTCTTACCCATTTAGCACATCCCCCCTCCAGTAACCCTCTGTTTGTTCTCCATATTTAAGAGTCTCTTGTGTTTTGTCCCCCTCCCTGTTTTTATATTATTTTTGTTTCCTTTCCCTTATGTTCATCTGTTTTGTCTCTTAAAGTCCTCATATGAGTGAAGTCCTAGGATTTTTGTCTTTCTCTAATTTCACTTAGCATAATACCCTTCAGTTCCACCCACGTGGTTGCAAATGGCAAGATTTCATTCTTTTTGATTGCCGAGTAATACTCCATTGTATCTATATATCACATCTTCTTTATCCATTCTTCCATTGATGGACATTTGGGCTCTTTCCATACTTTGCCTATTGTCGATAGTGCTGCTATAAACATGGGGGTGCATGTGTCCCTTTGAAACAGCACACCTGTATCCCGTGGATAAATGCCTAGTAGTGCAATTGCTGGGTCATAGGGTAGTTCTATTTTTAATTTTTTGAGGAACCTCCATACTGTTTTCCAGAGTGGCTGCACCAGCTTGCATTGCCACCAACAATGCAAAAGAGATCCTCTTTCTCCGCATCCTTGCCAGCATCTGTTGTTGCCTGAGTTGTTAATGTTAGCCATTCTGACAGGTGTCAGATGGTATCTCATTGCGGTTTTGATTTATATTTCCCTGATGATGAGTGATGTGGAGCGTTTTTTCATGTGTCAGTTGGCCGTCTGGATGTCTTCTTTGGAGAAGTGTCTATTCATGTCTTTTGCCCATTTCTTCACGGGATTATTTGTTTTTTGGGTGTTGAGTTTGCTATGTTCTTTATAAATTTTGGATACTAACCCTTTATCTGATATGTCGTTTGCAAATATCTTCTCCCATTCTGTCGGTTGCCTTTTAGTTTTGCTGATTGTTTCCTTCACTCTGCAGAAGCTTTTTATTTTGATGAGGTCCCAGGAGTTCATTTTTGCTTTTGTTTCCCTTGCCTCGAGATGCATTCAGTAAGAAGTTGCCGCGGCCAAGTCAGTAATCTTCTTAGATGAGTGACAGTTCAAAAGTACCTTGGGGATGATGGTAGTGACAGTGAGTTTTTGAACCTCACTAAATGCTATAAATAGCAAAGCAACTAAAATGCAAAACTGAAGACCCACAGAAACCATCTTCAAAACAGAGTATTCCCATAGCCCCCAATTATAGTATGCTTGTAGGGACAGACTGCCAACATTCATAGCCTCTGAGCAATATCAGCATCTGCACAAGAGGGAGTGGAGGGAAAACACATGGCCTTTTAATGTCCCCAGGTACAAAAGAACCCTCCAATTGCCAAAAAGTGCTTACTGTAAAGCCTGACAACTTAGTCTGAAAAGAGCAGCCGAAATTGGAAACAATCCCAGTTGGGTTGAGTCTGATGGCATCTGATGGCCGTGAAGTTAAAAGAAATAAAGAGCTACTCTGGCATGTTCACTGCCTCTGAAAGTAGAGGCCGACTGTCTTCATTCAAAACAGTAAGTGACAGGAGATAATGTCAGTTAAATCCCATGCGAAGTTTTCATGAAATAAATGTGAGAGATTAGGAACCAAACAGTATTCCTATAGACAGAGCTCACAGATAGATATGTCTTCAAACTGATGAAAACCATAACTTCGTAGTTCAAAATGAGCTTAAAAATTTAAGAAAATGATATAATGTATGAAGAACAAACAGCATATATTAGGACTGTAAAAAAAACCTCAGAGATGAAGTGAGGAAAGGAAGATTTTACATGATTATTTATTTACTTTAAGAGAGAGAGCATGAGCAGGGGAGGGGCAGAGAGAGAGGGGGAGTGAGAATCCCATGCAGGCTCCATGCTGTCAGTGCAGAGCCTGATGCAGGGCTTGAACTCATGAACCATGAGATTGGGACTTGAGCCAAAATCAAGTGTCAGACACTCAACGGACTGAACCACCCAGGTGCCCCAAAAGGAAGATTTCAAATGAGAGTTTCCAACACTCAGGAAGGATTTAGGATTCAGAAATGAAGACAAACTAGGAAAAAAATATATATAACAGATAACTTAATAGAAAAGTAAGCTGTAAAGAGGAAAGCTTTTTTTTTTTTTTTAATAAAAAAAGATGTAAAAGTTGAAGAGAATGTGATGGATACAGAAGATAGGCTGGACTTGAACACAAATACAGTAAAAAACTTTGAAGAAGGAAATCAAGGCAGTGAACAGAACAGGAAGAAGGAGGCCCAGATAATGTCTCGAGATTTTACTAAGCCTTTAAATGCCCAACGATCCTAATGCCTCTTAAGCTCTTTCAGTGCGCAGAAGGAGAACTTCCAAACCAGTTTCATGAAGCAAGTATACTCTGATCCCTAAACTTGAGAAAGGTCGCACCAAGATAGAAAACTCGCAATATCATCTGTCATTTATTAATATTGATGCAGAAATTATACACTGATATTAGTAAACATGGAGGGCGTCCAAGATGGTGGTGTAGGAGAATCATGAACTCACCTTCTCCCACACACCACAGCTACATATGGATTATTTCTCTTTGGAAAAGATCTTGAAACTGGCTGAACTGCTCCACAACAAATAAAATGACCTCATTGAGACTTATAGGACAGGCAGAAACACAGGCTGGCAACCACCACCCCCACCCCCCCGCCTCCCCTACCCACCCCAGCTCACAGACATGAAATTGGGAGGGATCTCACCAGACAGGTGCTTCTCCTGGAGGAGTGAGGGTCTGGCAATCTGACCTCTGGGACCTGCAGGGGGAAGATGAGCCCCTTGAAAGTCTGCCCTGGAAAACTGTGGGGGTCCCAGAATTCTATAAGAAGCTAAGATTCCCCTCTTGGAGTATTTGTATGCAGTCCTGTTTGCCCCCAGGGCCAGCGAGCAAAGAGTGCTTTGGAAAGTGCCTAGACTATATGTGAGGGAGATTGATTTGCTGACCTGGGGGTATCGGCTGGAGGGGCAGGGGCCAGTTCAGACTCTCCCCCCAAAACAGAGGTGTGTGCAGATGCTGTTGCTGCACTGTCCGTGCAGCCTGCTAAGCACGGGTGGATGAGCTTGGACACGGCACCTTCGTACCACGTTGCTGGGATGGAACAGGGTAAACAGTCATAGCAGTTGCTCAGGCCAGTGAGTGCAGGTGATGGCAGTGTTTTCCCATTTCCTGGCTGCAGGGGGCAAGTACGAGTGGTCATGGAGTTCTCTCACTTCCTGGTGAAAGGCTGCAAGTGTGGGCAGTTCCCATACTCCACTACCCGCTGGCCAGAGCTGGTGAGCATGAACGGTCACAGCATCCTTCCACTCTCAGTCTAAAGCTGTGTGCAGACGCTGGCAAAGCACTCTCCCCCTGTGTTTCTGAAGCCCGTAGGCACAGGCATTCAAGACATTTCACATTACTTTTCCGAGATCAGCAAGCGTGCGCTGCCCCCTGCACTCTCCAGCTGCCTTGACAGCAAGGAAAGACAGGTGTCGGCAGGCCACTTCCCCCAGGGCACGGCAAAGACAGACTGAAACAATCCCAGTCTTCCTGTGAAAGAGGCCTATTAGCCTGGAGCTTCAGCTTGAGGGACAGGTTTCAGGTTTCCCACACATCTAGAGCCTAAGTAGAGGGACAGAGTCCTTGTGTACCCCTTTGGCCTCACTACAGGTTAGTAAGACTTCCCAGAAAGGGGATTATACACTCATGTGGAGCTCCAATTTTTGCAACTTCACTCAGAGGACACCTTCAGATCTCCAGTCTGGAGGCCACAGGGATCATGATTTTGGCCCCACAGGATTGTATATATATTCATGCTTCAAAAACTGCTACCTGAGCATCTGCCTTCCAGTCAGCCTGAAACTAGATGGGAAATGGGATTCTTCCCCTTGGATCACTGACAGGTCTTGGCACACTCTCAACAATGGGGGTATATCAAGAATAAATCAAGCAGTTTAGATAGTCACAAAAGTTGGGAAACAACGAAGAGCTAGAGGAAGGTTGAATGAGAAAGATTATCACTTATGCAAGACCAGCTTTCAAGGCTGAGAGAGATAGCTGTCTTCATGCACAGAAACACAAGAGAGTTGGCCAAAATGGAGAAACAAATATGTTTCAAATGAAAGAACAAGAAACAAGAAAACCTCAGAAAAAGACCACAATGACACAGAGATCAGTAATCTACCTGATAAAGAATTAAAAGTAATGGTCATAAAGATGCTCCCCAAACTCAGGAGAAAAAAAGATGAACACAGATCTTCGAGAAAAAAACATCATAAAGTACTGAACAAAAGTCAAAGAGCTGAAGAATACAGTAACTGAACTGAAAAGTACACTGAGGGATTCAACAGCAGACTGGATGAAATAGAAGAATGGATCGGTGAACTTGAATATAAAACAATGAACTCTCAGACATAGCACCTGAAGGAAAAAGAATTAAAAAAAAAAAAAGATAAGGGACTTCTGGTATGACATCAAGCAGAATTACATTTTCAATTAGGGGGTCCCAGAAGGAGACAAAAGAGAGAAAGAGGCAGAAAACTTATTTGAAGAATTAATGGCTGAAATTTTTCTCAACCTAGGGAAGGAAAGAGACATTCAGGTCCAGGAAGCCCAGAGTTCCAAATAAGAACCTAAAGAGAGCCACACCAAGACCATTAGGATTGAAAGGTCAAAAGTTAAAGGTAGAGAATCTTAAAAGCAGCAAAACATATCATTACATACAAGGGAAACCCCATAAGGATATCAGCAGATTTCTCAGAAGTTTGCAGGCCAGAAGGGAGTGGCATGACATATTCAAAGTGCTGAAAGGAAGAACTTTCAACTAAGAATACTAGACCTACCAAGGTTATCATTCAGATTTCAGGAGAGATAAAGAGTTTTCCAGACAAGCAAAAGGTGAAGGAGTTCATCACTACTCAACTGGCCTTGTAAGAAATATTAAAGGGACTTCTTTAAGCTTTGGAAAGAAATGGCATTAATTAACAAAGCATATGAAAGTAAAATCTCACTGGAAAAGGTAAATATATAGTAAGGATAGTGGATTAATCACTTATAAAGCTACTAAGAAGGTTAAAAGATAAAAGTAGTAAAATTAACTAAAACTACAGTAATAAGGGATACATGAAATAAAAACAGTATAAAAAGTGACACTGAAAACATTAAATGGTAGAAATAAAAATGTAGGTGTATAATGTGTTCAAATTTAGGTTGTTATCAATTTAAAAAGACGATTATATACATAGGATGATATATATGAATCTTAATGGTAACCACAAAACAAAAAACTTACATACACAAAAGAAAATGAGTAAAGAATCTAAGAATAACACTAAAGAAAGTCATCAAAACACAAAGGGATAGAGAAAGAGAAAGCAGGAACAGAGAGGAACTACAAAAACAGCCAGAAAAAAATATGAACAAAATGGTAGTAAGTATATACCTATCAATGATTACTTTATTATTTTTTTATCAATGATTACTTTAAATGTAAACAGACTAAATTCTCCAAATAATAGATACAGAGTGGCTGAATGAAAAAGAAAAAAACAAAACAAAACAAAACAAAAAAAAGATCTGTATACTGACTACAAGAGAATTACTCCAGAAATACGGACATGCACAGATTGGAAGTGGAGGGATGGAAAAAGATATTCCATGCAATTGGCAATGAAAAGAAAGCTGGGTAGCTTTAATCATATCAGACAAAACAGACTATAAAAAAAAAAAAACTGTAATAAAAGACACAGAGGAACTACCTAATAATAAAGAGGTAAATCTAGCAAGAGGATACAACATTTATAAATATATATCCACCCAGAATAAGAGCACCAAAATATATAAAGCAAGTATTAACAGACCTAAAGGGAGAAACTGGCAGCAATACAATAATAGTAGGGAGTTTTAACACCCTATTTACATTAATGGATAGATCATCCAGGCAGAAAATTAATAAGAAAATACTGGCCTTAACACAGTAGATCAGATGGATTTATTATATACATACAGAACATTCCATCCCAAAGCAGTAGAATGCACAGTCTTCTCAAGTGCACATAGAATATTCTCTAAGATTGATCACATGTTAGACCACAAAACAAATCGCAATAAATTCAAGAAGTTTGAAACTATATCAAGCATCTTTTCTGATCACAATGGTATGACACTAGAAATCAGTTACAAGAAGAAAACTGGAAAACTACAAATAGGAGGAGGTTAAACAATATGTTACCAAAAACTACTAAGTCCTGGAAGAAATCAAAGGAGAAATAAAAAAAAATACATAGAGACAAGTGAAAAAAGAAATATGAGAAATCAATGGGATGTAGCAAAAGTGATTCTAAGGGGGAAGTTAATAGCAACACAGGCCTACTTCAAGAAACAAGAGAAATCTCAAACAATTTAACATTACACTTAAAGAATTAGAAAAAGGACAAATCCCAAAGTTAGAGGGAAATAATAAAGATCAGAATGGAAATATATGAAATAAAGACTAAAAGGACAACAGAAAAGATCAATGAAACTAAGAGCTGGTTCTCTGAAAAGATAAACAAAATCAACCAACCTTTAGCTGGACTCACCAAGAAAAAAAGAGGGCACAAATATATAAGGTCAGAAATTAAAGAGAAGTTACAATTGATAACCACAGAAATACAAAGGATCAGGACAGACTGTCATAAACAATTATATGCCAATAATATTGAAAAACCTTGAAAAAATGGATAAATTCCTAGAAATTTACAGTCTTTCAAGACTGAAATATGATGAAATAGACAATCTGAGTAGGTGAATTACTAGTAAGGAGATTGAATCATTAATTAAAACTTCCCAACAAATATCTAGGACCAGATGGCTTCACTGGTGAATTCCAGCAAACATTCAAAGATTTGTATTTATTCTTCCCAAACTATTCCCAAAAATTGAAGGGGAGGGAATGCATCCAAACTCATTTTATCAGGCCAGTATTACCCTGATACCAAAACCAGAAAAAGATGGGGGCAGGGGGGAGCCAAGAGAAAAGAATAGAAAAGGAAAAGGAAGAAAATTACGGATCAGTATCTCTGATGAAGATATACACAGCAATCATCAACAAAATATTAGCAAACTAAATTCAATGATACATTAAAAATATTACACCATGATCAGGTGGGATTTATTCCAGCCAGGGATGCCAGGATGGTTCAACATACAATCAATCAATGTGATGACCATATTAGCTGAATGAAAAATAAAAATCATATGAGCATCTCAATAGATGCAGAAAAAGCATTTGACAAAATTCAACATCTATTTGTGATTAAAAAAAAAATCAACAAAGTGCATACATGGGGAAAATACCTTAACATAATAAAGGCCATATATGACAGACCTACAGCTGGAAGCTTTTTCTAAGATTAGAAATAAAACAAGGATGCTTACTATTCCCACTTATGTTCAACATGGTATTGGAAGTCCTACCTACAGCAATTAGTCAAGAGAAAGGCATACAAATTGGAAAGGGAGAAGTAAAACTTGCTGTTTGCAGGTGACAAGATACCATTTATAAAAGAAATTGTTGGAACTAATAAATGAATTCAGTAAAGTTTCAGGTTATAAAATTAATATACAGAAATGTTTTTTCTATACAGTAATAACAAACAATCAGAAAGAAGTAAAAAAAAAAAAATCCCATTTACAATTGCATCAAAAACAGTAAAATACCTAGGGTAACTTTAACCAAAAAGGTAAAAGATCTAAACATTGAAAACTATAAAACATTGATCAAAGAAGTTGAAGAAGACACAAAAAATAGATCTTCATGCTCATGGATTGGAAAAAATTAATATTGTTAAAATGTCCGTACAATCCAAAGCAATCTAGAGATTCAACGCAATTGTTATCAGAATTCCAATGGCATTTTCTTTATAGAACTAGAACAAATAATTCTAAAATTCTTATGGAACTACAAAAGGCCTAAAATAGCCAAAAACATCTTGATAAAGAAGAAAAAAGTCAGAGGTATCATTTTGCCTGATTTCAAAGTTACCCTACAAAGCTATAGCAATCCAAACAATATGGTATGTATATAAACAGACACAGAGATGCATGGTACAAAATAGAGATCCCAGAAATAAACCTATGCATATATGGCCAATTAATTTGTGAGAAAGGAGGCAAGAATATAAAAAGGGGGAAAGGACAGTGTCTCCAATAAGTGGTGTTGGGAAAACTGTACAGCTGTTTGCAAAAGAATGAAACTGGACCACTATCTTATACACAGAAATAACTCAAAATGGATTAAAGACTTGAATATAAGACCTGAAACTGTAAAACTCCTAAAAGAAAACATAGGCCATAAGCTCGTTGACATTGGTTTTAGCAATATATACATATATTTTTGGATCTGACTCCAGATGCAAGAGAAACAAAAGTGAAAATAAGCAAATGGCACAACATCAAACCAAAAAGCTTCTGCACATTGAGGGAACCATCAACAAAATGAAAAGGCAACCTGGTGAATAGGAGAAGGTATTTGCAAATTATGTATCTAATAAGGGGTTATTATCCAAAATATATAAAGAACTTCTATAACTCAATACCAAATAAACAAAAACCCAAATAATCCTATTAAAATGGGCAGGGGAACTGAATAGACATTTTTCTAAAGAAGACATACATATGGCCAGCAGACATATAAAAAGATTGTCAACATCACTAATCATCAGGGAAATGCAAAAAAAAAAAAAATGACAGAGATATCACCTTATGCCTGTCAGATTGCCTATTATTAGAAAGAAAGAAAGAAAGAAAGAAAGAAAGAAAGAAAGAAAGAAAGAAAGAAAGAAAGGAAAGAAAGAAAGAAAGAAGAAAAGAAAAGGAAAAGGGAGAAAAGCAGGTGTTGATGAAGATGTGGAGAAAAAGGAACCCTCACGCACTGTTGGTGAGAATGTAAATTGGTGCAACCACTATAAAAAATAGTACGGAGGCTCCTCAAAATATTAAAAATAGAGCTACCATGTGATCGAGCAATTCTTCTGGTTATCTACCCAAAGAAAATGAGAACATGAATTGAAAAAGACACGTGCACTCCTGTGTTCTTTGCAGCATTATTTACCATAGCTAAGATGTGGAATCCACCTTGTCCATCAATGGATGGATGAATGGGAAAAGATGTGGTATATATACATATATAGTGGAATACTAATTATCATAAAAAGGAATGAATTTTTACCATTTGCTACAATATGAATGGACCTTCAGAGGCTTCATTCACTTTTTGCTTTATTCACATTGACATTCGGTCTTAATAAGCTTCTTTGCCATCATCACACACAGGAAGTTGTAATGATGTTGACCCCAACCCCATGATTTCCAGAATACTATTTGAGGAATTTTGGCCTGATGTTAGTTCCAGGTAACTAATATCCACCACAGGTTCAGATTGAGAAATTTGATGCTTCTTCTAATCTGCCAAAAACCCCAGTTGACTTGCTAATAATACTATAGAGTGTATTCAAATAAGTCAGCAAACATTACAAAATGTATAAATTTAATGTAGAAAAAACTGAGTGACTTAAAAATGCAAAAAACCTAAAATATTATTTGCTATGAGTGTAAATAAAAACAAATAATAGGGGAGAGGATGAAAGTTTATATCCAACAGAATTTTCTCTGCATGGTATACATGCACTCTCTATGAAGTTAGACTCCAGTGTTAATGATTTGGCCAAAGCTTTCTGCTTTTGGTAGTGGCAGACTAGGAAATACGAGCCAGCTTTCACACACAGAAGCTGAAGTATCTAGAAAAATGTAAGGCAAACCAAATCCACCTGCTTGAAGGTACAGAAAAGAGTTCACAATGTAGTAGAGTCTAGGAGAGAGAAGTATCCAGAGAAATCCAACATTTCCTATCACTTTGCCACTGGGGTTAATTACTGATTCCAGAAGCCAAGCTGCATTACATGTGCAGCGTTTTATTTGTTGAGGCAATCCCAAGGATTTACCCAGTTGCAAGTGCAAGAGAAGTAGACTTCACCTTTTGCTAGGGGAAGGGCAGGGTATTCAAAGAGCATACAGAATGAAAATATTAATACATTCATTTCTGGAAAATACAGTCTGTTATAGAAGGTCAATGGAGTTAAAGTGTCCAGAGTCTGCAGAGTGTTCAGAGGGACACCTGGGTGGCTCAGTCAGATTTCGGCTCCAGTCATGATCTCACGAACCCATGAGACCCATGTCCATGCTCAGCATGGAGGCTGCTTAAGATTCTCTCTCTCTTTCTCTCTCTCTCTCTGTATGCCCCTCCCCGACTTGCTCTCTTTCTCGAAAAAAAAAAAAAATTGAAAAGCAGTAGTACCCATTAACACTGGACTTTGAAAACTCAGGGCTGCATAATGTAATCATTAAGGTGACCAGTGGAAGAACCATCGAAGAAGTGTGTATCACTATGCAGCTAATAGACAGGGATATGTAGTAACAGAAGACAAAAAAAGACAAAGCAAATATAGAACACATGGTTGAAGAAGAAAAAAAAAACAAAACCCTATGGTAAAATGGCAGTTTTAAATCTATACCATCAAGAAAGATTGTCAATCTGTATTTTAAAAGTCAACCACCAAATCTGACCAATTTTCTGTGAAATCTGGCACTGAGAAAGGTCATGGTTTGTGTTTTGCAATCTGGTCTCCTTCCATTTCTCACGGTTGGTTAATTCAATAAGGGTCGAGTCAAATTAGAGAATATTTACTGAGTGCTATAAGCAACAGACCATGTTGAGCAGAGTGGATGTGTGAAGAAGAGTAAAATGGGCTTTTTATCCTCAAGGAGATTAAAGTTTTAAGATGTTAAATTATGGGGCGCCTGGGTGGCTCAGTCAGTTGAGCGTCTGACATCGGCTCAGGTCATGATCTCGCGGTCGTGAGGTTGGGCTCTGTGTGGACAGCTCAGAGCCTGGAGCCTGCTTTGGATTCTGGGTCTCCCTTTCTCTCTGGCCCTCCCCCACTTAAGCTCTGTTTCTCTCTCTCTCTGTCAAAAATAAATAAACATTAAAAAAATAAAAATAAAAGATGTTAAATTATGAAAGGCTTGATCACATTAACATTAAAAAAAAAGATTTTTTATTTTTAAGTAATCTCTGCACCCACTGTGAGCTCAAACTCACAATCCCGCGATCAAGAGGCTCATGCTCTACCCACTGAACCAGCTAGGTGCCCCTCATGTTAAAATTTTTAATTATATTTTAGAACTAAAGAACTTGCATGTCGTGTCCAAAGGATCTCAAAGGAATGAGAGAGAGTTAGTTCAGGATGAGACAATTTTAGAAAAGTATGGATTTTACTGAGTCAGTGGATAATATTTAGTGGGTCAGTAGGATACGATGTCCTGGTTGGATAGAATAGTGTAAGGAAAGTACAAATGGAAAATACAAACGCATGTTTGGAGGTTAGCAAGTAAACCAAGTGTGTTTACAGAAGTCATCTAAGGAACTCTCAGGAGATGAGAATACCCTGAAAGATTTGGGACAAATCTCGGAAATCTCGTGAGTCTAAGTAATTATGGCCTTCTCCTATCAGTATTGTGGCATTAGTGCAGATGTTAAGAAAGAAGATAACCTACTTGAAGTAGTGTTTTAAGAAATTAACCTGGAAGGGAGTAAGTAAAATTCAGGTAGATCATTTACAAGGTCTAGCACTCATCTTGTTACAATAAAATAAGGGCTGGGACTTTTGGTCACACATTTCAGGGGCATATCAATGTAGAGCTGAAGGAACAGTGTTACTAAAGTAACAACAAGGAAAAGAGTTCTAGGACTCTTTCAGAGATACTTCTCTATGCAACTTTGGTACATGCACCATTTTCTTTTCTGTCAGCTTCTATGGTCCCATGGTAACCATAAAGAGTAGTAGTTAAATGAAATTAAATCCCTAACACTCTTTCCTTCCTTTTATCTCTGTATTTTTATATCATTAGAATGGATCACTGGATCAATGGGTATAGTACTTGAGAGAGAATCCATGAATTAATGCCCTCAACACAATGGTAGAGAGTCAGCTTTTGGACAGAAAAGGTCATTCCTTGCCTGAGTTAGACATACTCAGAAACTCTTGGTCCCTTAAACATCTTGATAAAAATTGATGAAACTTTGGAGTCTTGCAGCAGTAATTTTCAAATATCACAGTCTCTACTAGTAAAAAGTGCATTTATTTCTTGATGATTTATCCATATCTCTGGGCTCCAGAATGATCATCTGGAATATAGAAATCTTTGTGAAATATGTAGTCATGGAATTTATTGAATAGTTAATACTTTTCATCAATCTTACCTTTCAAATTGGTAGTCTCCATTAAGAAACATTTTAATGATAAACAGTAAAATATGCCAACCTTCCTATTAGTTATCTTTTTTGCATGTACCTCTGAATGTTAAAGTGTTGATCATTATTTACACAGCAATATTTCATTGTAGTTACTATCGTATAGTTCAGCTCAATGTCAGACTGTCCACTGGATGCACTGTACAAGTCAGTAAATGAATATCATTATATGTATTTTTGGTTTTTAAATGGAAGTATTGTAGCAGCAAGGAAAATGCAACCCACTTCAATTTATTTACTTTTTTTTTTTTTTAACTAATACAGGAAGTTGTATATGGAGCATTGTAAAGAAAAAGATTTTGGAGTAGTGTGGTCGTGTGTTAATAATTGTGTGGCCTTATGCACATTATTTAAATGCTCTGTTGTACTTACTCTGAGACAGGCATTGTGCGAGACTCTGGGAATGGAACACAAAAAAGGTAGAATCTGGCTCTAAGCTGATTGGAGTTTCATGAAAGTGGAGGTGGGACGAGAAAAACATCACAAAATTGTTGAAATGAAATGAGTTTATGTATACCCAGTGCACAGATAAGTGCCGGGTAACAGAGACAAGGTTGTAAATACTGGTTTTCCCTTTCCAGATGTTCCCTATTTGCCTTCTTTACAGAAGACCTGATACCATACAGTGACATTTTATCATAATACCAAACTGCATTGGTGACTGGAGTTTGGCTGAGCATGGTCTTATTTGGGTCAAGGTGAGAGTTTGAACTGTTCTCTATACATGCAGTCTTCTTAATATGCAACTTGGGTTTCACAGCAGAGAACAGTTTTTCATATTCTAATAAAATTTCCTGTGCTTACTTGAATTTAACAAATTAACCATCTCTCTCTTTTTAAAATATAACTCAAGGGAATGAGGAACAAGGCGTTGTTGAGATGTATTATTAACTGGCATAATTTTTTAGAATTTCTGTACAATGACACAGTGTTGGTAATACTCAGAGGATCTTACTTTTCTAGTAAGTAGGAAATAAACTGCTCATTTTTAGACCTTACTTAAATATTCTAAGCTATTATGGTCTGTTAAGATTCATCTTTCAATTTTTTTTAAACCTTTATTTATTTTTGAGATAAAGACAGAGTGTGAGCAGGGGGAGGAGCAGAGAGAGAAGGAGACACAGAATCCGAAGCAGGCTCCAGGCCATGAGCTGTCAGCACAGAGCCATACACGGGGCTCGAACTCACGAACCGTGAGATCATGACCTGAGCAGAAGTCGGACGCTCAACTGACTGAGCCACCCAGGCACCCCAAGATTCATCTTTAAATACTCTAAATGAGAACCAAATGGACCAAATCAGCACATCACTGATCAAGGAATTCAGTGCCCACAGAAGCATATGATATTATATAAAAAGACAAAGACTATTTTTTTCCCAAGGGGGTTTACTATAATTTAATCTTATGAATTCTTTGAATTCAAAGAGCTATCTCTAATAAAACATATTCTCTGAAGAGATTTTACATGGTGGTAATGACATTCTGCTCTTCCAGATACTTACTTATCTGGGAGTTGGACTTGACATATGCCTGGGCCCAAAAGGAGCTGGACAGACATATAGAAATACAAAGTACTTGAAAATGCAGTTTGTGGTAAAGAATAGAGTTCATTCAATTGGAGCACAAGAAAGCATGAAATAACTGAAAGTGCATGTTTAACTTTTCTCTACCATATCTACTTAAATACCTTCCTTTTTGAACAAATATTTCACTCTTTAAATGGATGCTAATTGAACACAATTATATGGAATATTGTTGAAGTCACTTATTAGCAACATCTTAAGGGCTGAGTTTCTGGAATCTAAAATGGCAAGCAAAAAGTAGTGAATGGTGGGATTGCCTGCATTTTTGTGCTGAGCATTTGGTTTCCCTCTCCAGACAAGTATTTCTAGGAGTTAATTTTTTAAAAATTCACTTTATATGCATACACAAACGAGTAATATTTCATTGGAAAACTCTGGTGGGTATGTCTTTAACCAAATGATCAAAGTTAGCATTTCCACCATGATGGGATAAAATGGCTTTCTTTTCCCCCAGTGGGATGCACTGAGAAGTTCACAACGTGACCTCTGTCATATTCCAACAAAAGGATGTTTAGCTTGAATCTTCTCATCAGGAAACAGTCCAGATTTTGAGGCATACTGTAAAAGAAGTGGTTGGTACTCTTACATTGTCAATGACACAAAGGGTCTGGTGAGCTGATTAGGCTAGAGGAGAATAAAGAAATTTGCCAACTAAATGCAAATATGTGTGCTTCATGATTAATACCTGGAGAAGAACAAGAAAAGAAGAAGAAAACCACCACAAAGGAACAGTTGACCTAATTTGATTTTGGAACAATTGGCAAAGTTTGGATGGGGACTGTATCTTGGATACTAGTTCTTTCTTCACGTTAAATTTCCTGAGTGTAATCATTGTGTTGTGTTGTGTTGTGTAGGTGAATATCTTTGTTCTTTGGAGATGCCCACTCAAGTATTTAGGGATGAAAGGTCAGAGTCTGCAAGCAGCTCTCAAATGGTTGGGTGGGAAATATGTCTATAAAGAGATAAAGCAAACAAGGCAAAATGCTAAAACCAGTGAATCTAGGGGAATAGCAAACAGGGATTTCATGTATTATTCTTGCAATTCTCTTAAATGTGTGAAAATTTTCAAAATAAAAATTTGCATCTGCAAAAAAAATGGATATACAAATTGGAGAGAAAATTAGGTTGGATGAATAATATAGAGTGAGTCCAGTTGTGACCAATCATATCAGACCCAATTCTTATTTTCATAATAAATATTTTTAACACCATCTTTACTATCTGGATGAAATCCATAGATTATATAACCTAATATAAAATTTTAAACATCAATGGAATGACCTACTGTAATAGAACAAAAGTTTGTGTTCTTCATTGGCTTAATTTTTGGGCACAATTACAGTGTTGTCCTCCTAGATTTCCAGATTTTCCCCTAGGGGGTGGTACTGCCCCTGGTTGTAACACCTGGGTTAATTATTTGCTAGTGTAGCAGGGATATTATCCTGAGACATCACTGTGATTAAAACATGACTGTGTGTGTTTGCTGAATGGGTAAGAAGGCCCAGGAGACATCAATCTGTATTCCATTAATTTGCCTGAAGGTTTTGAGTTTTGGGGCTCCATTGGAAAGAGAATTAGTGGATCTCTGAGTTACAGGTGAAGTATGAAAAGTCCTATAAGGTGTCTGTTTTCTCACTCGGTTCCCATAGATTTTGTTTAAGCCCTATGGAGGAATAAGGTTCTAGGCAAAAGCTAAAGAAGCTGTGTTTTTTTTAGGGTTTCGGAGGAAGATGTAGACAGTGTATATTTGTGTGTTGATATGTTGACAACACAGCTGAATGCAATTTATTTTGTTTCTCTTGGTTCTTTAAAATTTATACAGAGGAGGAAGTTTTTCCCATACCCCTGGATGAAACCTGGACTGGTTCATTGCTCTCTTGATTAGTATTTGGTAACTAATAGTTAAGGTTAGTTAACTCTTAGTTGCCCTGATTCCATAGTTTAAAATGTTCAATCCAATATGTTAGAAAACTCTTCATTGCAAGATATAGACTCTCTGTTCTCCAGTTAGGGCCTGTAGTGGGTAGGCACCTACCCTCTCTGAAAGAGGGAATAGTTGACTTCTCCTTGATCTCCCCGCCCCCGCCCTCCCTTCACTAGCTACTCTTACTACTGATTCCTCCTGATGGAGTTGGAATTTGCAGTGGGAAAGGGTAACGCAGGTTGGAGACTTTCAGTAAATAGGTCTTAAGGTGACTTTGGTCTCTCTGAGTCTGGCAGATGTAGAACATTGACTGTCCTATGCCTGCATTGTTGGCATTTCAGAGGTTCTCCTGCTGGGCTGTCCTGGTTGTGAGGTGTGTAATGAACTCTTTTCTTTCATTGTCACTTGTCTATGAGCCCTAGTGTTCTGGCAGGCTTCCTACTAGCTCTCTGTCCCATTGGGGCCCACATTTGGTTCATGGATAACATTCCTGAATTCATTGACTCATAAAAGTGAGGAGGGAAGGGCAACACAACTGTGCTTACCTTCCTCCTATAATTGAAGTGTCCAGCTGGTCACATTGCAATGGACAAGAACCCATTAGGTTTCTCAGGCAGGTGTCACACTCTAGTCCATTGTTTGTTCTCATCTTTGGAAAATACCTGCCAAGTTTTCCAGGTGATCCCACTGAAAGTCTTCTCTGCAGACTAGATGAAGGAAATAGAGTTGCCCTTTCCCCCCTCTGCTTTGGGGAATTGGTGGTTCTCACAATACTCTGTTGCTCTACTTTCACAAATCTTCTCCGACTAGTCGATACCTGTTGTGACACATGACTTTGGAATTTTATATCTTTTTTATCGTAGAGTCTCCATGGAAACTCCCAGCTGAGCATTCCATTCTTCTTGGGGTCCCAGGTAACAGTGCAGGGGGGCAAGCAGGCTAGATGTTGGAGAGTCAAGTCTGAATTTGACTTTGGATTCCACCACTCGTTTTGTGATCTTGGCCAAGTTACTTAACCTATTAGTAAAATAAAGGTAACATATGCTAATTGGAAGTAAGTGAGATACTCTGTGTAAATCATTTAGGCTGGGGCACAGCGAGTGCTCAGTAACTTGTGTAGTTATTACCAGCATCCTTTCCATTTATGTGTAGAACAAAGTGCTGCTCTAATGCCTTCAGAGTCAGCAGATTTGAGGACATCAGAAGATATTTACTTGAAATGAACATCAGCATTCCAATGGGAGGCATCCAACACTGTAGCAACAATGAGGCACCTTCTGTGGCCTCATGGGTAGCAGACATTAACAGGATCTGGAGTAGGAGAGGTGATAAACTGGACTCTATCTATGAGATTCCCCTAGAGACTCCTAGATGTGATCTGGTGAGACTTAGCAGGAACAGAAGTCCTCCATGACCTTTCTGTGGGAAATCCCAGTGAAATCTGTGTTGAGACTGATAAAGTGAGCCCATCAGCCAAATAACTCGAAGTGAAGAGCAGAGCTTTCTTAAGGCATAAGATTGTATTTTCTTTTGTTAAGAGAGAAATACTGAAATGGTAAAAATGTGTTCAGCTGCAAGTAGAAGGATACCTAACTACCAGTGAATTATGAAATAAAAACTTTTAATTATCTCATATAACGAGATATCTTGGGCAGGCAACTGCTGTGTTGGTTAGCTGATTCCAAATTGTTATGGCAAGTGTCTCTACACTCTCTGCAGTTCTTTTAGACTTCCATCCTGGTCACAAAATGTGACCAGGTTTTTTGTTTGTTTGTTTGTTTGTTTTTGCCTTTCTAGGCATCAGGTCTATGTTGAAAGGAGGAATAAATGGGAAAAGTTGGTATCAGTCACATCTGTTCTTTCATCAAGAACGCTAACATTTTATAGAGTCACCCTGTACCCCCTAAAACCCCTGCTTGCATCTCATTCACCAGGATGGCATCACAAGGCCACCGCCATGAACCACAGGGGAGATTGAGAAAGCCTCTTGGAACAGATGTCGTGTTAAGCAACCAACAGAATCTCCCACAAATACCATCACCTTCCTTTGAGTGTGAGCATCATTCTAGATATTTCCAAAGATCAAGAGCACAGAAAATTTGGACAGGTTTCAGATATTTTGCAAGAACTTTAGATAAATATAGACAGAAACTTTGAGAAGAAAATAGACATGGAGCTACAATTTAGAAATTCCAGAAGAAGAGGCTGAGGTGGGTGAAGGGTAAATTAAATGGCACATATTCTCTGAAATGAAGACAGATTATGAGAGCAAAAGACCTCCCCAAGTATGAGGTAGAATTAACAAATATATTAGCCCATAGTTGATATTTTTGAATTTCAAGTTTTAACTAAAAATGTCTAAAATCATCCAGGCAAAGGAAGTGTATTACCAACAAGGAAGAAGGATAATATTCTCCACAGTATTAAAGGTTAGAAAACTGAAACAGCTACAGACTTCTGAGGAGAAATTGATTCAATAATTCTAAGAGTTCAAAGGCTTCACAAACCTTTTTTCATACATGCAAGGCTTTTAAGTAGTTCACTTCCATACTTTCATTACAGATATGACCTCAAAAGTGTTTTCAGGTTGAGAAATAAATGCACAAAAAAAGACAATGAGGGGTGCCAGGTGGCTCCGTCACTAGAGCATGCAACTCTTGATCTTGGGGTCGTGGGTGTGAACCCCACATTGGGTATAGACATTACTTAAAAAATAGACAATGATAAGGGTTAATATGCAAAATATTATAAAGCAATGAAATTGTGAAAGTTAGAGATTATGTTTAAGTAAACTTTTGAATTTTTGTTTTGAAACTTATGACATTAATTAAATATTTTTCTATTTGAAAATACTGCATGTTATATAATATAAATTAATATTTACCTGATTAACATCTGAATTATTTGAAATAAAAAATATGGAGTAGGAGAATGGAAAACTTAAAATGTTAATCTTTCACCAATAAGTAGATAAATAATTGAAGAAAATTATTGATGTGGGTGTTCACAGACTTTGTCCTTTCCCCCAATCCACACAGGAAAATATTATCTTGCTTGCTGCATTTCCACTTGCCCTTTAACTGCCAAACTACCTCCTGTATTTTGATGATGTACAATGAGGACACTGGCAGGGGAGGATGGGTCCAGTGAATCTGAAGTAAGCGGGTAGAGTGAGGGAGATGGAGACATCAGAAGTTCCTCAGGATGGGGTGGATGAGTTGAAGTTTCTCCCTGCTTTAGGGCTGAATTGGTGAATGAAGAGCTCAGGAGTGTGTGGACAACTAGACAACTGGCCAGATGAAGAAAGGATTGTAAGATGTATTCATGGGGGTTGTGTATCAGAACCTCCTCATGTCCTTTGACAGATGCAAGCAGAGGATGCAGTCTCCTTTTTAAGAGCATCGAATCTCAGAACACTGTTACCATTCTGATCAACTGTGCTTTGGGATACTTCCCAGAGCATGAAACACAAAGGTTGTAGCCCTAGCAGGGCTACTCTTGGGGGGCTTGTCCAACAGTGTGAACTGAGAGTACTCAGCTGAAACTTAGTATAACGTCATTGCTTTGTCACCTGAGTCAAGAGCACATTTTTATACCCAGCCCAAGAGCACCCTATTACCATGGCTAACAGACTTTATGATGATAGTGGAGAGGAGGGCAGCTTTGATGGCAGCAGGGATAGCAACAAACACATCCTGGTGGGTAGGCTGAAATCCAGGTTGCCAATGATATTCTACTTTGGGTGGATGTACCAGCTGCAGAACTAAACTTATACATGAGTCCACTAAATTGAGAAAGTCTAAAGGAATCCTTTAAGAAACAGTGCAATGAAAATTATGTTTTATCCCAATATCCATGGATATCCAATTTCTCAAGGACATAGACCTCTGTAGCTCCTCAGAGGAAGCCAAAGCCAGACGTGAATAACTCCAACCTTAGTTGACCAGATCCTCATGCCAGAACTAGATCCCATGGGGACATGGTGGTGGCCATATAGACTGAATTTAGAAGCACTGGTAGGTTATTTGCCAGAAATGAAACGTGATACATCAAAGACTGAAGAAAAGGATTTTGCATTATGGTTAGAAAAATTTCAAGGGTGAACAGAATCAGCCTCAGAAGGGTATCTCCACTGTGAGATTTCTTATGGGCATAAAGAGCTGAGCTTTATATACATGTCAGTCTCATAGAGGATGACCATTGAGTGACATTTGTGAAACTCCTTGTGCTCCAGAGACTGGAACACATGGACCATCACTTCATCAGGGTTACAGATGCTGTTTTGTTTGGGATATTGATATGAAAGTGTATGTTCAAAGATTATCTAAATATTAAGATAATTGTGAGACAAAAATCCTTGAGGAGTCTCTCCTACCAGCTCCATCAGAACATTCCCAGGGTAAACTTTGACTTGGGTTCAGTTAAGCTCTGTGAAAATGATACCTACTGGGATTTCACGAGAAGAAACCAGAGAATGAATCCAAGAACTTTAAGTGCCAAGAAGGTAGAACCCAAATAAGAAGAAGACTTCATGTGGAGTTAAGCAGTAGGATGCTTCAGATCTGTGGGATCTGGTCAGCTTTGCATGTTGACACTATGTGATGATCACCACATGAAAGGGTGTGGAAAACAAATGAAATATTTTTGAGATGAATAATGTTTAAATTGTTATGTGGTGTCAGTGATAATTTGCATTGATGCTTCCTCCTAGTTAATCTATATTGACAGAAATTGTACTATGAGATCCTAAAAATAGAATTTCAAAGTGAAATTCTAAAAAACTCTAAAAAATGGGTGCAGCCACCTGTTTTGTGTAGTGCTTACACACTCGAGCTTTGATTCGCTGTAAAACTTGGGACAGTAAATCTCTCTGAGCTTCCGTTTCCTCCTTTGTGAGCTGGAGATAATAATATCTACCTTACATATGGTGGTTAGCACACACACATCTCTGTCAACACACACACACATATAGATGGATACACATATACATATAATGCATCTCACGTAATAAAGTGCTTAGGGAATGCTATTCTAATATAATGGTATTATTGTTGTAAGTATTGCATATTTGTAGACATAGCAGCACTGAAGACATTGGTCATACACTAAAGGAGATTTTACAAATAACAAATATCTCTTCTGAAAAAAAAAACAAGATTGGGGAATGGCATAGTTTTAGGGAAGATGAAGAGTGTGTGAGTATCAGGTGCAGATATGTATGAGTGATGATTTTGACCAGTAGGAGATTTAACAAGGTAAACTTGGACAAGATGGCCCTGGAACAGGACCTTGGAGGCAGGTGCCCTCTGCTGGAGAGGAATAACAAATGCCAGCCTGTGGGGAGGAGAAGGAAACTGAGGAAAGAGGATCCTATTTGGGCAAGAAGCATCCAAGTAGACAATAGAGATAGATTAGATGGCGACTTGAGCACAGCCCTGTGGAACTCAGTGAGGCTCCCAGTCAGGTGGCCCTCCCCTCCCAGCCCCCACCACCTCTGGTCCTGACTTTGGGCTCCCCCAAATTTTGGCTGACTTCCAGGTGGAATCTCACAGGAATCCCATATGTATTTTTTCCCTAAATCTAGCCTCTGTTTTTTAGTCTATGGGGGTATTGTTCAGTTTCTAGGGGGTTTAACTCAACTTAGAGTATTTCCACATGGTTGTGTATTATCTTGTTATACACACATACCACACGTGTGTGTGTAGATGTAGGACATGTGTGAATATGCACATATATATTACCCTGTCATTTCTGGTGTTTGGTGAAAGACATAAAGAGTGTAGTATGTGTCCAGTTCACATCTTGAAACTGAGAGTCCTTTAATGAAGGCCTGTTATGCTGTGGTCATGACAGAAGCAAAACATGGGGCACAGGGGACAAGAACAAAGCAGGGAACAAGAAGTAGGTGCCTCAAAGTGTGTAACTGGAAAGTTAATGCTGGCAGTAAAGAGGTGGTTTTGTTCTTAATAAAGTGGCATTTTATAGTTGTAAAGAATCATAAGACACTAAGTTCTATACTAGAGCCTTCCACTTGCCATAGAACTCTGGGTACAAGTTTGTATTTTCATTTAGTGATTTTGCTTTTTAGAAGGAGAGAGATAGGACCCAACAAATCCATTTCCCGAAGAGGCTAAAGTTAAGAGGAAAAGCTTTTCCAAGGACGCAGCCTGAATTCTGTTATGAAATCTCAGCAGAGTGAGCTGTTTCGCCGAGGACTCCAATTTAATCATTACCTCATTTGTCTCATGCTGAGTCTTTTGCTTCCACCTTTCTTCATTAGAAAAAGCAATCAATCTCTTAATTTTGTGGAGTTTTTAAATAGTTCCATCTAGATCCATATCAAACGAACACAGGGAATCATACACATGATGCAAGAAGAGATAGTCAAAAGTAAAAACCCCTCGAAAGTATGAATTAAACCAATCTAACCTTAGGCTTTCCAGACAAGGTGACTCGATCTCTACAAAGGCTTTTATTCTTCTCTTTCTCCTCACTTCTCAGATGGTTTTCTCACCCCAGATAATAGGAGGTCCTATAAATTTCTAACCCTCATTGCTATTAAGATTTATTAACATGACTATATGACAAAGGAATATCCCAACACCACTGGTTTGAATGTCTGTGCTCTAGGTACATGAATACTAAAGTGGCTGATGAAAGTGCTAAACCTTGCAGTGGTGTTTGGCTTCGAAAACTAGGTTTGGGCCCAGCTCTCCTGAAACAGAAGCGTGATCATCATCATATCATGAGCATTTCGTGAGCTCATGCTCAACGTTGTCGTGCATTGTTTCCCTTCATTTTAACAGTGACTCAAAATTAGGTAGATGCTCTGAATGCCCTTATATGAGGCCTTATTCTGCAGATGAAGAAACTGAGGCTTGGAAAGAGAAGCAATTCAAGGCACACCAGGGCTAGCACCGCCCAACTCCAGGGGGCACCATCACACCACAGCCGTAGAGCTGACCATTGCAGACTTTGCACAGTTCCACACAGTCGTGTGCTTCACAGCTGTGGTCCTGTTGGTAATGTGCAGGGTGATGGTAAGTGCTTAAACATTTTCCAGCAGGCTTCAAAGCTATCATTTAGAAGAAGTACTGTACTCCAAGGGTAAATGCTGGAATGAGTTCCTTTAATAAGTTCTCTTTGGGCTTATTTGGGACAAACCTGACGTATGCTTAATTCTCTATTGTTAATGGATGAAGTCTAGAAAATCTCACATTTTTGTTTTTTGTAACAGTTCCAAATGCTAGGATTTTTAATTTATACATTTCATTTCAGCATATCTGGTGTAAGACCACTGAACCTTCTTTTTTAATTTAAAATTATTTATTTATGTATGTATGTATTTATAATATAACTTATTGTCAAGTTAGCTAATATACAATGAATGTATACAGTGTGCTCTTGTTTCAGGGGTAGATTCCCATGATTTATCGCTTACATGCAACACCCAGTGCTCCTCCCAACAAGTGCCCTCCTCATGGCCCATCACCCATTTTTCCCTCTCCCATGCCCCGCCTCCCCCATCAACCCTCAGTTTGTTCTCTATACTTAAGAGTCTCTTATGGGTTTGCCTCTGTCTCTGTTTGAAACTATATTTTCCCCTTCCCTTCCCCCATGGTCTTCTGTTAAGTTTCTCTGCTTCCACATATATGTGAAAACATGGTATCTGTCTTTCTCTGACTGACTTATTTCACTCAGCATAATACCCTTCAGTTCTATCCATGTTGTTGGAAATGGCAGGATTTAATTCTTTCTCATTGTCAAGTAGTATTCCATTGAATATATAAACCACATCTTTATCCACTCATCTGTTGATGGACATTTGGGCTCTTTCCATAATTTGACTATTGTTGAAAGTGCTGCTATAAACATTGGGGTACACGTGCCCCTATGCATCAGCACTTCTATAGCCTTTGGATAAATTCCTAGTAGTGCTATTGCTGGGTCATAGGGTAGTTCTATTTATAATTTTTTTGAGGAACCTCTATAGTTTTCCAGAGTGGCTGCACCAGTTTGCATTCCCACCAACAGTGCAAGAGTGTTCCCGTTTCTTCACATCCTCACCAACATCTGTTGTTTCCTGAGTTGTTTATTTTAGCCACTCTGACCGGTGTGAGGTGGTATCTCAGTGTGGTTTTGATTTGTATTTCCCTGATGAGGAGGGATTTTGAGCATATTTTCATGTGTCGGTTGGCCATCTGGATGTCTTCTTTGGAAAAGTGTCTATTCATGTCTTCTGCCCATTTCTTCACTGGATTATTTGTTTTTCTGGTGTTGAGTTTGGTAAGTTCTTTATAGATTTTGGATAATAACCTTTTACCTGATATGTCATTTGCAAATATCTTTTCCCATTCTGTCAGCTACCTTTTAGTTTTGCTGATTGTTTCCTTCACTGTGCAGAAGCCTTTTGTTTTGATGAGGTCCCAATAGTTCATTTTTGCTTTTGTTTCCCTTGCCTCCAGAGACATGTCAAGTAAGAAGTTGCTGTGGCTAAGGTCAAAGAGGTTGTTGCCTCTTTTCTTCTCTAGGGTGTTGATGGTTTCCTGTCTCACGTTTAAGGACCGTTGAATCTTGAATTGACTGGAAGCATGCAGCGAGTATGTTCTTGTAATTTATTCTATTACATGTCCCAGTTAACCATCTAAATCTTTGTGGGTTTTTTTTTACTTTCACATTAAGCAAAATAGTCTACACGTTGCTGGTACAGCATTCATTATCTTTCAAAGCTAAGAATAGGCAATAAAGAGACTGGCATTTTAATTAGATACTTACCTTCACATACCTTCCAGCAACAGCCTAGCAAAACTGAATAATAGATGACTGTTTGGTCTGACTTCAGACATCCTCATCCTTCAATTGCATCATGACAGACCACACAGGAGTGCAGGATAAGAACAATTTTGTTCATTTTTTTCTTAAACCATACCTTGCTCTTCTTTCCTTATAGTTATTCCAATTCACTCTGGTTTTCTGTTCTTCGAGCAGTGCAGTGATGCTTGTTGGCAGAGCACCTGCTATCTTTATACGTAATCATTTTCTGAAACGCTGATGTTAGAAAATGAGATAATGGCATTCCAATTAGCCCAGCCTGTCCCTTTTTCTTCTTTGTCTCCCACACCTACAGGTGGGTGTTCAGGGCACTGGGTTTGGGCTGCCCTCCTAGAAAACTGGGACCAGATGGCGCTAACCTCTCTTGGAGCGTGAATCTGAATAGAGGAATTCACAGGCTGCCACCTTGAGCCGACCGCTGTCAAACCTGGGCAGACTGTCAAATTGGATTGTCAGTTTAAGAAGGCTAAGTCAAGAGGGAGAATCTAGGTGGGAGACAATAGTGGAAAAGCCAGCAAAACCAGGGCAACAGGTAATTGCTAGAGAATTTGAAGTAAATGGGGGGGGCAGATTCAGGAATTACTGAACCCTTGCTGTGACAGGGTTATAATTACAATGATAGACAAGATGTGGTGCTCTGTCCTCAGAAAAGCTCAGATAATAAGACAGCTACAATACGGGGCGACAGATGTTAGAACAGAGGTGTGCACAAGGTATTGCGAAGGAAATTAAACTACCTGAGGTGAAAGGGAACGGGAGGACAGCCAGGGACCATGTAACAAGGAAGAAAATATGGCAACTGAGCTTGAAGGATCAGTGGGATTTAAATAAGCAGAAAATAAGAGAGAACATTCTATAAAGGGACATCCTACTGCAAATCAACAACGTTGTTCTACAGCCAGTGGAAGGGGAAGAGATCTCCAAATGGCTATAACCCAATGGAGATACAAGAAATGATACTGGTGAGGTGGGAAGAAGCCAGGATGTACAGGGACATTCGGTTCCATACTGACAAGTTGTTCTATACTCACAATTCAGGTGGGTAACGGGAATCACTAAAGATTTCAAGGTGGGGTAGAGAGATGATCAGATTTGTGTAGAAAAGCCACTTTGGCACCCATGTGGAGGATGCCTCAGAAGGACCTGACATGAGAGAAGGGAGATTAGGGGCAGGGGCACCTGGGTGGCTCAATTGGTTAAGCACCTGACCCTTGGTTTCAGCTCATGTCATGATCTCACAGTTTTGTGGGACTGAGCACCCCCGTTGGGCTCTGCCCTGACAGTGTGGAGCTTACTTGGGATTCTCTCTCTCCCTCCCTCTGTCCCTTCTCCATTCGTGCTCACGTGCGCTCTCTCTCTCTCTCTCAAAATAAGTAAATAAACATAAAAATATTTAAAAAAAGAGAAGGGGGATTAATTTATAGGCACTTGTAATACAGTCTATTCGAGAGATGAAAAGGACCTGGACCAAGAAAGTAGGTAAAAGATATATCTGAGAAATACTGTGGAAATAGAAACTTGAAAACAGATCATAGATGGGTACCAGATTTTAGATGGTTGGAGGGAACACAGGAGGAGAAACAATTTGAAAAGGGGAGATAAACCAAATGAATTTGGTTTTAGGTTTTCTGAATTTTGAGAGCTCTAGGACATTCGGGAGGGTAGTTCCAAAAGCAGAATGGACTTTAGGAGAGTGGTAATCCTGGAGATAAACCACCTGGGTTTACATGAGATCAATTTATATGATATAACATGAAATCAATTTACATGAGAGATGAGATATGCATTATATATATATATATATGTATATATATATATACACATGAGGCATATATATATATGTATATATATATATATGTATATATATATATATACATATATATATACATGAGGTATAAATATCTGAGATAAATTTAAATGAGATAAATCACCTGGATTTACATGACACATGGAGTGTAACCAACTCATGGATAGTAGTTGAATCCATAGCCTGGATGAGCTTAACCAAATTGATGTGGAATCAATTCTGGATATGTAATGTACAGCATGATGACTGTAGTTAGGTATTGCATATTTGAAAGTTGCTAAGAGAGTAGTTTTTTTTTTTTTTTTTTTTTTTTTTTTTTTTTTTTTTTGCTAAGAGAGTAGATCTTAAACGTTCTCATCACAAGGGAAAAAAAAACTTGTAGCTATATGAGACGATAGATGTTAACTAGGGGTAATCATTTCACAATATGTACCTATATCAAATCATTACGTTGTACCCCTTAAACTTACATAATATTATATGACAATTACATCTCAATGAAACTGGAAAAAAATGAAAAAACAAAAGCAACTAAACAAATAAAGCCCAAGGACAAAGCCATGGGGAGCCCGAGTTAAAGGGGACAATGGGAAGGATATTGTCGTGAAAAGTGCATTGCCACGGAAGTGGTAAAACAGTGGCATTCAGTATTGCCCAAAGTACTTGAGGGTAAGTGACAGTTTGTAGAGCATTGTTATATTCAACAACAGTGATGTCAGAGCCTTCCAGTGGAGGGTCAATTTTGGGTTGGGGAGTGAATGAGAGGAAAAGAAATCAAGACTGTGACTATTCCATTTTTCTAGAAGCTTGACTTTAAAGGGAAAGAGAAAAAAGACTTAGCACAGCTGGATGAGACAGGAGGGTCATGTGTTATCTTTATATAACAGATAGCAGAATGGAAGCTCTGAGAAGTTGTGATTTGCCCAGGGTCAACCCCTGGTCAGTAGTGGAGCCAAAATGCAATCTGATTCTGAATTCAGATTTTCTCCTACTTGTCCACCTGAGTAATTGCAGGGTCATCCGTTGTAGTGGATATGGTCATAATCAGTGTAAATGAGACCATGGTATATGTCATCTGGAAGAGGGTGGGGTAGGAAAAGGGAAGAATTATTTCCCCTGTTTGTCCGAATTGGTGAGATGTAGACAGGAAAACTTCATTTTAAGCCTCATTTGGCCTGTTTTCTTGGCTGGCTGTGGTTGTGGCTGTGGTTGTTCTGCCAGCCAACTCCTGCTTTCCTCTTTAGCTGTAGCCCTGACAGCCTTGTGCTCCTACTGTGATTTCAATTCATAACCTGACCAAGGATGATAAAAAGTAAATTGCATTCCCAAGTATATCCATAGTACAGGCCAATTACTTAGCTGCCCGAAATACTTTGTCATTTGGACGACATGCATTAAATAGAATCTTTCTTCCTTGATTGAAGAAATGCAAATTGTTTAGTGTTTTCTTTAGGGATTAAAGCACCTGTCCTTGTGGTGATGCCCAGTCTGTTGGAGTCGGAGCAGCCATCTGCAGTAACGAGGATTATGGTAACATCCCTTGCTTTCACGTAAAGATAAGCCTCCCATGCAGACTTGAGGAAACCAGATTCTATTCTGAAGTCAGATACTGTGAACTTGAGTCATCATCTCTTGGCCCTCCTCACCAAGAACCTAGAATCTTAGAATCAGAATTAGATGCAGTGCCGGGGCACCTGGGTGGCTCAGTTGGTTAAGCATCTGACTCTTGATTTTGACTCAAGTCATGGTCCCAGTGTCGTGAGATTGAACCCTGTGTGGGGCTCGTGCTGAGCATGGAGCCTGCTTAGGATTCTCTCTCTCTCTCTCTCTCTCTCTCTCTCTCTCTCACTCTCACTCTCACTCTCTCTGCCCCTCGGCCCTGCTTTTGCATGCTTACTCTCTAAAATAAAAATGAAAAACAAAATTAGATGCAGTGCTTTGTGATACTTGGAGTCCAAGTTCACATGGAAGATGGTATCCACCTTAGAAAGGATTAAGACAATAGAGTGCATTCACATACCTTGTGAATGAGCCTGGCCTGAGAATGGACTTTTGTCATAATTACTCAAACCCAAATATCTATTCCCTTTTTTTTTTAGAGAGAGAGAGAGAGAGAGCGAGCACATGTGCATGCATGAAGTGGGGGAAGGGCAGAGAGAGAGAGGGAGAGGGAGAGGGAGAATCCCAAGCAGGCTCCATGATGTCAGTTCAGAGCCTGATGCAGGGCTTGATCACACGACCCTGGGATCATGACCTGAGCTGAAATCAAGAATCAGTCATTCAACCAAGTGAGCTACCCAGATGCCCCCCAAATATCTATTCCTAAGTAGATTTACCTCCTCCTGTAAGAAGTAGCAAGTTAAAAAATGATATTTCTTGAAATAGATGCTAAAGCTTCTTAAGAGTGGGAATCCTGTCTTATGCTTGTTTCATAATAATAATAATATGGTTATGTGTAATAATTGCTATATCCCATAGATTAATGAATATTATGGGCCAGTACTTATTGTTCAGCTTATAGTCATGCCCAGTAAATAACTGTTGACTGATTTCACCTCATTCTAAGTTCCTTAGTAAATTAACTGCAGTTTGTAAGTTGAACTAATGCCCCTTCCAACAGTACTAGCGAGCTTCAAAGAAAGCTGCCTTTAGGGTTTGTTGGCTGAAGAGCTCTTCCTAATAGAATATGATGCATCCAGGAAGAAACAACAAAAATATGACAGTTTCCCTTCAACATTTTCCTTTTGTTTTTTTGCCTGTTGGATTTACTATCTAGTTATATCTGATCACAGTGGGAGGCATAGTTGCAAATAAAGTAGATACGTGTGTGCTTTGTTTATTTTATACTCAGTTATTAAATGGCTTTATGAAATAAGAACTTAGCAATGGAAATATTGTCTTTTCTCTTTCTACATCCTGAAGTTCAGTCCTAGGCTGTCTTTCCCCATCACTTTGCATCTCTGCATATTAGGAGGAAATGGATCTGAGATTAAAAAGCCCTAAGTGAAGTCCATGAGAAGTTGTAATATTTTATGAGAGCATACATTTTCTTGGGCCAGGAACCCTTCTTCCATTCTCTGTTTTGTGAAAAATAAGCCCATCTACAGTGTCATGGCCAACCTTCCAGGCTGACCAAGGCTCCGGCCAAGCAAAGAGCAAATAGAACTTGAGATCAGATGGCTACAAAGCAAACACCAAGTCCAAGAGGAACCTGCTAGCTGCTCATGGAGTGAAAGCACCTCAGAATTCTTTCTAACTTCACACCTGCATTACAGCTATACCTAAAACCTTCATAAGCTGCACATCCAGACACGGAGTACTAACTGACCAAACATACAGATCTCTTTGGGTAACACAGCTTGAATTTGGATCTCCATTCATTGCTAGGGAAATGTAGGAAAGGTCCATCTTTGAAACAGTGGAAAATTTTGCCATCTGTGAAAGTGAGGGATACTGCTATTTTATTTTTATTTTTTTCAATATATATATATTTTTTTCAGGAATAGGATTTAGTGATTCATCACTTACATATAACACCCTGTGCTCTTCCCAACAAGTGCCCTCCTTAATCCCCCTCACCTTTCTAGCCCATCTCTCCACCCAACACCCACCAGCAACCCACAGTGTGTTCTCTGTATTTAAGAGTCTCTTATGGTTTGCCTTCCTCTGTAAGAAACTATTTTTTTCTCCTTCCCTTCCCCAATGATCTTATGTTAAGTTTCTCAAATTCCACATATGAGTGAAAACATATGATATTGTCTTTCTCTGACTGACTTATTTCATTTAGCATAATAACTCTTGTTCCATTCAGGTTGTTGCAAATGGCAAGACTTCATTCTTTTTTTGTCACTGAGTAGTATTCCACTGTGTGTGTGTGTATATATACACACACACACACCACATCTTCTTTACCCTTTCATCAGCTGATGGACATTTGGGCTCTTTTTCTTTCCATACTTGGCTATAGTTAATAGTCCTGCTGTAAACGTTGGGATGCATGTGCCCCTTAGAATCAGCATTTTTGTATCCTTTGGATAAATGTCTAGTAGTGCAACTGCTGGGTCATAGGGTAGTTCTATTTTTTTTTTTTAATTTTTTTTCAACGTTTTTTATTTATTTTTGGGACAGAGAGAGACAGAGCATGAACGGGGGAGGGGCAGAGAGAGAGGGAGACACAGAATCGGAAACAGGCTCCAGGCTCCGAGCCATCAGCCCAGAGCCTGACGCGGGGCTCGAACTCACGGACCGCAAGATCGTGACCTGGCTGAAGTCGGACGCTCAACCGACTGCGCCACCCAGGCGCCCCAGGGTAGTTCTATTTTTAATTTTTTGGGGAATCTCCATACTGTTTTCCAGAGTGGCTGCACCAGCTTGCATTTCCAACAGTACAAAAGAGTTCTCCTTTCTCTGCATTCATGCCAACATGTGTTGTTGCCTGAGTTGTTAATGTGAGCCATTCTGACAGGTATGAGGTGATATCTTTTTGTGGGTTTGATTTGCATTTCCCTGATGATGAGTGATGTTGAGCATTTTTTCATGTGTGTTTCAGCCATCTGGAAGTCTTCTTTAGAAAATTATTCATGTCTTCTGCCCATTTCTTCACTGGATTATTTGTTTTTTGGGGTTTTGAGTTTGATAAGTTCTTTATAGATTTTGGATACTAGCCCTTTATCTGATATGTCATTTGCAAATATCTTCTCTCATTCAGTCAGTTGCCCTTTAGTTTTGCTGATTATTTCCTTTCCTGTGCAAAAGCTTTTTATCTTGATGAGGTCCCAATAGTTCATTTTTGCTTTTGTTTCCTTTGCCTCCAGAGACATGTCAAGTAAGAAGTTGCTGAGGTTGAGGTCAAAAAAGTTGTTGCCTGTTTTCTCCTCTAGGATTTTGATGGCTTCCTATCTTACATTTAGGTCTTTCATCCATTTTGAGTTTTTTTTGTGTGTGTATGGTGTAAGAAAGTGGTCCAGGTTCATTCTTCTGCATGTCGCTGTCCAGTTTTCCCAACACCATTTGCTGAAGAGACTTGTTTTCCATTGGATATTCTTTCCTGCCTTGTCAAAGATTAGTTGGCCATTCATTTTTGGGTTCATTTCTGGGTTCTCTATTCTGTTCCATTGATCTTTGTGTCTGTTTTTGTCCCAGCACCATACTGTCTTGATGATTACAGCTTTGTAATACACCATAAAGTCCAGGATTGTGATGCCTCCAGATTTGGTTTTCTTTTTCAGGATTGCTTTGTGTATTCATGGTCTTTTCTGGTTCCATACAAATGTTAGGGCTGTTTATTCTAGCTCTGTGCAGAATGCTGGTGTTATTTTGATAGGGATTGAGGGTAATGCTATTTTAATGAACAAATCCAAAGATGATATTCGAATCTTAGTTTGGTCAGTAGGGCACAGAGCCCAGCACTGTACCTGACATATAACAAGTGCTCAAAAAAATACTTGTCAGTTGAATAAAGAGTGAATGTCTTGTTCACTGTCTTTTCCATCCCTCATATCACCACCTGAACCCCCATACCAGGTTTTTAACTTGGGATGAAAGGATTGCATTTGAGCCTCATCTTCATGGCTATTGTTACACTTTATACAAATTTAGTTTTGAGGGGGGTTCTACCTAGCCAAAAAGTATCGAAGGGGAAGGCATTGGGTCTCCTTTCCCCCAGTCTCTATAATTTGTTTGGAAATAAGTTCAAGTTGGTTACTTACCCGTAGCAAAGATAGGAAGGAATTTTTGATAGTAAGGCACATTTCTGGCTTTATTTTCTCTCAATTTTATAAGAACAATTATGCATATTTAAAGGACTTCTGGACATCTGGTAGCTAAGGAAGGTCAAACGAAACACAGAAGATGATTTTTCATCCCTGAAGTGAGGGGTCAAGTCTCTTTTCCAAATATAATAGGCTGTTAAATGGGACATATGGCTACTGCCTCTAAATTTTAGCTAAAGCTTCAAAACTATGGATGATAGGGAGATGTAAACCAACTTTCTAATATTCTTAACATTTTCAGTCTTTCTGGAATCATTGAAAAAGTTATATATATATTTCATACAAATCGTTACATTAGGATGTCTTATCATGTGTGTTGTCTCGGGATTTCAAAGCCAGAAATAAAAAGGTCTACATATAGTAATAATCTAAATACAGAAAACTGCCAAAGTGGGCAGCAGCCATTTATCCATATAGCTTACTGAAAAAATTCAGGGAATTGGTCTGACATTGCCTCTCTGTTCCTTCAACTGCCTTTTCCCCTCTCCGAGTCCTCATACTTGATATAAGGAGAGATGTGCCAGTGGGGAGGGTGCCTTTGGGAAGCGTGATGCAGTGTGTCTAAGAATACTGTGCTTTTCTCCCCAAGACCTTGTGTGTAGAGAGGCAACTGTGGGCATCATCTGTCCCTGTTGTGAAGGGAGAAAGGTCTTGGTAGAACCACTTGTAAAGACGAGGGATGGGGTGGGAAGGAAGGGAGACTGATGTGCTCTTCTACTGGGTATTTGCCTGTCCTCCCCTAGTTGGGCCTGCTAACTTGCATCTGTGTTAGCACAGCATGTGGGCAAGAGAGAGTCGAAAAGGGTGTCACCCTGGAACTGCCGGACAGAGATGGGCTCAAAGCTGCTCCTGTACCTGGAGGTGTGGAAGATGGATCCCATGTGGATGGAAGGCACCCAAGAGATGGCCACATCACACAAATGACTGCTGACGCCTGGAGTTGCTGCTGGGGAGAAAGAGGACCCCTCACTGGACAGGGCAGGTTGGATGGACCACCCGCCCACAGCCCACATTCTCCGTCCTAGAAAAGTGGTCCTGGATACCCATGGAAAGAGCTGAGAACTCACAGTCAGGGAAGATGTCAGTCCCTCTCTCTTCCTCTTTCCCACCCTGACTGAGAAGGGGGAGTGTAAGGAAGCATGTGAGGGGCAGGTGTACCCCCTCCTGCACAACAAGCTGCTAGAACCCCAGGGGAAGCTGGAATTAGAGCTGGGGAGGGTACAGGAGGGGGGAAGCTCTTTGAATCATGTGGGAAATTGAAGTTCAAGAGTGAAATGTCTCAGCTAAGACATTTTGGGAAGTCAAAAGTGACTGAAATGTTATGAGACCTCGTCGGGAGGAAGGATGGGTTTGACAGAGTATATCATTGGGCGGCCACTGTGAGGAAAAATGGTTCCACCTTTTAATCCCAATAATTGAGACCCCTCCATAAACTGGTTGCACCATCTGACGTTCCATCTCGATGAACTCTCAGGTGGCCCATCCTTGTGTCACGCCTTCAACATGCTGAATGCCATTTCTTTGTTATCTTTGGTTTTGGAGCTGTTTTGTACCTCCAGAGTATACATTTATGGGAGACAAGGACTTTGCTAGTTTTGCATTCCCCCACCCCCACCTCTGGTATCTGATATATGTACTTGAGACATGAACTCAGCTTCAGATTCACCATGATGTCCTTTCCAACTATTTGGGGACAAAATAAGGAAGGAAATGACAATTTGAATCTAAAATTAATAAAGTGTCATAAATGAATGAGATTTTCCATCTGTGGAAATCTTTTCGGAAGGAAATGATTTTGGCTGAGGGTTTCTGATAAGATTAGAGAGTTCTTAGCTCCCAGCCAGGGACCTCAGGGGCTCCTCCTTCCCCCAAAAGAAGGCATAGATTTAGAATGTAACTAATGAAAGAGAGGCAGTCATCTTGGAAATAGTGACATGTCTATCTTGAAGGTATGTTGTAACGACAGAAGTCTTTGGTGGCTGTTAAAGAGCATTGAAAAAGCAAGTGTTTGGGAAGAATTTGTGATTGCTAATCTGTCATTGTCAGAGGCACAGACACCAGACACTGTGTCTGGCAGATGTGTATTTTCTAGTCATGTTAAAGCTGAACTACCTTGTGGACTCGGACTCGGGGTAGCATCCAGAACACCACCCAGTTTCTTTGTTTGGGATGGAATCCTTCCCACAAATCTTCTGGTGACAAGTCAGTCTCCCAGGTAACGTGACAGCTGGAGGTGAGTGGATGGGGGCGGAGGAAGAGCTGTGCCCTCGAGAGCAGACATGAGTATGCCAATCACCACTTTCCATCTAAATTGAGTCTGCCCTCATGGTGATGTTGTGTGAATTTGGATAGCAAGGATCAGTTTCTGGAACATGCATGGTCCTCAGGAGGACAAACACAGTGATCAGAGTTTGCTGCACTTGGAAGCAGATCTCAATCTCTTGATCATCCCCCTCTGGGAGTAGGCATCAGGTGCCCCATTTCCCTCCTCTCCACCCCTCATGTTTGTGGTGTAGGAGGGTGATGGGGTAGCGGGGAGGGGTGGGGTGGGAGGGAGTAGCAGCCCACAGATGGAGTCTTGTCCTGACAACACGTGTGGCTGCTGGGGAGAGGAGGCATACGGGGGGGTAGAAGGAAAGTGAAGGGTGTCAGGAAATATGGACACAGTATTTTAAGTAGAAGGATGTGTGGAGCTAAGGTTTCTGATGTTGCTTGAATGATAGTACATTCCTTCTAAGGAAGGACGTCTAAGTATGGACATCATCTGCAAAGAAGTCCAGACCAGAGACAATATTGTGACACAGATGCCAGACTCACAAATAAGCATCGAAGGCAGCGCAATCCCAAAAATCTCTTAAATTTTCTTTAAGAAGCTTGGATGCCTTCATTCCATTGGGCCCTCATAGCAATAAGGAAAACGTTCTTGGCTTTATAGTTACATTTCATCTACTTAAAAAGCCTGGGGAGAAATGTAAAAAGAAGGAAAGAAAACACATTTGGCTCCATCACAGCCACTCTGCTTTTAAGCAGATGCACATTCAATTGCAGACTTTGTTTTTTCCCCCAATTAGTCTCCAAATGAGTAACTCATAATTTCCATTTGCATGGTTCATTTTGTCTCCCAGTGAAGTAAATGATTATTTCTTGGTTCAGAGAAAGTCTTTTCAAGGACACCAGAGACCAATAGCATTCTCATCCATTAAAAAATGAAAAAAAGTTTTGCTTACAGTAGTAAAACCAAGTCTTTTAGGCTGCCTTTCTGTCCCTAGCAGCCCTGGGGTGTATGGATAGGTCAGTCATGTGCCTCTCAGGAAACCATTTGGGGCGGCCAAGGGCTTCCCCTCTCTGGTTATGTATGGCCTATGGGCTGTCAGCTCAGCCCACAGCCCTGAGAGGTGATCTGGTGTGTTGCGTTCTGCTCAAACAGAAAGGCGCTGGGCCAGTTGTGCCTTTTGTTCAGGGGAAGTGTGGTAAATGCAGTCTTCCCCCCATACCCATTCATTGCAGGCTTTTACTGGCTTAAAACCATCAATGGATTCCATTGCCATGGAATGGCATGGAATGACCATGACCATGGCCATGACGATCAACAAGAAGTTCTTTATCTTTTCCTAGGTCTGCCTAAGTCTGACCCATGCCTGTTTTCCTGATTGTGTCCTGAACCTTCTCCCTCCCTTATTGCTCCATCCATACTGTGTTTTTAATTCCTTAAAATGCCGCTGGGACATGGTCTGCTTGGAACTTTCTGCACCCGTTTTGCTTCTAGTATCAATGAAATAAACTTACAATTTAAAACGAGGGCAAGTGTCTTGAAGTAAGAGTGTCTTGAAGTAAGAGTAGATAGAGCTAGGAGAGAAAATAAGGGAGGAGGGAATCTAATTTGGATTGGAGAGGGGCAGGAAGGAGCACTCAGAAAAGGCTTCTAAGCTGATGAATGAAGGATGAGGACCTCACATTTGTTTGATAACTGATTCCCCCATGAGACAGAACTCTGCGAGGGCAAGAGACATCCTCAGTTGGTTTCCTGCATTACCTGTAGTGCACAGAACCATACTGGTCTGGCGGACACTTAGTGTATGTATTCGCAGATTGCCTAAGTGAATATTCAGAACACCCCATGAGGTTAGGCTGTTGTTCCCATTTCCCAGTGAAAAACACAGGGCTGAGAATGACAAGGCTACTTGCCCAAGGTCACCAGGACTTGCCTCTAGGACATGACACGGCCAAGATTAGAAGCCAAGTGCAAGTCCAAGGCTCTGACCTACTACCTCGGTGGCATCCTACAGGAAAGCAATACGTGAATTTGTGCTTTGGGTCAAAGAGGTTACAAGAGCACACTGACCTCCAGTCAAACGGGACGCTCTCCTGATCACATCCTGAACTTTCCCACTCTTGTCTCTTTGGCCCTTTCTGTTCTACCTGGAAACTTTCCCCTCTTTCTGTGTCTATCCAAATCTCACTGTGCAGAGGCCACCTCAGATATACCTTCTAAACTCTGTTTGCACTTTTGCTGCAATGCTACCATCTACTTTGTGTGAGGATTATTTATATCTCTCTCCTGTCAGGTAATTCCCTCCTTGAGAGATGAGATCGTATCCTATTTGTATTTGTAAACCTTGAAGCAGTTAGCACAATGCCTTGCATATAGTTTGTGCTTTTTAAAAAAAAATTTTAAGTTTATATTTTTTGAGAGAGAGAGAGAGAAAGAAAGAAAGAAAGAAAGACAGGAAGAAGAACAAGCAGGGAAGAGACAGAGAGAGAGGAAGAGAGAGGGAATCCAAAGCAGGCTCCACACTATTAGCACAGAGCCTGATGCAGGGCTCAAACCCACAAACCATGAGATCATGACCTGGACTGAAACCAATAATCAGACGTTTAACTGACTGAGCCACCCAGGTGCCCCTAGTTTATGCTCTTTAAAAATTATAAACCTTGATTCCGAAGCCTCAAGTTGTGCTATTTTCCATAGATGCATTTCTAGGACAGTATGCATAATGGTGTCTCTCTTACTCACTGATGAATGTGGTCTAGAAAACCCTGCTTGACTTCCAGACTTGTCTCTCTGCTGACCAGGCAAGTCATTTAATCTCTCTATGCTTTTTCTTTCTTTCTTTCTCTCTTCCTTCCTTCCTTCCTCCCTCCTGCCCTCCCTCTCTTTCTCTTTCTTTCTCTTCCTTCTTTTCTTTCTTTCTTTCTTTCTTTCTTGTTTAAACTTGGAAAATGTAAGATAACATATGTAAATATAAGTGTAAAGCTGTTATAAAGTTTGACTACTGCCTCTTGAGGGTCTTGGAGGTGCTGTTTGGTCAAAGATGTTGATAGACCAACTTCATGTTCTGATTGGCTTCCTTAACATTGTTTTCCTTGTTCTCACTTTTCAGCATTTAAGTGAATGCATGGCTAATGGTGTGTCAGATTAGTAAGTACGAGAGAAATAATAAAAATAATAATAGCAATAATAGTAATCATAATCATAATAATAAAGTATTCTGTTATAACACTATGTATAATAATCTTATACCAAATTGTCTCATGATCCAATTGTTCCATTCTTGGTCATTAGGCTATAAACCAAGAAGCCAGACTAGATGGAGCTAGACCACCCATTTCTCAAGTTTGTCCGTTGACAGAAAGCCCAACACACACACACACTCACACACACACACACACACACACACACACACATCAGCATCATCAGGAATGGTCAGTGTGAATTCCTAGTGACCTACTGCTCAGGAAGCTTAGGGCTCTGCCATCGTGGCCATCAAGTATTTTCTGTGGCTTGCCTTCCTCAATGGAACTCTCTGTCTCAGGGATGTCCAGGCTCTGGGCCAGAAATAGGCTTCTCTTTGCCTTTTCAAAAAGCAGTCTCCCTTAACTGGCCCTACATGATGCCTGGCTGAAAAATGTCTCGACTATAGTCACATCATCACTCTGGAGGTGACTATAAACATCATTAACCCTAGAAAGGCAATGTGCATGATACATAGCCCTGTGGGGAACAGTCTGACCAATTCTATCAGTGCAAGAGAAATACAGCTTTGCAGATTACTGTCATTTATTTTATAGGCCTTTGTTACACTTGTCATTCAGAGAAGAAAGAAATCCCTAGTGAAACTTCCATAATATTGAATCGGAATGACTCATATTCTTGCCTAACTATTGTTAAGCTTTTTGGTAGAATTCTGTCTGGTCCTAATTGAAGTTTATAGAACTTTTGCCTTCAAATGCAATAAACCTGTCATCACTAGGGAAGCACTTTGCACCTGGGGATAGGTAGAATTCTGTCTGGTCCTAATTGAAGTTTATAGAACTTTTGCCTTCAAATGCAATAAACCTGTCACCACTAGGGAAGCACTTTGCACCTGGGGATACAGTGTGACATTGTCGTGTGTGTAGGGTTGATATTCTGAAGAAGAGGCTGCGACCAGGAGTCATGCTGATATCAGCTCCAGCAAGCCCACGTGCCACCCACCATTCTGTCGAGGGGAGCCCTGGCCTGTGGCACAGTGAGCATGGGCCCTGGGCAGGGAGGGAAGCAAGGCAAGGCTGACCTCACAGAACTTCCTGCCCCCACACCTAGAGGTGCCAGCAAGCTGCTGGGAGTTCACATGCAGTGTGAACTTTCCCCTGTGCCCACCCCCCATGCTCTATCACACATGGGGTTGGATACCCCAAGGAATATTTCATTAGGGGAGTTTGGAAAACTGTACCCTTCAAAGCTGATAAATGGTAACGATAAATCTTATTTCAAAAGTAATACATACTCCTTATAGGACATTTATTTGATAAACAAAATGAACAAAAAAATTAAAGTTATCCAGTTATTCTACCACCCACAGAAAACGCTTTTCGGCATATCTTTGAGGACTCTTCTCTGTGCACATTCACGTGATTCCTTTCCAAACCTGAGGCGGATACTATCCATATGGTTTTGGCACCTGCTCTTTCACATGATACAGCATGAACACATTTCCTATCACGTTGAATCATCACAAATTGTAATGCATGCAAGAGTGTTCCGTTTTAGGAATGTGCAACTATCATGGAAACATTCCTTTATTAAGCAGTTAGATTGTGTTAAATTTCCATGTTAAGTAATGGAAATAATTACTTAAAACCTTTTTCCAATTGGAAAAGTAGATAGTAACATTTTAAAAATTTGAGTCTATTTAAAACCATTGGGTTATATAGATTGTCATGTCTTTGTAGCCACTTAAAAGTTTCTTATGGGGTGCCTGGGTGGCTGAGTCAGTTAAGCATCTGACTTCAGCTCAGGTCATGATCTCATGGTTTGTGGGTTCAGGCCCCAAGTCGGGTCTGCCTTGACAGCGTGGAGCCTACTTGGGATTCTCTTTCTCCCTCTCTCTGTCCCTCCATTGCTTACCCTCTCCCTCTCTCTCTCAGAATAGATAAACATTTTTAAAAAGTTTCTTTTGTGATTTCCCTATTTACTGCATTTATATTGATGTGTTTATTTATTTGATTTAATTGATTTGTAGAGATTCATGCTCTAATAAGGATATACGTATTACACACACACACACACACACACACACACACACTATACCTGTATGTCACATCTGTTATAAATATTGAAATTTATACTACTTGTTTAAAATTTTACTTTGGGATATTAAAAAACTATTGAAAATTTAAAAATTAGTTAAAACTCTCAATTCTTTTTCCAGCTTTGAGATATAATTGAAAAAATTGTAAGATATTTCTTGTATTGCTTTTTTCCTTTTGTGAAATACTTAGAAAGCTTTCTTTAATCAAGATTGTCTTAAAAATATTCACCTATACTTTTTATTCTTAGTTCTGTTAAAGTTTGCTTTTTTGTTTTTTTTACATTTACTTATATCTGGAATTTATTTTGATACACGTGTGGTAGGGTATTTACTGCCTTTTGCTGCATTACTTCATAGATGTCCCAACACTGTTAATTGCATAATTCACAATTCTCCACCGTATTCAAAATTGTCCCATTATTATATATTAAATTTTTTTTAATTAAAAAATGTTTATTGATTTATTTTGAGGGAGAGAGAGCGTGTGAGCGGAGGTGGGGGCAGAGAGGGAGGGAAAAAGACAATCCTAAGCAGGCTCCACGGGGCTGTATCTCACCGTCTCACATGGGATCATGGCCTGAGCTGAGATCAAAAGTTAGACATTTAACTGACTGGGCCAGCAAGGCCCCTGTTATATTACATTTTTTATACATGTTCTATTTTACTGAACCGTCTGTGGAGCTGGTAGCTGAGAGCGATCACACACTGAAGAGAGAAAACAATAAGCACAGGTCAGTTAATTAATTGCCAATTTAAGGCACCACAGGAAAGCTGGAGACCTCTGTGACGGCTTTTAAATATTTCCCTGCAGCCGAGGCCAACACAGCTAACGTCCAGGCCCAAGACCTAATTGCAAAACAGGCAGAAGTTCATAGAAGGCTGAACCTGCCTTCTAAAATCGTTCACACCCAACTCAGGGCTCGGGGAAGGAGACCCCGGGGAATGTGGTTGGGGACTTCCAGGTAGATGCACCTGAGACCCGGAAATGGCCAGATGCCTGCAGAAGTGGTCTCCTGCCTCCCGAGGAAGATGGCAGCTTCCCTCACCCCACGTGACCAGCGCTCAGCCAGAGCCCGGTCACGTTCCTCAGGGTCTGCCGCCACCTTCCTTCTCTGCTGCCTGGCCCGGCCTGGGGGGTGCATTATCAGCACCGGCTGCCCCGGGTCACGAGGGCCCTGCTGGTTTTCACCGAAGGGGCTGGTGGAGCCTGTACTTCAAGCCGGCCGGAAGTGGGCTAGCTTGCCCGGGAGAGGGGAGTGCTGTCAAGCTGGATAAGAGAGAGCTGGTTAAAATGGGGGAGTCCTTTGTTACTAGCAGTTGATGCCCCCACGTGGAGAGACAGGGCCCTATGCTGCTGTGATGGCTTTTAGACAAGCTGGAGAAAGTGATGGCTTGTACACAACAAGTGAGTCATTTTCATTGTAGAAGACTTAGAAATAAAAGTATTAAAAAAAGTCCCCCTAAATCACTCTTTGTCCTTTGCTCTGAAGATAAGTGCTATTAATGTTCTGATGTATTCCATCCCATACCTTTTTCTCTGTGCACATGTGAACACTCACACATGAAAAACCCACTATAAATATTGAGATGACACTGTATAGAAAGTGTTTTTAATCCTGTTTTTTAATTTTTAATTTTTATTTATTGTTTTAATTTTTAATGTTTATTTTTGAGAGAGAGAACACGAGCTGGGGAGGAGCAGAGAGAGAGGCAGACACAGAATCTGAAGCAGCCTCCAGGCTCTGAGCTGTCACAACGGAGCCAGACACAGAGCTTGAACCCAGGAACTGTGAGATCATGACCTGAGCCAAAGCTACGAAGTCGAAGCTTAATGGACTAAGCTACCCAGGTGCCCCAATCCTGTTTTTTTTTTTTTTTTAAAGAAATTAACATTACATTGTAAGTATATTCCCCCAAACACTAATACTCCTGGAGAATGATACTTTTAATTTTAGCAAAGTATTCCATTATGTGATGTTAGGTTCACCGTGGTTGACTGCCCAACACTTGGTTCAATGAGTTGCAGTTAGAAAGCTTGGGGACTTGGCTCCAGCACCAATAATTGGTTCCTGGGTGGGAAGCAGGATGCAATTTGGGCCAGTGAGGTGCAAGGAGAGGTGTATAGGTGGGTTCTGGGTGGGTGGGAAGGGGCAGTATTCCTCTGGCAGCTGACTTACAACATGAGAGGAATCAGAATAAGGAAACAGTCTGACATATGGAAATGGGCCAAACCAGGAGAAATACCAGAAATCAAGTCAGAGCCCCAAATAAGGTGTCTAAAGCCCACCCTACTTTTGGGCTTCCAGTTATGTGAGTCAGTAAAACTCACTGTTGGAGCTAGTTTGAGTTATTTTCAGCTGAAAGCATTTAGAGAATACATATGGAGTCCAGAGTTGGCCTTCAGACTTGCTGACTCAGTTCTGATTTTCGAACACAGCAAACCTAGATCTGGTAAGTAGAGCTTCATACTAAAGCTCAGGCTTAGGAATCAGAAGTGCATGGGTTTGACTCCTTACTCGGCTACTGACATCTGATCTGGGGCAAGTTATCTGTAGCCTCTGAGTTTCATCATCTGTAAAACAAAAATAGCTATTTCACAGAATCTTCATCTAATGAAACTAATTATTGTTATCAAAGGAAGGTGGAGAGAAGATAAACTCTATCCCTAGCTATAAAAATAGCCTGCAGAGGGGCGCCTGGGTGGCTCAGTTGGTTGGGTGTCTGGCTTCAGCTCAGGTCATGATCTCACGGTCCGTGAGTTCCAGCCCCGCGTCGGGCACTGTGCTGACAGCTCAGAGCCTGGAGCCTGTTTCAGATTCTGTGTCTCCCTCTCTCTCTGCTCCTCCCCTGCTCATGCTCTGTTTCTCTCTGTCTCTCAAAAATAAATAAACATTAAAAAAAATTTTAAAAAACCAGCCTGCAGACTGCCCTGCCAGTGTGGAACCTTCTTGGGATACTCTCTCTCCCTCTATCTCTCTGCCCCTCCCCCACATGCTCTGTCTCTCTTAAAAGAAATAAATAAACTTAAAAAAATAGCCAGCAAAGGGTCTGTATGGTCTTAGAGTCAGTCTTTTGTATTTTTATTTTTTATTAAAATTTTTTAAAAATGTATATTTTTGAGAGAGAGAGAGCGAGCACAAGCAGGTAGGGGCAGAGAGAGAGGGAGACACAGAATCCGAAGCAGGCTCCAGGCTCTGAGCTGTCAGCACAGAGCCCATCGTGGGGCGTGAGCTCATGAACCATGAGATCATGCCCTGGGCCCAAGTCGATGCTCAACCAACTGAACCACTCAGGTGCCCCTTGGTATCAATATTTGTAAATGGGACATTTTTTCTATAAAAGTAGTAATTTCTTATTTAAAAATTCTGGAAAGTATTGAAAAAGAAAAAATTACTCATAATCCCACTTTGCTGAGCAACCAGCATAGCAATCAGCCTCCCTGTTAAGCGGTGCCCATAAAGTAGACAACCAGAGTTGTTTGTCTAACTCTGCGTTACTTCTACAATATTAGCCAAGGCACTCCACCTCTCCGTGCCCTGGGGAATGCCGACTTCCACAGGAGGAAACAAAGAGCTTCCTACCTAATTGTGGAGGGCAGGCATCTAGCAATTTCCCATGTCTACAGGCCTAGAGAGATTTTTTCCCCCTAGAGTGTTTTATGTATACCAGTCCAGGAGAATAGAATCCCGTTTATACAATTAGAACCAATTCATAGGTGTCCGAAGGGAACATAGGCAGGGGCTCACTGCATTAATTTTCAGGCAGGCAGATGAAGTGATCTCTCTCTGTCTTTTTTTCCCTTTGGCTTATTGGTTTGCCAGAAAAATGCAAGCAGTGTCTCCTATTTAATTCTGTGGGAACAATCTGATGCAGGAGGACACACATCCCGACCCTGAATTGTCTGCCTCTGAATGAGAATCCTCGGTGGTTTCAAAAGGCAATTCAACTTGAGGTTGTTCCAGATTTTTAAAGCATAGAAACCAACAAGTACAGACACATATGGAAGAGGCATTCTGGGCATGAATTACCACTTACATGAAAGAGGTGAAGAGACCAGTTATCTGCCCAGGGATCACAATTCCAGTGAATGGATGGGCACCTTTTCCAGAGCAAAGACCTACTTAATCTCCCAAACATGTTAAATTGAGTACAGAACCAGCCTGAATAGCCTGAGTGGCTGTATACCGGAACATTCTCCAAATTAGATATTGCCTTGCCTACCTAGATGGCCTTCTCTTGTACCAATCTCACTTCCTCTTAATCTTACTGGATAGAATTTAACAACCCTCCTCCACACACCCTGTTAACTTTTGTTCTTCCCACATGCTAGTGTTACTACTCTGCCCTAGAATGTTCTTCTTTCCCGTCTTTGCCTTGTCAAATCCTCCCTAATCTTTGAGCTTCATCTTCTGTGTGACAAACACAGTGGGGGCGGCTGTCTCAAGCCCTTCAGACAAGGTTGGATCTTCTGTTTTATATTCCTAGAGCTTCCTGAACTTCCTGTTTGGGAGCATGGTTACACATTTCATCACCTGCCTCAGTGGGAGACTGTCTTTTTTAAAAATATATACACTTGAGGGAAGGGCTATTGAACCCAGAAAGAGCCTTTTTAAAATTTAAAGCAGAAATGATTGAATTGATGTTGAAGTGTAAGATTTGGTTTTCTGCCGTTAGTGAAAGTGGGATCTTGGAAACTAAGCAAAGTCCAATGATTAAAAAAAAAAAGTAAGTTCTATTCTTGCAAATGGCAGCCCTTCATTACATAAAAGTCATACTCTGAAAAAATGTTCTCTTTACAACCTGCATGTTTACACATGTTTGTTGTTGGGTATCCAGTAAATGGGTTTTGGTCTTGTGGTTTGTTGTGTTTTTCCTGCAGGTGCTGAGAGAGGACTTTGTGACACTAAATGAGAGAACTAGGTCAGGCTGCTTGTTCAGAGTGAATGCCAAGATTAAGTCAGAATTCGGCTTTTCCTTATCCTGAGGCTTTGGAAGGAGAGACAGAAGACACCTTTTTTTATGGGATTTAGAAACATGATGTACGAATTCTTTCCCCAGATATCTGTTGTATTTATCAGTTTTAAGAAAACCTATTACACGAAGAAGAAGGAGAAGGACAAGGAGAAGAAGAAGAAGTCAGACTCTAAGAGAAACAGAAGAAGACAGAGGATTCACAATTTGAATTAGCAGATAATTCTTGGCAGTACAAAAGCAGTTCTTTTCTTTCCTGAAGTTCTCATTTATGGATCATTAGCCACTTGGCAAGAAAGATTGGGAGAAGACAAACTAGCAGCTAAAGCACTAAGGACGAATAGCCATTGGAAGATCAATCATAAATGAAAGAGAGCCTCTTGGTAATTGCCATTCGCTGGGAAAATGTAATTCGATTTACAAAGTTATCGATTTAAATTCATCTTCTGGAGAGTGGCAGGAGGGTGACCTTTCAGTAATACCACATATTTCTTGCTTTGAAATTTCATCCAAAAATGTAGGAAAATCTCTCTACTATGGTAGTCTAGGGATCTGGCAGCATCTCCCCAGCTGGCCATGTAACCATCACTTGGTCAGTATCACCCTGGAGATGGAGATATGGAGTTCTACAAGGGTCATATTTGTTATAACTAAGGTTCTTTTCCCCCCTCCGTTAGAATTGCAGTAATATTTCTGCAGCCTGGAGCTTGTCCCTGTCTTGGGTTTCAGCCGTGTCTTCACGGGTATGGTTCCCAGGTCTTACACTGGTTTCTCTGTGCCCATGTGAGGTGCAGACTTATGCCACAGTGGAGTTCTGAGGACCCAATGAAGCAGCGTGCATCACTCACTCTCTCCTCCATCTCCTCCTCCATACTCTCCCTCCCCACAAAGGTGCCTCCACTAAGCAGAAGGCACTTGTCTCTCTGCACGGGGAGACACAACCTCTCCTTCAGGGGGAGCTCAGTCAGAGACCTCGGTGTATTTTGGAAGTCAGAGGAGGGAGCCTGAAGAAGAGGGAGACTGAAGGGAGAAGAAAGGAGGCTATTAGTGGAAAAAGTCTTGAAGGAGGTGATGGAGTGGGGAGAGGAAAGGGAGGGGACAGAAGAAGTGTCTAGAACACAGATGAATGTGTTACCTTTAAATAGGAGAAGGGGTGAATTTTCCTTTTAGATGAGGTGGCCAGGTAAAGAGGGTAGATGTTGGTCTAGGCATTTTGACATGGTGATTGACACAGTGATTTTTACAAAGCTGGAAGACATTTTGAGAAACCTCCAAGGACCCAAACTCATTCCTGCTGAGTATCACCACCTGTCTGTGTGGGGAGCATAGGGCCCTGCACCTGCCACCATTACTCCACGGGCATTACCGGTCCCACTGACAGACGAAGGCAGTGGCACTTGGAGACTCTGCTATGTCCCAGCTATTGTACAGGTGAACCTCAAGAAAATAAAATGATTTCGGCTCCTTGTTCTAGAGGTAACCTTTAGGTTTATGTGGTCTCACTTGTGGGGGGACCATATGGGGTCTCATATGTGGGGGGTTAAGAGTTTTGACGAAATTTTAAAGGACCTTTGGAATCTCATTTGGCAAAATGTACCCAGTGAAATGTGACTCTTTTCAGTCCTAATTATTCTGACTCAATGAAACTTGTCTGCACAAGTTTGAAGAGGAAACTACAGTGCTTCATGACATGGCTTCTCAGGTATGCTGTGCTTGTGGGCACGTGGCTTTGCCCTGGAGAGCCCTAGAGAGGCCCACAGTTCTCAGGCCGGAAGTAGAAGCGGGTAGTGCTAGATTTGCAAATCCAGCCATGTAATGGATGTTGTGATTCTATCTGAGGCATGACAGACTGTGCTTAGATATTTTTCCCTCTGGAAAAAAACTGAATCTACTGAATCAGGAGAGCATGCAAATGCATAGGGATCCAAAAATCTAAACCATAGTATTTGTCAAAGGCAAAATCTGATGGCATTGAAGTCTATTTTGGGGGTGTCTCAATTTGCCTTTCTTGTGTTCCCTTTTTCCTTGCTGGACCCCCGCCCCCTACTTCACATCTAGCATCATTTTTTTTTTTTTGAGAGACAAAAAAGAGAGCATGAGCGAGGGAGGGGCAGAGAGAGAGGGAGACACAGAATCTGAAACAGGCTGTCAGTACAGAGCCCGACGTGGGGCTTGAATTCATGAACCGTGAGATCATAACCTGAGCTGAGGTTGGACACCCAACGGACTGAGCCACCCAGGCGCCCCACATCTATGACTGAGTCATAGGCACCATGACTGCAATAGTCATATATTTTAGACAAAAATTACACCGCATGGTTTAACAAGAAATTTGCAAATGTATGCGAAAGCCATAAAATTATAATTAATTATAACTATAGTTGTAATAATATATAAATTCTGACTCAAAATGACCTCCCTTCCCATCACCTCCCTCCAACCAGTGACATTCTTCTTCTTCAGTCCACTACTCTCACCTAAAATTGCTTTGGTGAAATAATAGACTTTCAAGTGATGTTGGCTGAAATATACCGATTGTGGATATTAATGATTTGTGTGTGTGTGTGTGTGTGTGTGTGCAGGACATCTTTCTTCTTTTGAGAATCTCACTTTCTTCCTGTTAGTGACTCACATCTCTACTCCCCACAGTCACAGGAAATGGATGAGAGTCTATATTTTCTAATGACCCCACCTCCCTGGCAACAGTGATTGGTTCAGGGATAAAATCTAATCTGAACTGGCCAGGATCCTTCGCTAGGAAGTTTTGTTTTTTAAACTACCAGGGAGGTAATAGTCTCTTCCCTGTCTGATTTTTGAGGGTCAAAAGATAGAAGGCAATAACGAGTAGTGTCCCAGTCTTCAGTGGTAGAGACTTCATTCACAATAAACAGCCAACACATTTGAGAGAGTCCTACAGACGTCAAGCCTCTGCTTCATTTTGTCTTGGCCCTACCTCTGCCTTGCTGTTCCTGCAATTCGCTCTTATTACTCAAGAAATGTCTACTCCTCCTTGTCCTTTTCCTCCTCTGTTTTCCTCTTAAATATTAGGAGGAGCTCTGGGGTGCCTGGGTGGCTCGGTCGGTGAAGCGTCCGACTTCCGCTCCGGTCATGATCTCGCAGTCGGTGGGTTGGAGCCCCCGCATCAGCCTCTGTGCTGACAGCTCAGAGCCTGGAGCCTGTTTCACATTCTGTGTCTCCCTCTTTCTCTCTCCTCCCCCGCTCAGGCTTTGTCTCTCTCTTCTCAATAAATAAATAAATAAACGTTAAACAAAATATTAGGAGGACCTCTATTACCATTCCATAATGAACTAACTCAACCGAGGAAATCTTTACTTTTCAAGAGGACATGGTCACTAGCATTTATAAAGTTCATCTGGTGGTGGTTCAGGCAGTGTGACAAGTAGAAGGGAAGGGGTTTGGAGCAGAGGGTCTACTTCCAACACACCACTGCTGGTCTGTGCCTCTCACCAAAAATGCTACTTCTGCCATAGATGTTTTGGGGGCCTTAGAGGTATATGAGCTGGACAGTGATGTCCAGCCACCTCCTGAGTGCTCTGAAACAACCTAGAAAGAGAGAAGGTAAGCCTGCCCTGCGCAGTGCTTCTCCCGTTCTGCCCTGTGATCTGAGCTCTCTAACAGCTATGTCTGTGCTTTGATGGGGCTGACTCCATGTGACGGGCGCCTGGGAACAGTCTGCGCTGTCATAGAGGATGTGACTGTGGGCCAGCGATGCCGGGGATTTCCTGGGAACCATATGGCTTTTCAGCTGAGCAGAGTAATTTTTTTTTTCTGTTTCTAAAAGGAACCTCAGCTTGCCGGTTGTCCAGAAAATTCTCAAGCTTGGGGCCAAGGTTTCTGGGAACCACAAAATCCCTTTTTGCCCCTGAGTCTTTGAAGTTCTCAGCTTTGGCCCTGGAGTGGATGGGAGACAGTTTACTGCTAAGCAGATTCTCTTGGAACCATGTTTAAAATTGTGAAGAGAGTTGGTGAATATGTTCCTTGATCTTCCTGCCTGAGAGCCTGTTGAGTGTGGCTGGCTTTGAAATATCCTCTGGAGTCTATGTTGACAACACATGGAAGGATATCTGCCTTTGTTCATGGTGGGGACGAGCCTCACGGAGCATAACAAAGAGTCTCCCCAAAGTCCTTGTCAAGCTGTCTAAGAGTGGTCATGGCTGTGGTTGTGTTCTCTAGGAGCAGTATAGTGTGCAGTTAAAGCTCTCTGTGGGGGTGACGTGTTAGCGTCCCAGTATTTAGCATGCGTTCCTAAGAGAATAGCAATGACAATGTACCTTTCATTGAGTACCTGTTATGTGCTAGGTGCTCTTCTACCCATGTTACATGTATGACTCCACTTAATTCTGACAAGAAATCCATCAAGTAAGCACCCTTATCACCTCACCTCCATTTTATTGATGGAGAAAATGAAGCACAAAGAATTTAAATAAATGCCCATGGTTACTATGGTAGCTTGTCTCCAAAGTTGAGCCTTCTAATGAACCACGTGCCATGATATTTTGAATCTCTCTTGGCCACCATGACTCACCTTTGACCAAGAAATATGGTACGAGTGATGTTGCATGAACTCCAGGAGTAGTTCATAAGTAGCCTTACAGATTCTACCTAGTTTTTGGGGAACACTTGGTCTTGGGATCTCCCTTTTGGAAATGCAAAAGCTAATAATAAATTTTATTTTTTAAATTTATTTTTATATTTAATTTATTTATTTAAAAATATTTATTTTGAGAGAGAGAGAGCTCAAGCGGGGAAGGGGCAGAGAGAGAGGGAGAGAGAATCCCAAGCAGGCTCCACACTGTCAGCACAGAGCCTGATGCAGCGCTCAAACTCATGAACCGTGAGATTGTGACCTGAGCTGAAACCAAGAGCCAGACACTTAACTCACTGATCCACCCAGGCACCTGTATTTTTTTTAATTTTTTAAGTTTATTTATTTACTTTGAGAGTGAGAGAGAGACAGAATATGAACGAAAGGAGCCGAGAGAGAGAGGGAGGGAGAGAGAGAATCCCAAGCAGACTTCGTGCTGTCAGTGCAGAGCCCAACACAGGGCTTGAACTCATGAACCGCGAGATCATGACCTGAGCCGAAATCAAGAGTTGGACACTTAACCATCTGAGTCACCCAGGTGACTCTAAATTATTTTTTTAAAACATGAAATTTTAGGGTCGTTTAGTATACAACAATAGACAACCAGAACACTTACAGAGCAGGTAAATGGCAGGGCTGGGATTGAAACCCCCAGGGAGCTTGGCTTTAGACCCCTTGCTCTCAACCGGTAATCGACAATGAGCCTCCAGGGCTTTTTATTGTTACTGTCCCGATGAGGATTTTCACAAATGCATTGTCCTCAAACAGGCAGGCATGCAAAACTGTAAGTGCACAGGGTAGATTTGTAGAGAAAACACAACATATATATATATATATATATATATATATATATATCAAACTCAGGTGGACCTGGGTTTGAACCTCAGCTTCACCACCTCCTAGTTCATGATCCTAGACAAGTTACCATCAGTTGGGGTCTGATGGTGGCGAAGGTTGGGTTCTCAAGGCAGTGCATACAATCAGTTACGTCTGAAAGCTCTTCACATTCTGTTAGTACAAACTCAAGTGTCCTGGTGGCCACCTACTCCTTTTGGTCAACTATTTTCTTTTTCTGATACTGTTTGACATCTGAACCAAAGGTTCATTGAATGAGCTGTCTGGAGCCATGGGCACGATTAAAAGTAAATACTTGGTTTTATAACTTGACTGAATGTACATGTAGTTGAAGTCACTTAAGTTAAATGTGTTAGGAAGAGCCTCCATCTACCTTTTCTGTGCATCCGTTTCCTTATATAACGTGGGAGTTAAATTAACTGCACAGGGATCATGTGGTATTAAGTGAGACGTTGTAAGAAGAGTGTCCGACGCTTGCTTAATTCAGGGTAGAGGATTACTTGGATGCTCCTACGACCTGGCAGACTGCCCCATCGCCTACTAGGCTCCTGTGGGGAGAAAAATAGATCGGTGATACCAAAACAAATTTTTAAAGGACTGAAGAAATCAATTTACTTCACTAAACCTTAAACCAAACTTCGTCTTTTGTACCCCAGAGATTGAAATGTTTGTGTTTGCAGTATTTCCCACTGTACAGCAGACAAATCAAGAACATGGTATGGTCATCACCTAAGCCAAGACCACACTTGTACACTAATCATGTAGGAGTTAGTGTGTCTCCTGAGAGTCCGATTGTAACAAACATGGTGACGTTTTTCAACTTTCTACTCAATGCTTCCGTAATTAACCTGAAGGAAATTGTGATGGGAATCCCTGCAAATTCTCATGTGCAAACAAGCAGTGGAAAGAGAAGACAGGAGAAGTATAGATAGCTAGGGTCCCATTTCACAATTGCTGTATCTCTGTTCTTTTTTTTTATTTTTATTTTTTTTAACGTTTATTTATTTTTGAGACAGAGAGAGACAGAGCATGAACAGAGGAGGGTCAGAGAGAGGGAGACACAGAATCCGAAACAGGCTCCAGGCTCCAAGCTGTCAGCACAGAGCCCGACGCGGGGCTCGAACTCACGGACCGCGAGATCGTGACCTGAGCTGAGGTCGGCCGCTCAACCGACTGAGCCACCCAGGCACCCCTGCTGTATCTCTGTTCTACAGAGAACTTGATTGCTAGAATCCATCGGGACTATCTGTTGCTGTATAGTAAATCACCCCGTACTCTCATAACTTAAAACAACAATCAAGCATTACCACTCATGGCTTCTGTGGCTCAGGAGTTCAGATAAAGCGCAATGAGGATGACAGACCTCTGCTTCACATGTGTGAGGGCTTGGCTGGAACACTTGAAGGCTGGGGACGAGAATCATCTGCAGTCTCAAGCACTCATATGTCTGACAGTACATGCTGGCTTTCAACTGGGGTCCTAGCTAGAGCTGAAAGCTTCATCAGCTGGAACACCCAAACGTGGCTTGTGCTTCCTCAAAACATGGTGCCTGGGTCCCAAGGGCAAGCATCGGAGAAAGAGAGGGAAACAGAGACAGACAGATGGAAGTCATCATGCCTTTTCATGACCTAACCTTAGAAGCCAAGTAGCATCCCTTTTGCCATGTTTGATTGGTTAAGATCAGCCCAAATTTAAGGAGGAGGAAAAGAGGGGTAGGGATAGGTCCTACTTACCAAAGAAAAGGTGTCAGTGTCACTGTGTAAGAAAAGTATCTGGGGGGCACCTGGGTGGCTCGGTCAGTTAGGCGTCTGACTTCGGCTCAGGTCATGATCTCATGGTTCGTGAGTTTGAGCCCCGCCATCGGGCTCTGTGCTGACAGCTCAGAACCTGGAGCCTGCTTCAGATTCTGTGTCTCCCTCTCTCTCTGCCCCTTCCCTGTGCACGTGCGTGTGCGCTCTCTCTCTCTGCCCCACGCCTGCTTGAGCTCTGTCTTCCTCTTTCTCTCAAAAATGAATAAACATTTAAAAAATTTAAAAAAAAGACGAGTATTTGGAATGGGATGTGTGTGTGTGTGTGTGTGTGCACGCATATGTGTATGTATATACAGTCTTCTTTGACAAATACCATCTCTCTCCACCCCCCCCCCCCCACCAAGTCTGAAGTAAGTTTTTTGCTAGGTCCCACAGAAGTACCCTCAAGCCTTATCTGCTTCCAGGGTCTGTCCCATAACACCAGCCTGGATGGTTGAACAGTAGGGGCCACAGCAGCTCAAATGATGGGAGGGGCCAGGTCTCTCAAATCCTGAGCTTTGGCAACAAGCGGAATGTATGAAAGACTGTGTGAACTGAGGGAAGAAAGCACCCAGGATTCAGTACACCAAAAGACAGCATTTCAGTGGCCAAGAGACATTTTTATCTTCAAAACCAGGGCAGACCTGGAAGATGTCTTTCTAGATCTCTCACAACACTCCCTTTTTCATTTGATCTCTGGCTGGTTAAGGGCCAGAGAGAATGCCCAACTGGATCACAACACAGGAGAGGCTCCAATTTTGGCCTATCTAAGAGGATAGGAACGAGTCAGAGGAACCCACATACATCAAAGTCAAACATGTGATAGATTGGACACTTTGCTTCATTTTTATTTTCTGTTAGCCGTGCATGTGCAGAGAGTGTCCCACACTTTCTAACCACCTGTGCACGAAAACATTTTTAGTTTTGCTGTTAAACTCTTGTTTGAAATTCCCATTTTTAAAAATCCAGTGAAATTTTCTACGAGGTAGGGAAAAGTTGGGGTTGTGAGCTGGACAGAGAGGAGTTTGAATCCTGACTCTGCTCTACATTATCTGCTTGATTTGGGGTAAGCTCTTAAAACTCTCAGGAAGATCAAGAAGAACATGCAAACAAAATACGGATGGTGCCATAAGTCAGGCACAAAGTTGGAAGCCAGCTGAATGTCACAGAAGTCTCAAGGAAGATGCCAAGAATTATGCTGTGCAGAAGCTGTTGGCATTTGCCCTCCTTGCACTGATGAAGTCATCTCCAGAAAGTCGTCGGTAAATGAAGTGTGCCACAACCGGGGAGGGGCTGAAGGTGGTGTGGGGGGATCCCTCTGGCGGTGGGGGGGTGTTGAATTATGACTCCCTTGCCGGGGTGTCACCACGGATGGCTGAAAGGAGAAAAATGTTGAGACTGACTGAGAACTTCCTGGGCATTGAGCAGGTCCACTGTGCTGCCTGGGGCTGAGCCAGTGTGAATACACCTCGTGTCTCATTGTCCCAGTTGCCTTGCCTCCTGAAGCTCTTGGCACCACTAAGAAAGGGTGTCTTATCTGAAAGATGGGGGGGGGGCTCTGTATCAATTGGCTGGAACTTTGAGTGGTTTCTAGCAGCCTGACCTTGACTGTGCACTGTCCTTGCTGCTGCTGGAGAGGGCATTTCTTGAGGTGGTGGGATGTTGGGAAGTCAACTGTTCTTGGTAACGATGACAATGTGATCACATGAAGAGATTCTTTTTTTAAAAATTTTTTTATGAGAGAGAGAGAGAGAGAGAGAGAGAGAGAGAGAATCTTAAGCAGGGTCCATGCTCATCATGGAGACTGACATGGGGCTTGATCTCACAACCCTGGGATCATGACCTGAGCCAAAATCAGAGTCAGACGCTCAACTTACAGAGCCACCCAGGCACCCCCATCTTGAACTTCATAGTTTCTGAGTAGGATGCATGTCTCTTTATTTTCCTAAGCTAAACTTATTATTCCTGCTAGCCATTCGTTTCTTCGTGCGCTTGTGGTGCTGAGAAAAATTATCCAAAAGTTGGAAATGAGAAAGAAAAAAAATATGAGCACTTAACATTCACAAGACATTCTGGCGTTTGCAAGCTAGGCCATGTTACTCTCCAATTAGGTGTAAACAACCTGACAGAATTTCAACTTCAGACAAGGTCTCTCATAGGTAAATGAGACCGAGTTTACTCTGATAAAATGAGACAAAACAGGACCACTTTTTTTTTTCTTTTGAAGCACAAACACAAGGTCACTGTGCCATTCACAAAAGAGCAAATCTCTCTTTTTTTTTTTTGATAAAATGAGTGCCTGCTGTTCTTTTACCGATCATAGCTCTATCCTTGTTCTAGTTTCCCTCCCTGTAGATAAGATTTACTGAGACCCCTGATCACAGAATTGCCCCTGCCCAGCAGATGCTCAACCCAAACCCAAATCCCATAAAGGGTTCTTTCTCGTGCCCAATTACTGAGGCACTGCACGGTTGTCCGTGGTGTCCACGGTGAGCATTCTCTCTAGCTGCAACGAGAAATGAACGCCGTTCAACCGTAGATGTGTTCTTGGTGGACTTTGGCCGAAGGGCGTTGATAGAACTGAGGCACAAAGGTGATTCTGTGAGGTTTTAATACCACACAAAGAGCATTGTCTAGTGGGTCTTAAAATGCCCTTTGGCTCTTCAGGAGCACAAACTCTGTACAATTCATCAAACAGTTCTGCAAACTAGTAAGATACACATGTTAATTTTACATAACTTCCCCTCCCCCGCTGTGCTGTAGAAAAGATAGTGCTGAAGGTTCCGGTTACATTGTGCTGAAGGATGTTAACTGGTTTTGTGGCTGACATGGCTTGTTGGTTCCAGTGTTCTTTTTTCTTCCCCCCCCCACCCCCACTTATGATAAAAAAAAATCTTAGTTTTTCAAATTCCCTTGGAATCAACTTTGTTACTGTTTTGGTACAGGCATTAATGCTCACTCTCTGTATGAAAATGATGTTTCTAACGTTTTGAGACTTCTATTTTGCCAGTTTGGACCATAAGGTGGAATGTTGAAATATGAGATGTCTTGGGGGAAAACATCTGAAATGTTTCTTGTGCCTCACCTGTCAACACAGGCTTGTGAGGTGGGGAGCGGAGGGGGCCTTGAGGGTGGTAGTGAGACAGAGGAGTTGACTTTTGATGAATTTAAGCGCTCCCTGATCCGATTTAGCAACCCTAGGGCTACATCCCCACTGGGCCCAGCCCGTGGGTCCTGACTCCAGCACAGTGATTGGATGTCTTATAGGCTGCCACTAAATCACGCTTAGACTTTTCTTCTGTGCTCTGAATAATGTAGGAACTCATCAAATATGAATCCACATTTACACATCTGGGACATCGTGCTGAGGTTTTAAAAAATGATTATAGAAATGATGTGACTCACGGTGATTCTTGACCAAAAGCAATAAAATCTCAGATGAGTCGATAATGGAGACAATTTGGAGCTTTATTCCCCAAGGACAGGGTACAGTCCTGGTGTCTTACTATGTAGAACAGGAGCGAATCCAAACGCACCATGGTTTCCCTGCAGAAAATAAGTGAGACACACACACACACACACACACACACGCACAGCAGAAGTATAAAACATCCAAGTGCATCTTGAGAAGGTTCACTTAAGAAATGGTTTAGATCTTGTTGTTGTGAAATGAGCAGTTTCTTATCCAGATTAACAACAGATAAATGCCGTGTAGATTGGATTCATCTGAATGAGTGGCCCCCTTACTTTCCTGTGAATAATGACTCTGTCTAAAGCAGATCTTCTTATCATCCTGGAATTTCAGAGCTGTGTCTCTCATCTGGGAACCTTTATGGTACCGAGGACAAGAGTCCAGAAGCTTTAGGCCCTGAGTCTATGAAAAACAAGTTGAAGTTCTTTGTTTTGTGTGTGAGATCTTTTTTTCTTTTTTTCTCTTGTCTGAGTGGGACTGAAACAGATGATCTCATTATAAACCAGGCTGTAGCCATTCTGTATCTTGTATAATTTGCCCGGGTCCTGGAGATAACACAGGCCAGCTGCAGATTGCCGTGAGACACATTGTTATTTGCCTTTTCATTGATTTAACACATGTTTTTTGGACCTCACTATGTGTTAGGCTTTGGGCTAGGTAATGGGAAACATCGGTAACTGAGACTAGCCATTTACCACCCTCTTGGAGATTATGGGGAAATAATGAAGTGGTCCAGGGCACCGACCCAACTCTAGGGACCAATTACCTGGGTTCTTATACCAATTTCATCCCCTCCTGTTGTATGATCTGTGCAAATCAGTTAGTCTCTGTGTTGTATTTTTTTTTAAATTTATTTATTAGCTACTTTGAGATAGCATGAACAAGGGAGGCGCAGAGAGACAGAGAGAGAATCCGAAGCAGGCTCCATGCTGTCAGGACAGAGCCTGATGTGAAACTCGAACTCGTGAACCATGAGATCATGACCTGAGCTGAAATCAAGAGTCAGATGCTTAACCAACTGAGCCACCCAGGCACCCTAGTCTCTGTGTGTTTCAGACCATTTGGGTCAGTATAACAGAACACCACAGACTGGGTGACTTATAAACATCAGAAAGAAATTTCTTTGTCATAGTTCTGGTGGCTGGGAAGTCTAAGATCAAGGCCCCAGCAGATGTGGCACCTGGTGAGGACAGTCCAGCTGGTTCATAGGTGGCTGCAATCTCTCTGTGTGGCCAAATGGTGGAAAGGACATCAGAGCTCACTGGGTCTCTTGTATAGGGCATTAATCCCTCTTTTATATGTCTTTTAAATATCATTTGTAATCTTTTAAATGTTTATTTATTTTTGAGAAAGAGAGAGAGAGAGAGAGAGAGAGAGAGAGACAGAGCATGAGCAGGGGAGAGGCAGAGAGAGAGGGAGACACAGAATCCGAAGCAGGTTCCAGGCTCCGAGGTGTCAGCACAGAGCTGGACGTGGAGTTTGGACCCACAAACAGTGAGGTCATGACCTGAGCCGAAGCAGGATGCTCACCCTACTGTGCCACCCAGGTGCCCCTTTTTTGTAATCTTTACATGGACTCCGCTCTCATGGTTTCATCATCCCAAAGTCCCTCTCCCTGGTACCATCGCACTGGGAGCTAGGATTTCACCGTATGAATTTGGGGTGACACGGCATTCAGTCCACAACAGCGTATATGAAGGGAGTGATTTGGTGAATTGACCAGAAAGGGGCGGGCGGTGACTGTAATAGCATAAAACAAGGACTTAGACTTGAGATAGGCCTTCAGAAAGGCTTTTTATAGAAGGCGACGGCAAGGCTGTGTGGTCTGTGGTAACCGTGTGATATCCAGGCCAAGTGGTGGTAAAGAGAGTGGAAGTGAGGCTGTTGGAGTCTGCTAGTTGTCTCTCTGTCCGTCTTCCCTTTCTTTTACAGCCACGGAAGTGTAGGGTTTTAGCGAAGCACATGCTACCCGAGGCAGAAAATGCGGTTCTTAACGTCTCTTACAGTCAGATGCCTCCTGTCACCACTTTCTGGTCGATGACTTGTAAGCGCCAGCAATGGGAGCCTCTTCCAGGAAGTCCTCCTAAAGGAAAGGGACATGCGCTTCTCACCCTCACGTTTCTTGCCTCCTCAGTGCAATGCAGTTGTGATGACTGGAGCTGCAGCAACCCTTTTAGACCTTAGAGGAAACTGAGGCATGGAGGCTGTGCAGAGCAGAACAAGAAGCCCTCCCACCTCATTACTGTTTCCGCAGCAGCTCTCCATGGCGACTTGAATATGTGAGCAGGAAATCAACTGTCACATGTAAGTCATTGTCGCTGGTGACAGACTCAATTCTAACTAGATGACAGGTAGAAAAGAAAGGCCGTTACAACACCTGAAGGTGAGCGGGAGCGTGGTGCCTTCTCAGAACCAGAAATATTTGAGAATGGCTGAAGCGTAGGGCAGCACTGAATGCACACGGAGGAAGGGGTGTGGATGGGGAAGGCCTTGTCGGCCTGGATGAGGACAATGGCAGGTACTGTCTTATTCTGAGAATACAAGGTACTGTTGAAGGGGTGCAAGCAGAGAACTGACCTGACCACGGTTATCATCAGGAAGAAAGAGGGGTGCCTGGGTGGCTCAGTCAGTTAAGTGCCAGACTCCTGAATTTGGCTCAGGTTGTGATCTCACGGTTCGTGGGTTCGAGCCCTGCGTCGGGCTCTGTGCTGACAGCTCAGAGCCTGGAGCCTGCTTCAGATTCTGTGTCTCCCTTTCTCTCTGCCCCTCCCTCACTCTCTTTCTCTTTCAAAATAAATAAATAAACTTAAAAAAAAAAAAAAAGGAAGAATGGTTTGGCGGTACTGTGCTGAAGGGATGCCACCCAGGACTCCTGGAGGGCAGTCAGAGCTGGCACAGAAGCTGTGGGGACCTGCCTTGCTGGCTTGAGGGACAGAACATGGTGGCAGAGGAAGAGAGTGCCACCATGAACAGGGATCACTGGCCTTTGTTCAGTCCCTGTCGCCTCGTCTCCACGTCTCTCCACCTCAAATAAGACTTCATTCATGGATCTGTGGATGTTTCCATTGCCCTTTGTTATGGACCCTCCTTCCCATCTCTTTACAATTAGAGGGAGGTATTTACGGACTTGAGGAGAATTTCTGTCATCCACCCTCCCCCCCCGCCCCCTTTTCCTCTGCCAGGTACCCAGCTGTACACAATTTAACTCCTACACAATAGCCTGTTCATTACTGTATTCGTTAATTTAACAGTATAATTAGCTTAGAGCCTTGTTCAGTTATTCCAAGCTGGATTCTTACAAAATGGTTGTTTATTTATAACCCCCCTGACACGGGGCTCGAACCCACAAACTGTGAGATCTTGACCTGAGCTAAAGCCAGACGTTTAGCAAGACCAAGCCACCCAGGTGCCCCCAAGGTGGATTGTTAAGAATGACAACTAAAATTTGTGCCGTGTACCCCTTGCTTGTTTGTTCATTTGTTTGTTTGACAAATAGCTGTGGTTATAACTAGTTTTATTAAAAGCACTTTAAGCAGAGCCAAATGAGAGGCAGGTGAAGGAGGCAACTGGCTCCTTTTAGAAGGGATTAATTTGTTAATTTATAATTTATCAGGGGTAATAATTTATTTACTTATAAGCGATTTATAGGTCCATTTACGGGGGTTACTAAAATATTACTACAAGTATAGGAGATAGAGCACAGTAGAAATGTTTAGTCAGAACTTTCCTCAGGTGTGTGTGGTATGCTGTTGGCATTAATTCTTTGTCAAGCTCACTTGGTTGAGGTGGAATAAGCTTCCCCATGTGCTGGTTTGTGATGGTTAGTTTTATATGTCAGGTGGACTGGGCCCGTGGGGTGCCCAGAAGTTTGCTCAAGCGTTGTTCTGTGGGTTTCCATGAGGGTGTTTGGGGATGAAATTAACATTTAAAACAATAGACTGACTACTGGTTTGCACTCTGGCCCCTGTCCCTGGAGGGAGAGAGACCAAAGGAAGAGGCAGACGCTCCAGGTTGCTGGGAAGGATCAAGGAACTGGCCTATGAGGCTTGTCTTGGGTGGTCACAGATGACTAGATCTCTGCACCTGACCACCAGAATCTTAACAAGCCTCTATATAAACAGGTGGTCTTAGCAACACCTCGCTCTCTCAAGGTGATTCCTTACAAATGATGCCAGCTGTGGGAACGGTGGGCGGAAAGTACATTCCAGGGATGGGAGCACAGCTGTGGGAACGGTTCCAGGGACGGGAGCAGGTGAGGAGGCTCCCCTTGCCCAGTCCTGTTCAGGCTCAACCAGCGGTGGTGCCCCTCAACCACCTTCTCCAATGTGGACGGAAGCAGACTGCTCTCTCCCAATCGGCTGAAGGCCCAAACAGAGCGGGAAGACCTTTCCTGTGCAACATAGATTCTTTCCAGCCTTGATCACTGGCCTTTTTGCCTGAACTGAAACATGGACTCTTCCTGGATCTCCAGCCTGCTGGCCTTCCAACGGGAACCAAACCTTTGGTTCTTCTGGTTCTCGGGCCTTTGGACTCGGACTGGAACTAACCCATAAGCCCGCCTGGGTCTCTGGCTTGCTGACTCACCTGCAGATTTGGGACCTCATTGCCTCCATAGGTACGTAGGTCCATCCCTAACTCTGTCTCTTTCTCTGTATGCACATACATATACGTATGTCTCCCTGGAGAACCCTGACAGGTAAAATACTCAACTGGCCAGAGATGATGCACAAAGTGTCTTCTAAGGATGAGAGGCAGGAGCTTTGTTTTGTTGAATAGACCATGTAAACTGGGGCCGGACCCGGAATGTCTGGTATAATAGAGGGAAGACTGGGCTTCTTTCTCTACTGGTATCCGTTCGGATGCTTTAAAAGAAAGTGAGAGAAAGCCTTTCTCAAACGATTTCAAGGAATGATGAAATCCTGTCACAGCCCCAGGTCCTCAGGTGGGGTGGGCTTTGCGGTTGGCTGATTTAGTTAGCAAGACAGCTGTGGCATCGAGAACCCGGGGTGTTTTCTGCTCCTCAGTCCAGCATCCGCAGAGCTGGTGCTGTTGCAAGCACAGTTCCCGTCATAGTAATAATGTGGCCCCGCTATTAACTACATGCTGCCTATGTCAGAGAGCAAGAGGGAGGGGGTGGGGACGAGATGGGGGGAGGACAAAGAAAGCTATAGGGATGGACGGAGTCACTTTTGGGGCCAATTTAGATCCCGAGCCTAACTCTGGACTCCTAGCTGACACTGGAGAGATGCCCTGAGCTGACTCTCTGTGGCTCAGTTCCTGGGGTTGGCAGGGTGGGCACAGACCAGTCGTTCTCATTGAAAGGACACTGTTCACCTCGGGGGAATTTGGAAACATGTGGGGAAATCTTTTGGTTGCCATAATGATTGGGATGCACATTGGCATTTAGTAGGAAAATGGCAAAAGATGACAAAAATTCTCTAAGTCCAGGATGATTTCTCACGGTGAAAATTGTTTCATATTCCAAGCTATTTTAAATGCCGTGAAACACTAAGTCCACTCTAAATATAACTCTTGGTAGTATTTTTAGTACATATGATGAGCAATTTTTAGCAAAATTACTTGAAATATGAAAAAACAGGTTTTTATGGAGAGAGAAGATTCAATGACGTACAGAACAGCTGAGATGGAGGGGCTTGTGGCAGACAAGTAGTTTCACTGAGAATAACTGAACAAGGTAAAATGAAGGGAAAACAGTGTGTTTGAAGGCAGTGGAGAGTTGCTGAGGAAGTCGGAATTTGAGGACTTGATCCCAGAAATTAAGTGGGCACATGTCCTTTATGTCACTTCTCCCCTCAGACCATTTCCTGATTCTTGGCTTGGGGGCGACAGGCTGGGGATCTGGACAGAAATTGAAGCCCCCTTTCACTGCTTGTGAAAAAAGGATTTCTGGATTTCCATTATAACCTTAGCTAGTGGGACTTGGGCCTGTCATTTTCTTTCTTCGGTGACCAGTGGCACCTAAGAGCAGCCTACCAACTCCATGCTGCTTAAAATGACCATATATTTGACCTGCTGGAGAGGTTGCACAGGCCGGTGTGTGTCCTTGAACCTGTATCCCATCTCAGTTTGCCACGGATGACAGCCTTCGTAATTGTGATCCTGCAGCATTGTAGACATCATCAAAAGCCCAGCGTGGAGTTTGCGTTGTAATGTGGCCTTGGGTGATCCAGTTCCTGAGGCTCTTCTTAGGAATACTTCTACTACTAAGCGTTTCAGATTTGGTTCCCAACAGTGGGTCTTACTAAGCCATCCATGTTGTGAGCAGCTAGAGCTTTATCTCATGGAGAGACTGTGGAAAAAGAACACAGCACATATGTTAGTATTATGTCACCAAAGGGGAAGGAGCTGGGGTATTTCTGCATCAACTCCTAAGAGTTGTTTGTGGGGAGATACTTCTCTGGGTGGTAATTTCCTCTTCCTTCCAGACTGCCATGCAAATATAGGCAGAGCAGCCTGCTGCAGTTCCTCTCATGCAGAGAGGAGAGGACGAAGCTAGTTAGAAGTTGGCCAGACAACAGTGACATGGCACAGACAATGTCTGCAACACCTGTGGAAGCCATAGTGGTCACTTAGGCTCTGACTTTAAGATTTGGGTTGGGGGGGGCGCCTGGGTGGCTCAGTTGGTTAAGTGTCCGACTTCAGCTCAGGTCATGATCTCACGGTCCGTGAGTTCGAGCCCCGCGTCAGGCTCTGTGCTGACCGCTCAGAGCCTGGAGCCTGTTTCGGATTCTGTGTCTCCCTCTCTCTCTGACCTTCTCCCATTCATGCTCTGTCTCTCTCTGTCTCAAAAATAAATAAACGTTAAAAGATTTAGCGGGGGGGGGGGGGAGAAAAATATGAGTCAGAGTATTCTATCCAAGTTTGTGGGGGTGAGTAATGGGTTTAAAGTGGAATAAAGATACTTCCACACCTTCTTCTCTTAGGAAAACAAAAACAAAAACACAAAATTTAAGTCAAATCAAGGAAGACAAGAAATGGAGGCATCTGAACCAGCATATGAGGATGAGAGGCAGATGGAGAAAGGGTAAGGAAGGCAGGGAGGAAGTCAAGCTTAGGGGTGGAGAGGACACTGATAAGACTAAGCCAACACGCTCAGGTGGTCCCCAGAAAGCCTTGTAATTGGATGCTCCAGGTGCCAAAAATATGTTAGGCTAACAGTAGAGAATGAGTTAGGAGTGGCTATTGGAAAGTTTGTAGAGAGTGAGGGTCCTCACTTGGCATAGTGACTGTCTTTTCTCTCCCCTCTGCTTAGCTGAGCTTCTGGGACACCAGCTGAGCAGGAACAAGGCATCAGATGTAAAATTGAGGGCTTATATTAAAGTTCAAAACCAGAAAGATAAGGCTCCAGACTATGTCTCCAGGCAGCTCTGGAACATGAAAGACCAAGTCCAAAATAATAGTAAAAAAGCCAAGAATAGAAGAAGTGATAGGCTATAATTAATAGCTTCAGAGAGATGAGACTTTTTAAAATTCAGTACTCCTAAGTAAGTTTTAGGATGCTATGAGATAATAAAAAAAAACAGGAAAGAACTCTTAAAAACAAAAAGTAACATTTAAAACTTGAACAGATTTCCCAGAGCTGAGACTTAAAAAAAAAATCAGAGAATAAACAATAAGGGAGAAGAGTAAAGGAAATTTGAAAAACAATTCCATATTGGAGTCACAGAAAGGAAAAACGGGGTAACAGGGATGGGACTACCAGAACATGAGAAGTTTCCCAGAACATGGAATAAGAGTCACATTTTCTAACACAGCTGGCGGATGAGCTGAGCTCTAGAATCAACACGAAAGGCTCCAGAAGACAAGCCAGAGGGAAGAAGGGAGTTCATCTAGTCATATTACAATTTCTGTAAAACTGAAAGATAGGAATTTGTTGATGGAAAATACCTGTTGAGTACCCAGCAAAATGAATGAAAAGGTGTCACCCCAGGGCATAGAATCATGCCCTTTTACAACATAGAGATTAAAAGGAGATTCCAGAAACTTGGAGAGAGAAGAAAGGAAGGAACACATATACAGGACCAGGAATCAGAATGGCATTGCTCAAAACAGAGTCTGAATGTCAGAAGACAGTGGAATAGGTTTTCAACAATGTGAAGGAACATGATTTCCAGCACAGAATTCTTAACCAAGCAAAATGATCAGTCTAGTCCACAGCAGAATAAAAAGATTTCAGGCACGCATGATTTCACAAATATGTCTGCCAAGAGCTCTATTTAAAGATCCCGGAAGAAGTCCTCTCTTCAATGGAAGGCTAATGCAAGAAAGAGGAAGACAATGGACCCCGAAAACAGAATCCATCACGGGAGAGAGGCCGGGAGGGGTCGAAGTGGACACAGGGCTTGGGGGCCACCCAATCCAGACTAGATTGGGAAAAAGGAGGACTCCAGGAAGAATGTCTCTGGGAGAGCAATGGACTTAGTAGATTATCTGACAGGTTTGAGCAAGAGGAAATTTGTATTAACCAGCCTTTTACTGAGCTTTCAGAGGAGGTGGAAAAAAAATTAAGAAATGAAGAAAATTAAATTAATCACAAAATGGGGTAATTATTAACTCCAGGAGCAAAAAAAAAAAAAAAAAAAAAAAGTTCAGAAACAACGATAATCCTAGCTGCTACTTGGCTCAGCATAAACAATTAAAAATTTTTTTTTCAATGTTTATCTTTGAGAGAGGGAGAGAGAGAGCATGAGCAGGGGAGGGGCAGAGAGAGAGGGAGACACAGAATCCGAAACAGGCTCCAGGCTCTGAGCTGTCAGCACAGAGCCTGACGTGGGGCCCAAACCCATGAACTGCAAGATCATGACTGAGCTGAAGTCAGATGCTTCACCGACAGAGCCACCCAGGTGTCCCTCAGCACAAACAATTTTAACATAGTCAAATAGTGACTAAAATTTGTGACTCAAAAATATTGAATACATAGTAAGAGAACTTTAGTTTTCTAAGGGCAACACAGTAGACACTATAAGTCAAGAGATAATAGTACACATACGTTAGTTAGGAATATGGTGATAACGTAGTTCACCTGCAGTATTGATATGCTAGGCTGAGAAAGCAGATGATGTGTTCAGGGTGTGCAAACTTGGCCAGCGAAGGCATGGAGACCAGAGTGATCCCTGCTCATTTGGAAGATGTATGGAGACCAAGCTGCTAAGAGGGAGGAGAGCAGCTGGAAGGGCTGGGAGAGGCTAGGCGGTACAGTCAGGTGCGTGGAGTAAAGGCAAAGGCAACTCTCAGTCCTGGCCTGCTGAAAGTGGACAGGAGGCGAGAACACGCTTGAACTGCTGGAAAGTCTTCCCGAGTCTGATGCACCCCTATTCCCACGATTACTGTTAACAGTGATGTTAGACCATGATTGCTTCAACATGGTGGCAGTTCAAGGTGGCAGTTCATGGTGGCTGGAATGTGACCTGCTCGAGACTGCGCACCCGTTTTCAGGGGAGTTTTGTTCCCGGAAACACCAGCAATCACACTGAAACACCGCTTGCCTTGAGATGGGAACTGTAATGAGGCTTCAGCATAATCTGAGCTGATTTAGCATCTTCTAAAGTATCTCAAACAAGACAGGGTAGCCGAGGCTTGGTGTAGAAGAAACCTTGCTTGACATGTTTATGTTAGAGGTTTTGAAGGCATTTTTTCCAGGGCACACCTTCCTTTTACATCTTTAGGAAAAGATTTGGAAGGGAAGGCACATGTAAAGACAGGAAATGGAAGGGAGTGACTTGTCACTTCCCAGCCTTTGGTCGTTTATCTGCTCTTATGGGGTTGTGTGGCCACATTCCATGTCGTCCTCTCCCGCTTTATGAAACAGTAGAATCTTCTCTTGAAGATTGAGCGAGGCAAGAATTGTTTGGATCCCGAGTTTGCTAAGGAGTATGTAAATACTTAAGGGAAAGTGGTTTCTAATGTGGCAGGCCTTGATTCTGTGACTAGTAGACGAAGAACCAATAACAGGAAATCAATGATATTTTCTTGCCATATCAAAAAAATTTTTTTCTTCCATAAATGGAGGCAAACTCTATCATCAAATCTATGCTTCTTTCTTTATTTCTAGTAATCTTGCAGCAGAAAGAGCTGTCCTGGGTAGTTCTGCCTGGCACATAGTGAGCCCTCACAACATGGTAATTTTATTCTTACAGCTTTGTCAGATTCTAGCCCTGGCTGTTTCCCTGGGGTAGATGAGGGATCACAGAACGCCTCTTAAGTTCTTTAGACATGAGACTGTTCATCTATAAATGAGGATGTTAGATAAAAATTGTTCTTTTAAATTTATTTATTTATTATTTATTTATTTAGAGAGTGGGGAGGGTAGTGGAAGAGGGGGGGAGAGGGAGAGGGAGAGGAAGGGGGCGAGAGGGGGAGAGGGGGAGGGGGGAGGGGGAAAGGGAGAGAGAGAGATAATCTTAAGTAGGCTCCATGCTCAGCGAGGGACCCCATTCCATGACTATGAGATGTTGACCTGAGCCAAAATCAACAGTCAGATACTCATCCGACAGCTACCCAGATGCCCCAGGTAAAAATTGTTCTTAAGATTCCTTCAGCACTAAAGTTTTGTGATTTAATAATGTTAAGATGCAGAGACTCTGATTTCCGTGGCAAAGATTTTCCGAAGATTATGTCTAATGGCATGAACCTTAACTTCTAGGTATGATAAATATATTGCTTTTTTATGACCGGTAAGTAGGGAAACAGAGTTATGAATTGGAGGTAACTGGCCTTAGTGACAAAATATTCAGTGCTGCACCGATCTGTAATTACTGCCGATCCTGGAGCAGAGTCCAGCTCCCTCATCCAAACCCTGCCCATAAGTCCATGGATTAAAAAGACAGGCCTCTTCTCCCTTGACAGCAATTTACTTTGACACTAGTGAATGAAATCACCTTTTATTAAAATTTTGGTTTTAAGTTTCAAAGTATATATTTGACCCTGTGAATCCAGATACCTAGTTTAATGATAGTTTCCCTTTAATAAACATTAGTTAGGCATCTGCTATGCTCTGGGTGTCTCTCTGAATTTCCAGAAGAGGCTGAGTGTTCTCTATCATTATCTTCACAGGACCTACAAATACAGAGGATGCACGATAGGCAAAACATAGGGAAATCGAACATCCTTTTGAAGAATGTCTAAAGATATTTTCTCAATTCATATTCATGGTAATCCCCATAACTCATAGGGTCTCTGGTTTATAAAAGCAAAGAGACAATTTAAAAAAAATCGGGTCGGGGCGCCTGGGTAGCTCAGTCGGTTAAGCGTCCGACTTCGGCTCAGGTCACGATCTCGCCGTCCGTGAGTTTGAGCCCCGCGTCGGGCTCTGTGCTGACAGCTCAGAGCCTGGAGCCTGTTCCGGATTCTGTCTCCCTCTCTCTCTGACCCTCCCCCGTTCATGCTCTGTCTCTCTCTGTCTCAAAAATAAATAAACATTAAAAATTTTTTTTTTAAAAAATCGGGTATTCACTTGAGAATTTTAAATATGGCATTTCACTCAGTAATGCCAATTGGCATTTGATGAACCCTTTCTTTATATCACCTCCCGCGCTTTCTCTTTTTATCTTCAACACAGGTACTGTTCCCATTTCTGCTTTACAAATTCGGGAACCAACATATGTAACCAAAATGTATAAATGTTAAGTATTTCGTCCAAGACCACACTAGTTAGGGGTGGACTTAGAACTTGAAGCTGGATCTTTTTTTTTTTTTTATAAAAAATTTTTTAATGTTTATTTATTCTTGAGACAGAGACAGAGCATGTACAGGGGCAGGAGCAGAGAGGGAGGGAGACACAGAATCTGAAACAGGCTCCAGGCTCCGAGCTGTCAGCAGCTGTCTGAAGCTGGGGTCCTGTCCCCAAATTTCTGCTGGTCGCAGTCCCACACAGCTCAGTAGGCCTCACGTGGAACTGTTGAGGCCATTGATTCTCTGGTTTCCTAGCATTTGGATGTTCACCCTCAGAGCACAATGGCCTGCAAAGAGTGACAGCTCTTATAAGTGCCACCAGAAACACCTGTATATACAACGATACGTCTCATTGTCAGCCATGCCATCAATTAACCAACAAATGTTGGCTAGGTGCTCAGACACTGCTCATTACTTTTCACTGCCTGTCCTGAGCTTTGAGAATCAGCAACAACCCAGCTACAATATTGTGGTCCCCTTTACTTTGTGTGGTAATCAGGTCTGGCTAACAGATGTTATCCATTTTATGGAGACTTTTTCTAGTCCTCAGATCTGTAGGCCCTTGGTTCAAAGATACAGAGCTAAGGTAAAAGAATAGATAAACTACGTTGTCATTAGGGTTAATGTCCAACTTCTCCTATTTCTTTGCAACTCACTGTCTATGCGATGCTCTTAAGACACTATAATGAATGGAACTTACTCACATGCGAAACATTAGATGTTCCGGCACTGTTCTTTTGTTGTATCCAGATGGTATCTAGTTTGAAAACATGCAGTCAATAAGAATTAATGTCAGTGCTAAAATTTTGTATAGTTTCTTTTTATGGCATGTAAAATAGATTATAAAATCATTACAAGTCCCCTCTGAAGTGGGGATTATCTCCAATTTTGTAGAGATGGAACAAAGATTCCGAGGAGTTACATCATTAATTAATTATTTATTTAGGAACATGCAGAGTAGCATAGTTTCAGGATCACAGGATTTGGAATCACACCAAACTTTTCATTCAATTTCTGGCCCGTTTATTAGCCATGTGATGCTGGCCAAGTTTTCTAGCCCTACTAAACTTCAGCTTTCTTATGTGTGTTTTGGGGCTACTCAAAATATACACTCATAGGGACGCAGTGAGAAATTAAATATGGTAATTCATGTAAAATATGAAACACAGTATTTGGAGCATAGCTGTTGCTCCATAAGAGTGGTGGCCGATGTTGTCATATTAATATGACTGCTTTTTCATCTATGTTCTGGGCACTGTGATAGGTGCTGGAGACAGAACTGTAAAAGATAGTCTGGCGTACTTGCATAAATATTTACAACTAGTAGGTAGAAGAGACTGCACACATTTTCTGCTTCTTAATCCTTAAACCAATTTAGTTTTAATTTTTTTTAAACATTTATTCATTTTTGAAAGGCGGAGAGAGACCGAACGCGAATGGGGAAGGGGCAGAGAGAGAGGGAGACACAGAAACAGAAGCAGGCTCCAGGCTCCCAGCTATCAGCACAGAGTCTGATGCGGGGCTTGAACTCACGGACCACAAGATCAAGACCTGATCCGAAGCCGGCCACTCAGCCGACTGAGCCACCCATGCGGCCCTAAACCAATTTAGTTTTAAGTGCATTAATGCCTTTGGGGTGAAGAAAAGTTAAAAAGTCTGAGAAATGCAAATAAAAGCTAGTTAGGAAAATGCCGATATCTCATGAGTTGTTCAAAGTGAAGATGTTATCCCTGGGTTCTGGGCAGAAGCCCTTTTCCTGGAAGTGAAGGCCATTCTGATTTGCAGTGTGTGAACCTGGGGGCAGTGGCCAGCTAATTCTTTTCTAATATGGCCCTCACAGAGCGTTTTCTCAGCAGATGTTGAAATCCAGATTGAAAAAAATTTTCAACGATGGATTGCAAAAACTATCATCTCAAATAAGATACCATGTTGCGGACGGTCTTGTTTAACAGGCTTATGGAGTAGTTATGGTTTCCATAGAAACAAGTCTAAATCCTTCCTTTAATACAATCCCGGAGGTCTCAGCAGACCTGCAAAATATGCCATGAACTGTCAAAGCCCTGCTTCTGCTGACACATGGGAGCGGCATTGTTGGTTCGCCAACGCTGTCCCTGCATGGCACGATGCACTGGAAATTTCAGTTAAGATTCTGATTTTTACAAAGGAAACACATCTTCCTCAAATGTTCTACTTTTTCACTGCAGTGTTCAACAGGACAAGAAGACAAAGACTTAAATCCGGACCTCTCTCATATACTGTGCTTGCAGTTTCTAATAGAAGAGCTCTCACGTGCACCTGCTGCAGTTCCCTCATAGTTGACTTGTCATCTCATAGTAATTACACTTTTTCCTCAGCCTACAAGCTAGGTCATGTCACTCAGTTTTGATCTGCTGGAAAGAGACAGCAGTCTCTTGGGAATTTTAACCATCACGCTCCCAGAAAGTGCTTGGACTCAATTCATTTATAATTCTTTCATTGTCAAGAAGGGTAAAGATATTGATTGATCCACACCATAGGGAAGCTCTGAAACAGAGAAGTAACTTCAAAGGTTGCAAAAAAAAATATTTCATGCTTCAGCATTCTGTTTTTAGACCAAGTTGGAAGGGATGATCCATTGGAAATGGTAGATGACTATGGACAAGCAATAATAAATTCTCAGTGATGTGATTATAGTGTGAGATCAGCTCTTACGGTAACCAAAGTGGACATAGAAGGCAGGTAGAGAGGTAATCAGCTAGAGAAAGCAGAAATGTTAACAATATGTAATTACAGTATAACTTTCAAAAGTTTATTTGTGTAATAGCCACTTCTGGAGTAGGCCAATGACCTATTTGTGAATATTGTTTCCCTTTTATTACTATTTTTTTCTCTTTACATTTGACCATTTGGCTGTTGGCCATCAAATGAATGTTACTCCCTTTTTTGCTGTTTATAAAGGAAACACATATGTATTGCCAAAAGATGTAGTGAAATCCAGTAAATTACAAAGAAGAAAGCAAAAGCCAAATGTAATCTGATTAGTAAAAGGCTGTTACCGCTTTGGTGGGCATTTTCTCAGAACTTGTTCATATATATTCATAGAAATACATAAACATTTTAAAGACAAAAATAAGTACCATATTGTTTTGCAATCATTTCTCATTTAGTATAAATGGGTTTTTAAATTTTTAAAAAAAATTTTGTAAAAAAAATTTTAATTTTTGTTTTGAAAAAGAGAGAGAGAAACAGAGAGAGAATGAGTGGGGGAGAGGCAGAGAGAGAGGGAGACACAGAATCTGAAGCAGGCTCCAGGCTCTGAGCTGTCAGCACAGAGCCTGAGACGGGGCTCAAGCTCATGAACTGTGAGATCATGACCTGAGCCGAAGTTGGATGCTTAACTGACTGAGTCGCCCAGGAGCCCATTTATTTGGGTTTCTATATCAATAAATTGGAGCCTATATGTTTTGATGGATAAAAACATTCCATTCACGCAGTCACTCACTTAACAAGTAATTACTGAGTCCCTGGGTAGTCTGAGACACTGTGATAGACAAGAATAAGGATCTCTAACTTATTTAACCATTCTCTTACCAGTGGCTAATCAGATTGTTCTGCCATCTTTAAATGGACTTTTGTTCTTGTCTGGAACACTTGATAACTGGCAGAGGGATTGGGAAGAGGGTAACTTTCTTTTGGAAAGCTCTCCCAATATTAGGGTTTGGGGCAAAACCTCTAGAAGAGCCTTTGCTACCTCTCAGAATATTCAAATAAAATCCTGTCTCTCTCTATCCATTACAACAATAATAACAACAGCAGGCACTTAATGAGTGCAGTATAAATTCATTCTGTTGATAGCTTTTAGTCCTCACAACAACCCTATGAAGTAAGTAAAATTAACTGGTTGTATTATGATTCCTACTTTAATAGCTGAAGGAAGAGAGGAGCAGTAAATGCCTAAAATAACAAAGTAAATAAATAGAGGGATGGGGATTTGAGCCTGATGGCCTGACTCCAGAACCTTTACTCTAAGCTCCTCTTATTCATACTGAACTCCAAGCATGTACAGTGCTATAGTAATACACTACATAACTGTGTTATTGAAGCATTGTCTGTGTCATAATTCTTTGTCATGTCTGACTCCTAAATATGAGTGTGAGCTTCTTGACGTTCGAGGTCATGTCTTTAATTTTTTTTTTTAATAATTTAACTTTATTTTTTATTTTTAAAATTTACATCCAAATTAGTATATAGTGAAGCAATGATTTCAGGAGTAGATTCCTTAATGCCCCTTACCCATTTAGCCCATACCCCCTCCCACAACTCCTCAGGCAACCCTCAGTTTGTTCTCCATATTTAGGAGTCTCTTTTGTTTTGTCCCTTTCCCTGTTTTTATATTATTTTTGTTTCCCTTCCCTTATGTTCATCTGTGTTGTCTCTTAAAGTCCTTATATGAGTGATGTCATATGATTTTTGCCTTTCTCTGACTGACTAATTTCACTTAGCATAATACCCTCCAGTTCCATCCACGTAGTTGAAAATGGCAAGATTTCATTCTTTTTGATTGCCGAGTAATACTCCATTGTGTGTGTGTGTGTGTGTGTGTGTGTGTGTATGTGTGTGTGTGTGTATACACACACACACACATACTTTGGCTATTGTTGATACTGCTGCTATAAACATTGGGGTGCATGTGTCCCTTTGAAACAGCATACTTGTATCCCATGGATAAATACCTTGTAGTGCAATTGCTGGGTCGTGGAGTAGTTCTATTTTTAGTTTTTTGAGAAACCTCCATACTGTTTTCCAGAGTGGCTGCATCAGCTTGCATTCCCACCAACAATGCAAAAGAGATCCTCTTTCTCCGCATCCTCGCCAACATCTGTTGTTGCCTCAGTTGTTCATGTTAGCCATTCTGACAGGTGTGAGGTGCCATCTCATTGTGGTTTTGATTTATATTTCCCTGATGATGAATGATGTTGAGCATTTTTTCATGTGTCGGTTGGCCATCTGGATGTCTTCTTTGGAGAAGTGTCTATTCATGTCTTTTGCCTATTTCTTCACTGGATTATTTCTTTTTTTGGGTGTTGAGTTTGATAAGTTCTTTGTAGATTTTGGATACTAACCCTTTATCTGATATGTCATTTGCAAATATCTTCTCCCATTCTGTAGGTTGCCTTTTAGTTTTGCGGACTGTTTTCTTCGCTGTGCATAAGGTTTTTATTTTGATGAGGTCCCAGTAGTTCATTTTTGCTTTTGTTTCCCTTGCCTCCAGAGATGTATTGAGTAAGAAATTGCTGTGGGCAAGATCAAAGAGGTTTTTACCTGCTTTCTCCTTGAGGATTTTGATGGCTTCCTGTCTTACATTGAGGTCTTTCATCCACTTTGAGTTTATTTTTGTGTATGGTGTAAGAAAGTGGTCCAGGTTCATTCTTCTTCATGTCACTGTCCAGTTTTCCCAGCACCACTTGCTGAAAAGACTGTCTTTCTTCCATTGGATATTCTTTCTTGCTTTGTCAAAGATTAGTTGCCCATACGTTTGTGGGTCCATTTCTGGGTTCTGTATTCTGTTCCATTGATCTGAATGTCTGTTCTTGTGCCAGCACCATACTGTCTTGATGATTACAGCTTTGTTGTATAGCTTGAAGTCTGGGATTGTGATGCCTCCTGCTTTGGTTTTCTTTTTCAAGATTGCTTTGGCTATCCGGGGTCTTTTCTGGTTCCATAAAAATTTTAAGATTATTTGTTCTAGCTCTGTGAAGAATGCTGGTGTTACTTTGACAGGGATTGTGTTGAATATGTAGATTGCTTTGGGTAGTATCGACATTTTAACAATATTTGTTCTTCCTATCCAGGAGCACGGAATCTTTCCATTTCTTTGTGTCTTCTTCAGTTTCTTTCATAAGCTTTCTATAGTTTTCAGTGTATAGATTTTTCACCTCTTTGGTTAGATTTATTCCTAGGTATTTTATGGTTTTTGGTGCAACTGTAAATGGGATCGATTCCTTGATTTCTCTGTCGCTTCATTGTTGGTGTATAGGAATGCAACCGATTTCTGTGCATTGATTTTATACCCTGCAACTTTGCTGAATTCATGAATCAGTTCTAGCAGTTTTTTGGTGAAATCTTTTGGGTTTTCATATAGAGTATCATGTCATCTGTGAAGAGTGAAAGTTTGACTTCCTCCTGGCCAATTTGGACACCTTTTATCTTTTTGTGTTCTCTGATTGCTGAGGCTAAGATTTCCAATACTATGAACTCCTTGATTATGATATGATGCCCTTCTGCATCTCTTGATACAGTCTTTATTTTAAAGCCTAGCTTGTCTGATAAGTATGGCTACTCTGGCTTTCTTTTTTTGACCATTAGCATGACAGATGGTTCTCCATCCCCTTACTTTGAATCTGTAGGTGTCTTTAGGTCTAAAGTGGGTCTCTTATAAACAGATGGGTCTTGTTTTCTTATCCATTCTGTTACCCTATGTCTTTTGATTGGAGCATTGAGTCCATTGATGTTTAGAGTGAGTACTGAAAGATATGAATTTATTGCCATTATGATGCTTGTAGAGTTCGAGTTTGTGGTGGTGGTCTCTGGTCCTTTCTAATCTTTTGTTGCTTTTGGTATATATATATATATATATATATATATATATATATATATATATATTTTTATTTTTTTTTTTTTTTTTCTCCCCACAGCGAGCCCCCTTAAAATTTCTTGCAGGGCTGGTTTAGTGGTCACAAACTCCTTTAAGTTTTGTTTGTCTGGGAAACTTTTTATCTCTCCTTCTATTGTGAATGACATCCTTGCTGGATAAAGAATTCTTGGCTGCATATTTTTCTGATTCAGCACACTGAATATATCCCACCACTCCTTTCTGGCCTGCCAAGTTTCTGTGGATAGGTCTGCTGCAAACCTGATCTGTCTTCCCTTGTAGGTTAGGGACTTTTTTTTCCCTTGCTGCTTTCATGATTCTCTCCTTGTCTGAGTATTTTGTGAATTTGACTGTGATAAGCTTTGTTGATGGTCAGTTTTTGTCGAATCTAATGGGGGTTCTCTGTACTTCCTGGATTTTGATGTCTGTGTCTTTGCCCAGGTTAGTAAAGTTTTCTGCTATGATTTGCTCACATAACCTTTCTACCCCTATTCTCTCTCTTCCTCCTCTGGGACCCCTATGATTCTGATGTTGTTCCTTTTTAATGAGTCACTGATTTCTCTAATTCTTAAATCGTGCTCTTTTGCTTTTATCTCCCCCTTTTATTTTGCTTCTTTATTCTCTATAATGTTTGTCCTCTGTATCGCTGATTCTCTGTTCTGCCTCATTCATCCTTGCCACTGCTGCATCCATCCGTGATTGCAGCTCAGTTATAGCATTTTTAATTTCATTATGGCTATTTTTTACTTCTTTTATCTCTGCAGAAAGGGATTCTAATCTATTTTTGACTCCAGCTAGTATTCTTATTATCATGATTTTAAATTCTGGTTCAGACATCTTGCTTGTGTCTGTGTTGATTAAGTCCCTGGCTGTCGCTTCTTCGTGCTCTTTCTTTTGGGGGTGAATTCCTTCGTTTTGTCATTTTGAAGGGAGAAAAGGAATTAATGAGGTAGAAAAATTGAAATTAAAAATTAAAAAATATTAAAATTAAAAATTAAACACACATACACACACACACACAAATCGAATAGATGATGCTAGATCCTAGGTGTGTTTTGGTCTGGGTGTAGAAAGTGGTTTGACAGATTAGAGAAACAAACAAAAGGAAAGGGCGGGAGAGAAAAAAAAAAAGGAAGTCGTTTGAGAATTTGAAAAAATGAATACACTAAAGTAGACTAAAATACACAAAAGTAGAGAATATAGTAGAAAAAATTATAGAAAAATATTTTTAATAAAAATTAAAAAGAAATATGAATTTTTCATTTTCTGTATTTAAGAAAAGAAGTGAAAAAGATAAAAAAGATAAAAAGATAAAAAAGAAAAAAGAAAAGACAAAAAAAGAAATTGCTTGAAAATTTGAAAAAGTGAATACACTGTAGTAGACTGAAATAAAACAATGGGAGTAATATAGAATTTGAAAAAGTTTACATAAAAGCAAAAAATATAGTAATAAAAATTAAAGACAGGTATTTTTAATAAAAATTGAAAATAAAAATGAGTTTTTTCTCTTTCTGTATTCAAGAAAAAGAAAATTGTAAAAGAGAGAAAGGAGAAAGAGAGAGAAAAAAAATTGAATATAGATGAACCTGCTAACAGATTGAAGTAGGAATGAAATTGCTTCATTTTCCCCTAGAAGTCAGTCTGTGTACCTCTTTATAGTCCATAAATTAAGCCGGCAGTGAGGTTTGTGTTCTTGAAGAGCGAAGTTGGCCCAGTTGGGCGGGGCTCGGTGTAACAGCTCCGCTCTCCACTAGATGGCGCTGCTAGCCTACTGGGGTGGATTGTTGCGGTGCTCGTCGGTGCACGTGCGCATGTGCAGGAGTGGTGAAAAATGGCGCTATCTACCCACCCAGTGTGTTTTCCCAGATCAGCAATTGGGCACCCGTCGTCGTCTTCAGCTCTCGTTCACTCTCCGTGACCAGGCCCTAGGCAGTACCTCTTTCAAGTTTTGTCTCAGATGCAGCTGTTTTCTCCAGCCCCTTACTTCTGAAGGCCTGTGGCCTTGACCTGTTCCGCCCCTCTGCAGGAGAGTCTCACGGAGCGATGGCCAAATGAGCAATGGCCGAATATCGGCTGTACCCAGGAACTCCCATTGGACCCTGCTGTTGCCGGTGCCCCGAGACTGTGGCCAGGTGCCAGCCCGCCCCCCCAAAAAATCGGGAGACGGTGTAGCCTCAGCATTTCAGGGACCATGGAAAATCGCAACACACATCTGGCACCAGGCTTCACCCTCAACAACCTTGCCCCAGCACCAGCGAATGTGGCTGCCTTCTGGGGTCTGGTGGGACCACGTGGCTTCAACAGTCTCTACCAAATGTCCTTCCAGCAGTGGAACCGCTTTTCCCTGTGTGGCCTGAGAACCTCCCGGACCCCAACCTGTTCCTGGGGCTTCGCCCTTCGCACCAGAGCACGGCCAGGTATCGAGCTGCGGAGTTGCAGCCTTTGTGCTCCCCTTGTTCATAGTCTTAATGGAATTTAAACCCTCTCCTTTTTCCCTTTTTAGTTTAGTCCCTGCGGCTGTTTCCAACTTTCCGCTTTCTCTCCAGCTGCTTTTGGGGAGTGGTGATTTTCCTGTTTTCTCCCCCTCTCCCCAGTCTCAGTCCTCTCTCTGCCAGCAAAAGTGGTTTCCTACCTTTCAGGGCTTCTCGCTCCCCAAGTTCAGCTCTCTGCACCACATACCTGCTCTATTCTGTGGTTCAGGTTGTGCAGATTGTTGTGTTAATCCTCCAATCAGTTTTCTAGGTGTGCAGGATGGTCTAGTGTTGGTCTGGCTGTATTTCATGGATGCGAGACACACAAAAAGCTTCCATGCTGTTCCCCCATCTTGGCTCCTCCCACCCATGTCTTTAATTTTTATGTAACTGGAAGAGTGACTGGTTTGTAAGGGGTACTGAGTAAATTCTGAAGAAGGAAAGAATGAACAAATGAATGAATGCTATCCTGTAAATGTAACATAACTCAAAAGAAGGTAAGGTTCTGTTGGTGAATAGGTGTTCAGAAAACATAACAAAAATGTCAACTTCTTACAAAAGCAATCTTTGCATTGTATAGGAAGCATATCTAGTCCAGGATCATATGTGTCCTTACCAGCATCAGACTCAGATTTCTACTGTGGTCTCTGAAACTTGAAAGAAAGTCTAGATGTAATATCATCCAGTCACCGGCACATTATGTGGCTGTCCATTATCTAGATGTTTGGTGAAAGGCCTGTATTAGGAAATACTCAATGTTTCATGTCCTCACAACCCTGGTTTTACTGGGGGAAGTTTTACTTTTCATCCTGAGATTTTCATGCACTATTAACACTTTTTAAAACTTGTTCAGGGCTAATGGATGAAATCAACTTAGAAGTGACAGCAAAAGCACCAACTTGTGGGTGATGTTGAGTGTCTTTCCTTGTGAAATGGAGCCTCTTCCCAAGGATGGCAGAGTTAACCTCTCGGTTTCGAAAATGGTTATGGGCAGGCCAGCAAGATCAGTGGTTCTTTACAGAGCCTGGAAGGGCCTTCAGAAAATTCTTGGGAGGATTTGATGGTCACATCTGCTGCTGGCATTGCAGAGATCTGACCCAGGGAAGCTAGACAGCTTGCATCACATTGGGGGTTTGTACAACAGAGATCTGTCCCACGTCCCATTTGATTTTTAAATATTAAAAAGGTATTATTTTAGTATAAAATACTTCCTTTGATATATGTGCAGGTGGTATACATAGACAGACTCTCTTTGAATTTTTTTTTTTTTTTTTTTTTGGTCTAGAGAGTTAAGGGACTTTAGAGAGTATTTTTTTTTTAATTTTTTTAACGTTTATTTATTTTTGAGACAGAGAGAGACAGAGCATGAACAGGGGAGGGGCAGAGAGAGAGGGAGACACAGAATCTGAAACAGGCTCCAGGCTCTGAGCGGTCAGCACAGAGCCTGACGCGGGGCTCGAACTCACGGACCGTGAGATCATGACCTGAGCCGAAGTCGGACGCTTAACCGACCGAGCCACCCAGGCGCCCCGAGAGTATTTGTTTTCAAAGGGGAGCATCAGGTCTCCAAGAACCACACCACTCACCTCCAGAGGAAAAGCTTTCTGAATCATTGTAGTATTTCATTTTTCTCAGAATTCAGTTTTTTAGAAATTGAATTCACTGTGAAGTATAGTAGGGCAAGATGTTTTGTAAATATGCAGAGAGGCTTCTTGAGTTAATGCTTGAGACTAGAGTCTACGATACGTGAAGTCTCCACTTCCCCAAGTCCACCATGTCTGATGTGTTCTCTCCTCTCTCCCCAGTGAACGTGACAGCATCTGGGGTAGGGAGGATTTTTCTAAATGCAATTGGAAGGAAGTGGACTGTGCAGCCTAGAAGCTTCCTCGCTTCATGTCTGATGTGCTCAGATCTTTTCTTGAGAAAGATAAATCCGGCAGCAGGATTTTCAGATAAGAAAAATCACACCTCCCAGACTGGGTCACTCACTCTAGAGGCAAGTAAAAATAAGTAACATTTGTCACATTTCCTTATACTTACAGATCCTTCTTTTTCCCTCTGATTATGCTTCCTTGATTCTCCAGGCTCTTTTCATCTCCTCCTCTGAAATTTCAGAGGAGAGGAATCCGCTGCACACGGGGATTATAGGGGTCACACAGTTGAACAGGTGATTGTCTAGAACAGCCCCAGTCTTGGCTTATCTTACTTTCTCAACCTGCCCTAGAGAGCGAATATAATCTTGTTTCTTTGCTTTCTGGGCTAACTCCTCTTTGGAGCCTGACTCCTTGGTGCTGTGTGAAAATAAAATTTTATAGCTAGTGACTTCAGGACCTTAACTGTTATCCTATTAGGATGTTTTGGAAGCCACTCTCCTTGAGAAGAAGTCAGCCTAAGCTTCACCTTACATCACCTCTGTCCCTTTTTGTTTCCCAAAAGCTATGTCCTATGTTTTCTGTGGAGGAAACTGGGTGGATAACGAATGGATTCTAATTTACTCCTCATTATGTAATAGTTTTCAATAAGCCTGGTATACTTCAGAGCACTGTAATAGGAAAGCTGGGCAAACATGGCTCGCATCAATGATTAAAATCCTAAGCTACACTTCTCTGTCCACAGGGACAGATTCCTCACTGATCTCTTCATGATGTTTGGTCTCCTCTTTGGTCCTGTTTACAGGAAGGTAGACTTTATTTATGAATACGTGTAACACATGTGTTCGTGTGAATTTTTGTGGTGGCATTTGTTTTGTTTCTGCAAAAGCAAAACCAAACCAAGATCACCACCATGTAGGTGAGAACATTTCGACCATAAGCAGAAGGTCAGAGAGTAGAGGGGGCAGAGGGCTCCCCAGGTGGGTTGGGAATCCCGTGTTAAGTGAAACCAATGTCCCTAATGACCTTTTCTGTCACGTTACAAAATACCTCGAGGCCTCTCAGTATGTTAAGGTTTTAAACCTAGGTGGTTGAGCCCGCGTTAAGCGACCATATGGTTCTACCTCCTGATTTACCATTGGGTCAAAAATTACCTCAGAGGGATGAGAAAAGGTCCACAGGTGAGCGCTGCTGGGAGGACAGGTGGGGTCATCAGGGAACTACCTGAGGCCCTGACTCTGGGATGGGAGGCAGGAGTACTTGGAAGGCCCCAGGACTAGATGAACAAAGGAGTCATGAAGGGCGCAGGGGTAAACTTCTCCTGTGTGCATGTGCTGGAAATGGCCTGTCCTATAGTCACTGCAGCCTTCCGGGACATGCACCGGATGCTTGGTGCTCTCGGCCCTCCTGGTTGGTCAGCTCTAGGATGCAGGGTGGTGTGGGCACTGCTGTCCTCCCTACTCTGCGTCCCACATGCTGGAGCCTCGGTCCAGGCCTGCCTAGCAGCTCCCTGGTTGTGTGTGCCTCAGTGTCACCATCATCCCTGCCATCCTGCCGTCCCCTAACACGAGTTCTTTTTTAAATTTTTAATTTTGTATTTATTTTTAGTTTTTTATTTTTAGAGAGAGAACATGAGTGGCGAGAGGGGCAGAGAGAGAGAGAGAGAGAGAGAGAGAGAGAGAGAATATCTCAGGCAGGCTCCATGCTCAGCTCGAAGCCCTACGTGGGGCTGGATCCCACCAACCTGGGATCATGACCTGAGTCAAAATCAAGAGTAGAGCCTCACCCAACGGAGCCAGCCACCCAGGTGCCCCCATGCATTCTTGTGTCAGAGCCAGAGACACACTCTTTTTATGATCACTGCACGGAGCTCTGTACATATTACATAAGCCTGATTTTGCATCAACTTGTCTCAAATATTCTCAGATCATTTTACCCTAAGTGACTTATTCTTGCAAAAAATACCAAGTTTGAAGCTCAGATATTAAAAATAAAGCTGTCTTCCTTAAGAAATGCAGCTTAGAAATCTCCAAAATTTACTTTGGGAGGACAGTTTCCTGGTGGACCTGCCCAGCCCTCTGTCCTAATTCCACTTCCCTGAGTGGTTCCTTCTCCTGTCGGGCACCAGTTCACCAGATGAGTTTGGATATCCCTGGTACATAATAAACTTAAGATTCAGAGAATCTTTTGACAGTTGATGAGCAAAAAGATGGGAATCCATAAGAGTTCTAATTCCAGATCTCGCCTAAAAGTTTTTGTCCACCTTTTGGAAAATCAGTTATTCTCTGAGTCACTAGAAATGGAGGCTAACAGTGCTTCCTCTTTCACCCTAAGGGATTTCTCAGAGGACAAGACCAGAGGTGTCTATTTAAGTGCCTGTTTATGGGTGAGTTGCCCAATGCCCAGGATGGGGAGCTGCAATTTCCCACCCGGGTTGGGTTGAGGCAGAATGGGAAAACACTAGGTTATACTTGGTTTGGGAAGTCTCTGCTCTGTGCAGCCATCTATTTGTATGCTCTTGGACTCTCTTTGCTTTTCGCTTTCCCATTGATTTGAGAGAGGATCCCAACTTGCCTTGCTTCATTAGGCCAAGAGGAAATAATTTTTCTACTCATGCCTCCAAGTCAGTTCTTGGCCACATTCTAAGAAATTGTGGGGATTCATTAACAAATTCTTTTCTTCTTTAAAAAAATGTTTTTAATGTTTATTTTTGAAGGAGAGAGAGAGACAGACAGAGCATGAGCAGGGGAGGGGCAGAGAGAGAGAGACACAGAATCCAAAGCAGGCTCCAGGTTCTGAGCTGTCAGCACAGAGCCCGATGTGGGGCTCGAACTCAAGAACCGAGAGATCATGACCTGAGCCGAAGTCAGACACTTGACTGAGCCACCTAGTTGCCCTAACAAAACTCTTTTCTTGTGAGTTAAAGCAGTTCTCTTTCCATTCTCCCTCCACCTTCACCTCCCCCCCTCCTCCCCATTGTCTTATTCCTTTTCCTGGGTGTGGGTTAGAATCATAGTCTACACACTTTGGATAATCTCTTGTTTGCAAAATGTAATGGCCCCCTCGTAATGCAAGAGCAAAATGGGAATATTCTGTGGGAGGTGGGAAAGGGTGTTTTTTTTACCACTTTCTACCATACTGAAAAATAGTATGCACATAACTTAAGAGCCCCTCTGTGGACGAACTTACCCCTCTTCTTCTGGAGGCAGATAAGGTAGCACATTTCATTTTGCTTTCTACAAGCGTCCCAGTGGGACTAGAGGGCTCTAATTATTAGTTAGCAAAGTGATTCTATAGGGCTCTATTGGAAGCATCTTCTCTTGTGTCATCAGCTTTTAAATTGCTTCTCTTCTGTTACCAGTTTTAAATTGTGTCTTTTCTGTTATCAGTTTTTAATAATCTAGTGAGGGGGCAGGCAGAAATTTATCCAGTGTCAAATTTTGTTATACATTGCAGAAATGTTAACGTTCTGTCCTTTTGATGTGGTGGGTGCATTCTACATAAAACAAGAGTCAACAAGGTAACTTCGGTGGGGCATGCTTATCAAAATAGAACAGAAAATCAAAGAATGGTGAGAAACACTCCAACTGGCCTTGTCCCATATTCATGAAGAATGCTGGCATTGTCCCAACTTTGTCTGGGTATCATTTTTTTTTTTATTTGTAAGACATGGTATGGAAAGTAACCTGTCACACGCACACACACACACGCACACACACACAGAGGGAGAGGGAGAGGGAGAGGGAGGGAGGGAGGGAGGGAGAGAGAGAGAGAGAGAGAAAAATGGGAAAATCAAGAAAAATCATGTTCAACAAAACAACGTATCACATGGGCTTCAGTTTACCTGGCTTCAGGTTGGCAGAATCTGTCGGCTCTCCTTCTGCCATCTGTTACTGTTGTTTCTGGTGACGTTACCCAGCCAACATTAGCCAGGGAGGCTGGGCAGATACTACATCGTGTGAGGGCAGAGCAAATTGGCACAGCCACGTGGGCTGAGTGAGGTGCAGTTCATTCTTAAATATTTCTTCTTCTTTTGATTTATTTGTTAATCTTTACTTATTTTTGAGAGAGAGAAAAAGAGAGAGAGGGAGAGAGACACAGACAGGGAAGCAGAGAATCCAAAGCAGGCTCCAGGCTCTGAGCTGCCAGCACAGAGCCCAATGGGGGGCTCCAACCCACAAACCGTGAGTTCATGACCTGAGCCGAAGTCAGATGCTTAGTGGACTGAGTCATCCAGATGCCCCTAGGTGCAGCTCATTCTTGAAGGGCTCTTGCTCTCTGATCCAGGCTCCTCAGTGTTCTGTGGGAGGCAAGACTTTGCTTTTAATGTTTGGCTTCATCCAGAGCTACTCTCTTTTGTGTGTGCGTTTTATACATTGAGATCCTATAAAATATTTGGTTTGAAGGAAAGGTTTCTGCTCTCAAAACACACATGTCTCCCACTGCTATAGGAAGGAATGTCTAATTTAAAAAGAGCATGTAAGTTAATTTGTTTTCTGAAAAGCAACACACTTAAATTCTGGAAGGGAACTCATTATTTCAAGATAACCTCTTTATTCTTCTGAGAAGCAGAGTAGTTTTGTAAGCTTAATGATAATTGCTTTTTTTTCCCCATGAAAATCCAGATCTTTCTTTATATGTTAAATTTGCCTAAAGGAGGGTATGTCTTTAAAGGTACAACAGAGAAATTATGTATGTCTCCAACCCTCTTTCCTTTCCCAGGTCTTCATGTTTGTCTACAACTCTAGCCTTTGCTTATGTTCCTCTGATTTTCTGAAATGCTGGTGGACCTCCTCTGTCTTTTCACACCCACCTTTCTTCAGGGGCCAGCCAGAAATCAACTTCTTTAATGAGTATCTCCCACTGACAGTCATCTTTTTGCCTGTCCTTTTTAAATTTGGTTAAACAGTGGATAGTGTGTATGTGAGCTTAAGCCCTTGTTTGTGGCTTCTAGTATACTGTGCTGTTATATATTACTCAACATCTCCACCCACACAGGGAGGAGAATGAAATCGTCCTCAGAGAGGAAGGAATGAGTCATCAGGGAGTGCCTCCTCAGCTCTAGGCTTCGTGTTCGATGCCTACCCATGCACGGACTCTCTGCTGGGTACTTTTGTGAACCCTGGGGTTAGAACCTGAGCTTGAAGACTGGCTCTTTGGTGTGGTAGCTCTGTGGCTCTGGACACACTTTTTTGTGTTTTAGTTATTATTTTATCTGTAAATTGGAGCTAATTATAACCTATTTGGTTGTTGTAAGGATTAAGTTAGATTCTAGATGTCTAAGACTTAGAGTACTTGGCATACTGTAAGCCTTCAAAGTATGTTAAATATTTTTGTTTTTTAAAGTTTGCTTATTTATTTATTGAGAGAAAGAGAGAGAGAATGCACAGGAGGGGTGAGAGAGAGTGGAGACAGAGAATCCCAAGCAGGCTCCATGCCATCAGTGCGGAGCCTGATGTGGGGCTCGATCCCACAACTGTGAGATCATGACCTGAGCTGAAATCAAGAGTCGGTCGCCCAACTGAGCCACTGATGCACCCCTGTTAAATATTTTTATTAGCCCAATGAGACATCCTATGAGGTAGACATTCTCTCCGTCTTGAGGTGAAAAGCCTGAGGCTGACAGGTTGAAGAAATTGCCTAAATTTATATTCATCCCTGACAGGATCGACATTGGTAAACATACGTCTCTTAACCCAGAGCTCTGGCTAAGAAGATGCTGATGACATCGTTTCCTTCATATTTGTATAGAATGAACTCTGCCCTGTTACTTCTCCACGTTCCTCTTGCACTGCCTATAGCAGCCAGCTTAGTGGCAGCATATTGGTAAAGGTCAGTAAATACTTGGCAATTAGATGAAGTCGTGAATGTGAAAGCATCTGGCAAAGTGCTTAAAACTTTTTCTTTCAGACACTGTTAAATACCCTTGCTGGGAAAGGCCCACACAAGCATAATAAACTCGCAGTGCCTGGCACGCTCCTTCCAGTTACGAATAGTACAGTGGGAAAACTGAGGAATTTTCAGAGTGAGATCAGAGGGAAGGAATGTTGAATTATAAGGGATCTAGGTAACTGAGTGGTTTTCAAGTATTTTTTAGTCATGGAACCTTGATTTTGGATTACATTAAATCTTTCCCATAAATCCAATCAATAACAAAATAAGTCAAGGTGAAGTTCTTTTTTTTTTTTTCCTTTGAGAGAGAGACAGAACATGAGTAGGGGAGGCACAGACAGAGAGGGAGCCACAGAATCAGAAGCAGGCTCCAGGATCTGAGCTGTCAGCACAGAGCCTGATGCAGGGCTCAAACTCACTTATCGTCAGATCATGACTTGAGCCAAAGCCAGACGCTCAACCAACTGAGCCACCTAGCTATCCCCAAGTTGAAGGCCTTCTGATTGGAGCTGAAAGGAGGGACCACATCATTGCTGGGTTTGGTCACCCCCCCTCCTCCTTTGAGGTACCGCCTCTGAGTCATGGGGGGGTTTCAGGACTCAATCTTCTGTTTTGTGTTTTACTGTGCAGTCAACAGGGCTGAATGAGGTGAAATTACTGGCCCAAGGCAGGAAGTAGTACAAGCCCAAGAACTTGGTTTTTTTCATCTTGTCATTATGCCTCAAGGAGTCATGTGGTCACCTCTTGGACTTTTCCTTGACTAGATTTCTGTGACTATTCCTGACAGTCAGCATAACGGAGAACGAAAGTTCCCTGTCTCCTAACCCCAGTAAGAGAACAGAAAGGCCACCTCTACCCACACCTGTCAGAAACAAAGTGCCTCAAACCGTTTGCAGGCACTAAATTACCAACGCTGAAGTTTTCAAAGGAGACCATGTGCTTCAAAGCCTTTCATTTGAATGACTATGCGTATAAAAAATAATAAAATGGATATCTGAATTTTTTCTTTTTAAATAATATAACGCATTTCAAGGATTTGAAGCATAAGCTGGTAGGAATGATAGGGAAGGTGGCTGAGACATCTCAAGTTTTAGTGGTCCACATCTGAGCATTGTACTTCATTCACATTAATCACCTGTTTTTGATGTCACAGTTGTAAGAGATTCAAGGATATACAGTAACTTTAAGGGAAAATACAATATAGAAACACCTTAAGATACTTCAGGGCTCCAGACCACAACACTAAAGCAGAGATTGCAATAAAGCCAGTCAAATGAATCTTTCGTGCACATAAAAGTTACGTTTACTGTAAGTTTACCCTAAGTTACTTAATAGACTATGTTGTAGTCTATTAGGTGGCAATAGCATTATGTCTAAAAAAACAATATGCATGCCTTAATTTAAGAATACTTTATTGCTAAAAAATTCTAACCAGCACTTGAGCTTTGAGTGAGTGGCAGGCAATGTTCTTGCTGATGGAGGTCCTGCCTCAGTGTAGATGGCTGCTGACTGATCAGAGTGGCAGTGGCTCAAGGCTGGGGTGGCTGAGACAGTTTCTCAAAATAAGACAATAAAGCTTGCTACATGGATTGATTCCCTTTCAGGAGTGATTGCTCTAAAGCACGCAGTGCCGTTTGATAGCATTTTGCCCTCCGTAGATCTTCTTTCGAAACTGGAGTCAATCCTCTCAAATCCTGCTGCCGACTTATCAGCTAAATTTGTCATGTTCCCAACCCTCTTTTGTCATCTACAAAGAGCCTAGCATTGGGGACTTAAAGATGAATAGAATCATGGTCCCTGCCCTGAAAGAGCCCAGTCTCCGATAGTACTTGTGTCAGTCTCCAAATTTTACACCCTGGAGATGAAGTGGAAATGCATGATTTGAGCCGACACTAGGGTGCAGGCTTTGGAGAGAGAACGTGTGTGGGCTTGCACAGTGTTGTTGGGGGACACAGTGGAAATGTATGTGAGAAGAAGATGGGGTCTTTTATTGGGGGACTGTGCTCATCCCTTATTGATTTCATGACTTTGGACAACAGGCCTAGCTTCCCTGGGCATCACTTTCCTGGCCTGTAAAACGGGACTAATACGAATACCATTTTTATAAGTTACTGTGGAGACTAGTCCGATTATAAATAGGAAAGTGCTGTGTGAACTATTTTAATCCAGACACCAGTTGGGACTTTTTCAACCTTGCTCTTCAGCAGCCCTTCTAAGTGCCCCTTGTGGCTGCAGCACTGACCCACACGTGTGATGAAATGGAAGGAAATGTCTTGGTGACTTCCTCCCCAAAGAATTTACCAGCACTGGCATTTCATGTGGTCATGGAGACGGGTCAAAATAATACTCTCATAAACATCTGGCCATTTTATTGTGTTTCATCTGCGTGTCCTGGGTTTCTTCTAGGAGCTCCAACTCCTTTGCCTTCGATGACACAAAATAACTTTCTTCATTTTGGGAGGTATTGGTGCCAAGCCAACACGAAATTCCCCTCCCAAACACTTTCAGTGAGTTTTTCCAACAGGCGTCTTTCTTCCTCAGATGAATGCAGCTCAGACCCTATAAAGTATTGAAACACATTTTAGTTCTTAAGGTGTTACAATTTTTATTGTGGCAGAAACACATATCATAAAATTTACCATCTTTACCATTTTTAAGGGTATAGTTTAGCAGTATTGAGTATATTACTGTGAAACAGATCTGCATAACTTTTCATCTTGTAGTGAAGCTCTGTACCCATTAAGCTACAACTCTTTCTTTCATCTTTCTCTATCACAGTTATTGAAAAACATTTCAAGGGCACTGGGGATGGTTTCGTCGGTTAAGTGTCCAACTTTTGATCTCGGCTCAGGTCATGATCTCACAGTCGGTGAGACAGAGCCCCATGTCAGGCACTGCGCTGATAGCACAGAGCCTTCTTGGGATCCTTTCTCCCTCTCTCTCTGCCCCTCCCTGCTCACACTCTCTTTCTCAAGATAAATAAACTTAAAAAAAAATTGAGTGCAAGAGCAACACTTGGAATTTCTTCTTAAATAAAAATGATGTGACCAGGCAGGTATGTTAAGTGAGTTTGAGGACGATGTGAAAAGTTGTGAGGTAATAATTTGGATGAATGAATGAGTACGTAATGAATGACACATTTGATTCTTTCGTTTGGATCAGTGCTGTCCCAAGAAGAAATGTAATATCAGGTCAAATGTATTCATTAACACAAGTAATCCGAATGCATAAATTAAACCAGAACCAAATTTCCATGTTACATCCAACTTATAAGTGAATTATGGCGGAATTTCTAGTTGCACATTAATCTTTTCTTAGAGGCAGGTGACCTCTTACAGAAATCAAATGATCTTAGGAATTTTGGATGACAGTTCTCTTACTTGCAAGACATATACATTTACTCCAGAGTCTCTTAATTACAAAAAGAGAACTTGAGCATCTTGTGAGGTTTCTTCCATGAAATAGCTAAGATGCCCTCTGGCAGCTATACTTTACATGGTCCATAGGCTTATGATCTCTGAAGGAGAGAAATTTCTTCTCAGCCTGTATCAGTGTTCAATAGAGGATCATCATTGTCTAGCTTGAGCCATGAGCCTACGCCCTGGGCCAATCATTATTTCCAGAAGGATGGGGTACTTAGGTTAGACAGCCTGGGTCTTGACTGAAGGGACAGTCTTCAATTATGGTGGTGGGCACAGGATAATGGATATTCCTGTCAGGGAGGACTAGGCAGTTCCTTAAACGACAGGGGATGAATAAAAGAGGGAAAAGGTAATAATGCATAGGCAGGAATGGCAGATGTAAGATTTTGTAAAATTTAAAAACCTTTCAATCATTTGAAGGGTTGTAGAGGATGCAGCGGTGGCCCAAATCCTTGGAAATTCCACTCAAGTGCCCAATACGCTCATGCATTCCCTACTTTGCTATGTATGTGGAAGTCACACGGCTCTGTTTGACTGAATTTTTTCTATCACGTGATAAGTTTTGAAAGATCATTATTGTAAAGGATGATGATGATCATTACTATTAATTATAAATAGGAGTTTTGTATTTCAAGCACAGTATCTCTGTCAATGTTTCTTTCCTTTGGGAAGCTCTGGTTCCATGGTGTCCATCAAAGGAGATTTTAGTATCTAAAACTATCTCCTGAGTCATCTGCATTTATGAGGGAGATATTAGAGGTTTGGAAAGGAGAATACCTTTGGTTTGTGGCTCTAGCCACAACCCAAAAATCTTTATACAGTATCCCCTAAGACCTCCCAAACAGGTCCAGTGTGATTCTGAGGTTCAGTAATTGTTACTCCTCCCATCTGTCCTAAACCTGGCAGCTTGGACACCGGGAGCTTTAGCAGGTGTATTAAATTAGCCCCAAATAGGTTTTTGCCTCTCTGCTTGTTGATTGTACTTTATACTGTCAGGCCTGGGGGCGCCTGGGTGGCTCAGTCGGTTAAGCGTCTGACTTCAGCCAGGTCACAATCTCGCGGTCCGTGAGTTCGAGCCCCGAGTCAGGCTCCGGGCTGATGGCTCGGAGCCTGGAGCCTGTTTCCGATTCTGTGTCTCCCTCTCTCTCTGCCCCTCCCCCGTTCATGCTCTGTCTCTCTCTGTCTCAAAAATAAATAAATGTTTAAAAAAATTTTTTTTATACTGTCAGGCCTGATTCTGATAACTAAATTCAGCCCTGCAGTTCTCTCTGTTCCAGAGTGCCCATTAGAAATTCAAGATTAGTTACCTGAGGGACCAATTAATTCAGTTTGGAGCTCCAAGCCGCTCAGGCCGTTTGCATGCAGTTTCATCTAAAGCGAAGTGGTTTTCAGCTGCTTCTTGCTGCCTGGAAACAGACCTGGAAAAGTTAAGCTCTGGTAGGAAGCGTGGCAGGATAAGGGGTATATTCATTGGCTATAATCGGGCACAAGCGCAAAGATACATGAACGTGGATTTTCACTAAAACATTGTTTTTAAAAGTCAAAGATTGGAAACAATTTAACAGTTGGAATTTCCAATGGTAGAGGATTGGCTCAGTAAATTACAATAGTGCTGTGTTCCCCCAACAAAACCGTTAAAAAGTGAAAAATTAAAAATAAGGAAGTAGATGTGTGTTTAAATATATATCAGCTTAAAATATGATTATTTTTTCTTTTTCTTTTTTAAATATAATTTATTGTCAATTTAGTTAACATATAGTGTATATAGTCTGTCCTTGGCTTTGGGAGTAGTTTCCAGTGATGCATCTCTGACATACAACACCCACTGATCATCCCAACAAGTGCCCTCCTCAATGCCCATCACCTGTTTTCCTGCCCCTGCACTCCCTCATCAACCCTCAGTTTGTTCTCTGTATTCCAGAGTCTTGTATGATTTGTCTCCCTCTCTGTTTGAAACTATTTTGTCCCCTTCCCTTCCCCCATGGTCTTCCATTAAGTTTCTCAAGTTCCACATATGAGTTAAAACATATTTGTCTTTCTCTGACTGACTTATTTCACTTAGCATAATACCCTCCAGTTCCATACCACTTTGTTGCAAATGGCAATATTTCTTTTTTTCTCATTGCCGAGTAGTACTCCATTGTATATATAAACCACATCTTCTTTATCCATTGATCAATTGATGGACATTTGGGCTTCTTCCATACTTTGGCTATTGTAAATAGTGTTGCCTTAAACATTGGGGTACATGTGTTCCTATGAATCAGCACTCCTCTATCCTTTGGACAAATTCCAAGTAGTGCTATTGCTGGGTTGTAGGGTAGTTCTATTTTTAATTTTTTGAGGAGGCTTCACACTGTTTTCCATGTGATTGAGTTATTGATCATCATTAACATAGATAAGGTGATATGTATAATACAACTTCACTTTTATGCAAATGGTTTATTTGTATAAATAGCGTAGAGGTAAGAGGTGATGATATATGGTCAGGTATGCAGGAATGCCAAGTTTCTGCCATGCTGATTGTGTATCTTTCTCAGGTCTTATCAACCAAGCAAGTGCTATTCAAGGAGCAACAGGAGATGGTATTGTTTCCTAATACCTGGATAAGCATTTAGTCCACCTGGGAACTCTGAGTTAAAAGATCAGTAGAAGCACAAGGAGAAAATACTTAAATCCAGAGATCTTTAAGTGAGGCTTTCTGAATGAAAGATGGCTAATTTAGCTATTTAGTTATAGATAGGACACACACACTAACCCCTTGCAGTCCTTGCTGCTATCATCACAAGTCATAGAAAGAGGTGAACCAAAGGAGAGAGCTTGTGGTCTTTAAGGTGTAATAGCTTGGTCCGCTGGTTAAATCTGGCACAATAGCCATCCTGAACTCTGGCCAATAAAATGACGAACTAGGAGATGTTTGAGTGGAGATGTATTTGGAGTTAATAAGATGGGCAGAAGATGTATTTTTGCCAGAACATGCGTGTACAGAAGAAAGACTGGAACCTTTCATATAAAAGGCCATAGCACTTTTGTTCTGGGTAGGAGGACTGGAAACGATTGTGACTTTTATAAGTTAATGATGGTACTTCCTGGGTTACATGGATTCTTTCTGTGCAGCAAGCACACATAGAACTTTGGCTTTATTGTCATTTTAAGTAAACATTCTACCCCCACCTCGGCCAAACATTCATGTTCTAATTACCAAGGCATTTTGCCTCTAATCATCTGGAGGCATTTTAAAGAAATGGGCTCCTTTCTTTTTCACTGTTAGGTTGCTCATTGGGTGGCCCATGTTTCACACCAGCCATAGGTGAATTCTCATGAGCTCCAACAGAACCTCTACTAAATGCCCATCACATTGGCTGCCCTGGATATGCCTGAGCTGTAAGCACATTCAAGGAGATTAGAACTTGACTAGAAGCTTCAGAGGAAGGCACTGGGGGAAAGAAAAGCAATAATAATGATGATAATAAAAGTTAACACCGCACTAGGGATTGCTTTGTCCCAAGGTTTGTTAAAAGCCTTAGTTAACCCATTTGGTCCCCACAACTCCTTTAATTAGAAATTATTATAATTCTCATTTTACAGATAAAACCCCAAGGGGCCAAATGATTTGCCAAAGCTCACTCAGCTAATGGCTGGCAGAGCTGGGATCCAACCCCAGGCAGTCAGCCACCGTGTCCAGATGTCTGCCACTCTGCAGTATGTTAGTGGTGGCAGGTGGGGAGTCTTACTCTTTGGTGAACTCCTGGTGTTCTTCAGGCTAGCCACAATCCCCTCATCTCAGCTGGGGGGGCTCCCAAATTTTATTCATGATGTCTCAAGCGTTGTTAAACTGAGTTGTGTTTTCATTTGTTTGTTTTTTAAAGCACTCTCTTCCTTCTTCTAGCCTGTGAGATTCTTGAAGATAGGGTCATGTCTTAGCATTGTCTCCCTGGCAATTACTTTATTGTCTGACTCCTAGAATATGTTCAATCAACATTAGTGAATATTTGGTTATCCTGGTATCGTGGGCACACAAACTCTACAAAGCGCAAAGTTCCACTGAATATATACCCAAGAGATAGGTTAGTTTCTTCCAGTGATGTGACTGTATAGGTAAAGTGTCCTCTTCAGGAACTGTCTCACTGAGTTGCTCATATGCATGGTCCTGGGCTTAGTTACATGGAGAAGTAATTACATGAAACCTCCACTTTCTAAGAATTTATAGTCTAGGGAGCCAGGTATGAAATTGCCATCATATGTTGTCTATAAAGCCAAAAGCACTTTTGTTCTGGGTTGAATATCATGCTTGGAATTTTGTGGGCTAGAGAAGGAAATAAGGGAACATAGCCCCAATGTTAAAAAGAAATTATGATGATGATGATTTTTAAATGTTTATTTGAGAGAGAGTGGGGGAGAGGCAGAGAGAGAGGGAGAGAGAGAATCTCAAGCAGTCTCTATGCTGTCAGTGCAGAGCCCGATCAGGGCTTGATCCCACAAACCATGAGATCATGGCCTGAGCCAAAATGAAGAGTCAGATGCTTAACTGACTAAGGCTCAGATGCCCCAAGAAATTATGATTATTAAGTAAAAAACCCCCATATAGCTGTTGCTTTGCTGTTTTCCTTGTAATTTACTAAATTACACAAAAATGATTTTGTGATTTATGTGGTAACAACAGTAATGATTATAGTTAGTATTTCTTGTCAATGATTTTATTAATTTAGCTTATTTATATTTAAGTGTATAACATATCTTGCCTTACTTAGTCCTTACAGTAACTCTCTGAGGCAGATACTATTATCCCCCATGTTATAGATGTGACTTTAGAGTTTTCCAAAGTACACAATTCATTTATTTTAATGACTTTAATTGACAAAATAATAGGATCATATTTCAGAATTTTGTAAAAGAAAATATGGGATAAGTAACTCATTGTATTCCAAATCTATCACAGTAACATATTATTACCAAGTGCATTACTCAGTTTTTCTTTCTACATTTAAACAGTGTGACATTGTTTCTAAGCACTAAGAAGTTCAGAAGGGGACATTTCTTGGAGGAAATGTCTTCAAGTTAGTCCCTGAAAGATTTTTATTTTATTTTTTATTTTTTTGAAAGATTTTTTTTTTAAAAGGCAAGTTTAATGTTTCTTTTTTTAAAAAAGCTTATTTAAAATACATTTGATTTTCAACTTTTAAAAAGTCTGTTGTTGTACACTCCTTTGTTCCTTCCTCATTGCTGACTACAGATGGGCAAAGGATTCTGTGCAAGGGGACTTATTTCTGCATAGGCTATTACATTTATTATTTCCCAAGGTTGTCTTCCATCACTGAGAATCAGGACATCACTCCCACAAATATGGGTTTTATCATGAATCTTCCCTAATACTCTTATTACATACCTAAACATAAAGGCAAAGCAGGCAGAGAATTTGTATTTAGTGACTGTCAGGAGGAGAGGTAGAAAAAAAGAAACATTGAAACACACACTAGTTCTATTACAAGTGATCATTGGGAATTCTAAGGCAATATGGTGCTGTCTTAGCCACATTTTCCTTTAAAATATTTTTGAAGATGTACAAATTTTTTATTGCTTTGGAAATCAATGGTAAGAGTGTAATATAGGTTAGCATTCAAGGTCAGTGTCTATGAAATGAAAAACTGATTGGGTTCGACTGAGAAATACTTCCTTACATTATGCATGCTGACTCTTCACCTGAGAAGGTTTCGTCTCATTTTGTGTGTCTTCCTCTAGCTCAGGTACAGAAGGGGTATACTAATCAGGCAATTGATCCCCATGCTACATAGGAAGTATTTTACCATTGTCCCAGAATTTTCCCTCCCTCTGTAACCCAAACAAGTAAATTATCTCATTCTATGTCTGCAGCTTCCAGGACACACGAGGGGAGAGGAAGATGTACATTAATCTTTGCATCCTGGGACATGTATTTAATTAGCTAACATGGAGAGTCTAATAGCAAAGGAGAATATTTTAGAGCCACAAGGGATGAATGCTTGGCATATCCCATAAATTGGATTAGGGGTATACTTACTATGTTCCTAACTGTCAATTTGAAATAAACCATCTAATGTTCCAAATGCCCAACAAAGAGACACTTGAAGACTCACAATTTACCATGTTTTTTGGCAACACTAGATTTTAACAAATCTCAGTTCAGTCAATCATAAATATTTTAAAAAGGCAAGAAAAAAAGCAAAATAATTTGGTTAATGAACTATTCTATAGCACCAAAAAAGAAATGATGTTAACCTGAAGGTTCAATGCAGGGTAGACCTCTAAAAATATTTATGATGAGGAATAGAAGAAGATTTAGATAATCTATTTAGTGTTCTCAATGAAATATTTGAATGTATGACCTTTACGAAGTATGAGTAACTAACAGTAAAGAGACAATGATCTGAGAGAAAGGACAATTTGAAGTGGAAGGTAGTAGTTATGAGGATAAGAATGCAAGGAATGTAGAAAGAAAATATAAAGAGATAGAAAACAAAACAGCAAAAGTTGATAAATGGAGAGTTTAAAAATTGTAAGTGTTTCAAAATAAGATCAAGACATATAGATCACAAAAATTAATACACACTAAAAATAGAGGTAGGATTTTTAGTTTTCTCTAAAGAGATTAACTGTTTCATATGTAATATTAATGGTAATACATCTATAATGAGGCATGATAGAAGTATTTTTCAATTTCAAGAGTAATGGGGAAAAACTCATGACCATTAAGGGGAAAAATAAAATCTAACTTTTTGCAAAAAGATCACGAAGTGGGCTTACTTCATACTTTTAAAATATTACCATCTTTTAATATTGCCATTAAAAAGGGGGGCAACATAAACAGAAAGTACCCAGTAGAACTGCCTTTTGTGATCATACATTAAGGCAACGGGTAGATTTTCAATTCAGTCAGAGCTTTAGAATATGCCAGTTATGTAAGCTGCATGAAGAATAATTACTCAAAGGCATTCTTTGATTGAAAGATTCTTTTGATTATGAGATGAATTATTCAAACCCAGAAATTGAAAAAAATGGAAAAATAATTAGGTGAGTTTTGAAACAGTATAAATATAGAGGTTGGAATAAAAACATTTTAAATAGAATAACAATCCAAATGTTTAAAATTTCTTGAATACTCATAGAAATAAGCAATATTATAATACTAATCTGAAACATGAACACCTTATTATAGGAATTTTTGGTTCTAGTCACAAATGAATTATCTAGTATTGGACTTAATATCCTGTAGTAAACAACTATAAAGTGGGAAACACATATGAAACAACATTTTCAAGCATCAAAGAGTGGACAACATGGGGTCACAATCTTTGAGATAATAGAAGCGTATGAGGTGAGATCTACATCCACTCAGGCTTTCTTTCAGGGGGCATTTTCCAAACTGCAGCAGTGAAATGGAGCCCAAGCATAGAATATTAACCTCACTGGGCAGGAAAAAAAAAAGGAGTTTGAGGTTGCTAAAGCAGTTGATTTCAAATGGCAGAGTTCCAGAGAAGAAGATGCAAATAATATTTAGAAATTTGTATAGGGATTCCTTTTGGGTTCTTGACAAATTCTACTAGGACAAGACTCTTCAGGTATAGCAGAGAACAGAGGTTGGGATAGAAGAGAGATCATACAGTACTGAAGAGATATTGGTGTTCTGACACAGCCAGAGTAGGCAGATCTTGGTGTACATCCTGATCACATTTAAGACTTCAGGGGCACCTGGGTGGCTCAGTCGGTTAGGCGTCCGACTTCAGCTCAGGTCACGATCTCACGGTCCGTGAGTTCGAGCCCCGCATCAGGCTCTGGGCTGATGGCTCAGAGCCTGGAGCCTGCTTCCGATTCTGTGCCTCCCTCTCTCTGCCCCTCCCCCGTTCATGCTCTGTCTCTCTCTGTCTCAAAAATAAATAAACGTTAAAAAAAAAAATTAAAAAAAAATAAAGACTTCAGAAAGGTCCTGCTTTAAGAATAGGTATCACATTCTAAGAGTAAGTGTTATTTTAGTTTTGAACTTACATTTAGACGTCCAAGACATCTTAGACATCTAAGTTTAAAACTAAAATATGCCAAACCTAAAAAAAACCCTAAAATTAAATATCTGTAGGATCAAAGTGATCCCCCAGTTACTTGTTGTCCACCAGACAAGATACAGCCTTCACTCAAGGAAGATAACATAATCCAGAGTGTCTTGTTTACAATGCCCATCATACAATAAAAAATCACTAGAGATGCAAAGGGAAGGAAACCGTGGCCCGTAACCAAGAGAAAAATCAGTCAATGAAAGAATATCCAGAGATGACCACAACGTGGAAATTTGCAAAGATTTTAAAATTACCATTGTAGAAACATTATATAAATGTAATTTAGAACAGATAATAGATAAATATAGTTGAACTGATGTGGCATTTTAGTAGAGAGATGGAAACTCTACAAAGAAACAAAAATTTTAGAACTAAAAAACACTGCAATATCCAAAATAAGCATAAAACACAAAACAGAGGATCTAGGGCCTGTGGCACAAAACAAATGGTTTAATATATGTGTATTTGGAATCCTATGAGGAGAGAAGAGATATAATGTGGTAGAGTAAATGAATACAATTTTTCTACAATTGATAAAAGATATCAACCCCAAAATGCATATCCTGAGCAAAATAACTACAAAGAGGGCCACACTCATCATGTTCTAGATAAACTACTGAAAACCAAAGATAAAGTGAAATTCTGAAAGCAGCCAGAGAAAAGGGATGCAGGGTGTTTAATAAGACAACTGACTTCTAATTAAAAACAAAAAAGATAGAAGGATAGAATGTGATCTTGAAAATCCTGAGAAAAAATAATATCACCAGAAATTCTACATGATGTAAACGTGCCCCTTAAAAATAAAGATAAAATTAAAAAATTTTCAGATAAACAGAAAAACTGGGACAATTCACTGCTATCAGAGACAAACCACAGGAAATAGAGAAAGAAGTTCTTTAGGCTGAAGAGAAATGATTCCAGATGAACCAGAGCACAACAAGTGGTAAATATCTTCATTAAAAAGTCCATTAAAATATTAGAGATTAGTGGGGTGTCTGGGTGGCTCAGTTGGTTGAGTGCTGAACTCTTGATTTTGGCTCAGGTCATGATCCCAGGGCTGTGGGATTGAGCCTTGTATGAGGCTCTGAATTGAGCATGGATCCGGATTAGGATTTTTTTCTCTCTCTCCCTTTGCCCTCTCCCCTGCTCACACATGCCCTCTCTCTCTCAAAACAAAAGATTTTTGGCTGTTTAAAATAGAAATAATAAAAATGTATGGTAGGGACACTTGGGTGGTTCATTGGGTTGGGCATCTGACTCTGATTTCGGCTCAGGTCATGATCTCACAGTTCATGGGATTGAGCCACAGGTTGGGCTCTGTGTTGTCAGTGGAGCTGCTTGGGATTCTCTGTCCCTCTTTCTGTGCCCATCCCCTGTTTATACTCTCTCTCTCTCTCTCTCTCTCTCTGCCTGTCTCTCTCAAAATAAATAAAATTTTAAAAACGTATGGTAGAGTTTATGCTGTACTTAGACGTAAAATCTGTATGACAAAAGTGACATAAAGGACAAGGAAAATTAAAAGGAATTTTACTGTTAAAGGTTCTTACGTTTTATGTAAAGTGGAAGTACATTAATTCAGTGTAAACCGTGCACTTTAATTTCCCCTATTGTTTGACTTCTGCCCTTTCTTTTGATTCCTTCTTCTTTCTTTGTATTTAATTTGCTGTTTTTCCCAACTTCTTGAAGTAAATCTCCTATCACATTGTGATTGTAAAAGATTAAAAATTCGCATTACAATATTTAGAGCAATTACCAAAGAAAACACAAAGAGGTATAGATAAAAGACTAATAAAAAAGTTAAAGTAGGATACTAAAAGTATTAATTAACCTACCTATATCAGTAATCGCATGGAATGTAAATGGATTAACACTCCATATAAAAGACAGATAGCGTCAGACTATATATTTTTTAAAAATCCAATTACTTTTTGTTTGCAAGAATTGTCATCTTAAATAAAAGGACACAGATAAGGTGAACATGAAAAAATGGAAAAAATGAAAAAAACATATATCATACAAATATTAATCTTAAGAACGATAATGTGGCTTTATTAATTTCAGACAAAATAGATTTCAAGACAAAAAGTATTACCAGATAAAAAGACAAATTTTTCGTAATGGTAATATATTAAATTTCATCTAAAAGATATAAAATTTTAGACATCTGATTTTAAAATGTAGCTTCAAAATGCATGAAGAGAAAAATGACAGAACTGAAAGAAGATATAGACAAAAATAATTGGAGATTTTAAAACTCCTCTGTCAGTAATTATTTGAACAAGCAAAGAAGTCTTTTTTTTAAATTTCTTTTTACATTTTATTTATTTTTGAGAGAGAGAGAGAAAGGAGAGACAGAGCACAAGTGGGGGAGAGGCAGAGAGACAGGGAGACACAGAATCTGAAGCCGGCTCCAGGCTCTGAGCTGTCAGCACAGAGCCCGACGTGGGGCTTAAACTCACAAACTGTGAGATCATGACCTGAGCTGAAGTTGGACGCTTAAACGATTGAACCACCCAGGCACCCCCAAAGAAGAGTCTTGAGAACATAAATTTAAACACTATAAACTAGCTTGATATAATTAACAATTATAGATAACTATACACCAAATAACCATACATTATATGTTCTTTTTAAGTGCACATAGATTATTCACCAAAATATGGTCCATATGATGGGGCATAAATAGATTTTAACAAATATCAAAGGATGGAATTTGTACTGCATATGGCCACAGACAACAGTGGAATTTTCTAGAAATCCATATATTAAAAGGTAACAAGAAAATCTCCAAATACTTGGAAATTTAACAGCATACATCTAAATAACCCATGGAAATTAACAAATATTTTTACTGTAAACATAATGTATGTACAACATTTCCAAATTTGTGGGATGTAGGTAAATTACTGCTTTATTTTATTGCTTTTATTTATTGCTTTAAATTTACATATTAGAAGGAAAATAAAGACTTAAAATCAGTGATAGGAGATTTACTTCAAGAAGTTAGGAAAAATAGGGGCGCCTGGGTGGCTCAGTCGGTTGAACATATGACTTCAGCTCAGGTCATGATCTCACACTCCATGAGTTGGAGCCCCACGTCAGCTCTGTGCTGACGGCTCAGAACCTGGTGTCTGCTTCAGATTCTGTGTCTCCCCCTCTCTCTGCCCCTCCCCTGCTCATTCTTTGTCTCTCTCTGTCTCAAAAATAAATAAAAACATTAAAAAAATAAAAAATAAAAAAAAGAATTTAGGAAAAATAGCAAATTAAATACAAAGAAAGAAGAGGGAATCAAAAGAAAGGGCAGAAATCAAACAATAGGGGAAATTAACAAAGCCCACAATTTCGCCTTTGAAAAGATTTATAAAATTGAAAGAAATAAAACATACAAATCAGTAATGAAAATGAGAACATCCTTATAAATTTTACAGCCCTATAAACAAACTTTAAACCAATAATTTTAACACCTTAGGAAATTCCTTAAAAGACCTAATTCTCCCAAACAGACACAACCAGTATAAAATATGAACACTTGTAGATTTGTTAAGGAAATTGAATTTCTGATTGAAAACCTTCTCTAATCCCAGATTACTTTACTGGTGAATTCTCCCAAAGACTTAAGATATAATATCAATCATATAAAAATTTTCAGAGAAAAGAAAATGAATGCTTTCTAATTCATTTTATAGGACCAACACAATATTGTTTCAATAATCTGACAGATACCAAATTACAGAACCAGCATCTTTATGAAGCTGCTTTATAGATGTAAAAACACTTATAAAAATTTATATATATATGTATGTACTTTTATATTGTTCTCATTATTTATTGTAGCTGTGTTCTGTTAAGTCACTGGACGCTTTGACTTCGCCAAAATTCTGTCATTGTTCCCAGAGGACATACAGGACATACATTCCTGTGAGTCTCTGGTCACAATATTTTCATCAACCAATAAATATATAACTTACTCTTTAAAAAATATATACGGTAGGGGCGCCTGGGTGGCTCAGTCGGTTGAGTGTCCGACTTCAGTTCAGGTCATGGTCTCGGGGTCTGTGAGTTTGAGGCCCACATTGGGCTCTGCGCTGACAGCTCAGAGCCTGGAGCCTGCTTTGGATTCTGTGTCTCCCTCCCTCTGCCCCTCCCTAGCTCATGCTCTGTCTCTCTCTGTCAAAAATAAATAAAACATTTAAAATAAAAAAATATATATATGGTTGATATATATGTATATATATATGTATATGTATATATATGCATATAGCATATATCATATATGTATCATTAACATTGACCTAGAGCCAACAGCATTATAATTCATGCCTGAATGAAGCAAACGTATTTTCTCCATAAGGGACATTGCAGCCTCTTGTGCTTTGGAACACTTGACAGCACTTCATCACTTTGGATGGTGCCATTTTAAACAGAAAAATTCCTGGGTCACCTCGGTGACTGCCTTTGGGTTGGGTCATGATCTTGTGGTTTGTGAATCTGAACCCCACCTCAGCCTCTGTGCTGACATCTCAGAGCCTGGAGCCTGCTTCACATTCTGTGTCTCCCTCTCTCTGCCCCTCCCCTGCTTGTGCTTGCTCTCTCTCTCTCTTTCAAAAATAAATAAACATTCAAAAAAACCTTTTAAATAGTGAAATCCCTGAAAAAAGTACAAAAATGCCAAAAAAAGTGACACAAAATAGACCATAAAAGGGACGCTTTTTCACAGTTTGAGACTGAAACAGGAGGACACAGAATCTCTTTGTTTGGCCTCAGCTGGGAATGTGTCTCTTGGCACCTTCAAATCAATTTTTTTCCTGCCCTGCACATGTCTGCCAATGACAATGAGGACACTGTGAGCATGGCTTTGGGGGTTATAAATAAATTTCAGTGAGTAGGTACATTCAGAATCCATGAATAATGAAGATCAGTTCTATCATCTACCTCTCTGTTTTTTTTCTTGGCAAATCTCATCAGGAGATTAAAGGTCCTTTTACAAACATGTAGAATGAAGTTCAAAAACAAAATTAGGGATAAGCTCTAAGAAAGGTAAAATATTGGAATTATATTACTTTGCAGTGATACTTTTCATAATCTTGAAGGAACTGATCATTTTCTGGTAAAATATAAAACACTGAAATTGACTCAGAAGTCGAATAGCTGAATAACCATGAAATACATTGAAAGTGTTTCCAAAGGCTTACACCCCTAAAGTTTTTTAAGCAAGATGACTTTGTCTCTTTCTGTGTCAAAAAGTTTTCATTAAATTTAATAATAGTTTCTGATTTTCAAAATAAACTCTTGGAAATTGGGCATATATATTTCTGTGGAACGAGATCATGAACTTAAAGTCAATAATATGTTTAGTCATGAAATATTACAGGCATTGCTGTGTAGGTGAGAAGCAAACAAAGAATGCTGATTGTTACAACACATGCTAAGAATATCTTTGAATTTCTAGTCAATTTAAGATGACCTGAAACAGACTATGCATATACATATATGGAAAGAGAAGACAGAATTATTAGAATTTCCAGATAATATTTGTACATCTTATTTGGAAATCCAAGAGAATCAACCTAGAAATTATTAAACTAAAAAAGTTTTTTTTCCCCCCCGGCCCCAAACTAAAAAAGTGTTTTGAGGTAGTTATGTATAAAATAAGTATTAAGAAATCCTTCAATTTTCTTATACCAGAAAAAAATTATGTTAACATGTAAAAATGATGCCACAAAAATGGAATAATATAAGAAAATTAGGTATGATGTAAATGAAGAAAAACATGAGATTTTATTGAGTGGCACACAAAAAATCCAAATTGAGTTGGAAGACTGAATATTTTAGCTGTCGGTTTAATCCAAAGTAATCTAAGGGTTTGATGCAATTGGATCTCTTTTTTAACTTTCTAAATTTTCTGAAGTTAATTTTGAAGAATAAATAAATAAGAATACCTAAGATAATAATGAAATAAGTACTGACAGCATACACCAGAATGAAAATTGATGAGTAGCTGAGATGCAATTCCTCATGTTAACTAGATGCATAGAACTTCTGCTAAAGCAGCCTCACAAGTCAGTGGGGAAAGGAGAAATTATTCAAGAAGTGGTGCTGGGCAGTTAATACTGATTTTCACCTCATACTGCCTTTCATAACTTGAGGTTTAGAAAGAGCCAATTTTACAAATTAAAAAATAATAGGAGACCAGAATACAGAAAGACTACTTATAATTTAATGATGTAGCAATAAGAAGATGACCTGATTGTTTTTCAAAAATGGCAGGATATTTGAATAAACCCTTCATTATGAAGACATATGAATGGAAAATGAGCAAAGGAAGAGATGCTCAACCACATTAATTATCTGCAAAATGCAAATTTAAATGATAGGGAGAGAACTCTACCTACACACTAAATGCGTACTCAGTGGAAAGATCAGAAGACTGGTCTGAGAACAGCATAAAATCAGTGGGGTTTTACAGGTTGCATTTGTGAGTATGTTCAAGAAGGTAGTAGTTAGGTCAGTACATGCTGAGTCTGGTCCCACAAAGCAGGGTTTGGCAAACCTTGGGCCAAAGGACAAATCTATTTCACAGCCTAATTTTGAGTGGCCTGCAGATCAAGAATTTTTATTTATTACAATTTTAAAGGATTGCAAAAAAAAATATTACACATACATAAAAAATACCTTGTCAGAGATCACATGTGGCCCACATTGCAGAAAATCTGCAATATTTATTACCTAGTCTTAAAAAAAAAGTATATATTCCTTCTTGAAACACTTGAAACTAACTAAAGCAATCTACACTAAGATCCCTGGCCAAGAGGAACTTGTACAAAGTAGAATCTAAATTGAGCAGAAGAACAATAGGAACTAAAGCAAAAGATGGTTTTAGATAAGACTCAAACAGGAGAACATAGCAGGTCTTTGGAAAATGTTAACTGCATATGCATTTTTCAACACTTTGGGGACAACATGAGCAGAGAGATCTGGAACCAAGCATCCAGGAAAGTCATTCTGGACTGCTCTCTCATATTAAAAGTGGAAGAAATTTAAATTAAATGTGAGACCAGAAGAGCAGTGTATTCATTACTATTTAAAGCCATAAAGTTGTTACCAGAAAAAAGTGAGAAACAGAATAAAATTCTGAGAGACAATGCTCATAGAAATAAAGGAAAAATTTTCACCTAATGTTTCAAAGTAAGCTTAAAGGAATTAAGAGATCATGGGAAACTACAAAAGAAAATGATGCAAACTACATTAGAATACAAGAATACAAAAGAAAACAATAAAGCTATAAACTAAAAATAACTCCAAAATGAAGGCTAATCTAGAAGGAACAAAAAGTAAACATACACAATGCATTATGTCTAAACAGCAATGTAAGTTTAAAAAAAAGGAAAATTTCTGGGGTGCCTGGGTGGCTCAGTTGGTTAAGCGTCTGACTTCAGCTCGGGTCATGATCTCATACTTGGTGATTTCAAGCCCTGCATTTGGCTCTGTGCTGACAGCATGGAGCCTGCTTAGGATGCTGTCTCCCTTTCTCTCTGCCCCTCCCCTGCTTGCTCTCTCTCTCCCTCTCAAAATAAATAAAAAATAAACTAAAAAAATTTTTTTAAAAAAGTAAAAGAAAAAATTTTAAATGAATTAGAAATGAAGAAAGAGATTATATGTATTTGAGAGAAAGTAACAGGTAGAGAAGACAAAGATGATCCACAGCTAGAATCCAAACCCTGAAAAATCAGCCAAAGGAATGAAGCAGAAAAAAAAAAGTGTGTGTGTGATCATAATAATCCAAGAGAAATTTTCTGAAATAGATTTTTTAAAAAAAATTTTTAACGTTTATTTATTTTTGAGACAGAGAGAGACAGAGCACAAGTTGGGGAGAGGCAGAGAGAGAGGGAGACACAGAATCCAAAGCAGGCTCCAGGGTCTGAGCCATCCCAGAGCCTGACGCGGGGCTCGAACTCATGGACCGTGAGATCATGACCTGAGTCGAAGTCGGACACTTAACTGACTGAGCCACCCAGGCGCCCCTGAAATAGATTTTTAAAAATTAACAAAAGAAAGAAAAGATAAAGCTTTGTTCTTAGTCAAAACTTAGAAATAGGACAAAAAATTACAGAATCAAGAGTATCTTATGAAAATCTGAAAACAGAGAAATTGATAATTTTCTAAAATATACATATATAGTCTTACAAAATTGACTCTTCCTAGAGGCAGAAAGTGAAATAGGCTATTTATGCTATAGAGTAAAAGATCTAGTGTGAAGTGTCCACACACACACAAATATCAGACCAGATATTTTTATAGGGAAATTAACAAATTTTCTTGCTTTTCATGACCCTGACAGTTTTGAGGAGTCTTGGTCAGATATTTTGTAGATGCGCCTCTACTAGAACTTCTCTCATGTTTTTCCTCATGATTAGAATAGAATTATGGGTTTGGGGGAAGAAGATCACAGAGATAAAGTGCCATTTTCATCACTTCACATCTAGGATTTATGGCATAATTTAATTTACTGCTGCCTATGTTAAAAACTTTTTTTTTAACGTTTATTATTTTTGAGAGAGAGAGACAGAGAGCAAGCAGGGAAGGGGCAGAGAGAGGGAGACAGAATTGGAACCAGGCTCCAGGCTCTGAGCTGTCAGCACAGAGCCAGATGCGGGGCTTGAACCCACAGACCGTGAGATTGTGACCTGAGCTGTAGTGGGCTGCCCCACCGACTGAGCCACCCAGGTACCCCTACTGCTGCCTATGTTGACCTTGACCATTACTTGCCTAAAGTAGTGTTTCTCAGGTTTCTTCACTATGAAGTTACTCTTTCTGCCAATTTCTACAGAATATTCTTTGGAAGGAAATGGCTACACACAGCCCACGCTTAAGGAGTTGGGAATTATGCTCCATTTTTTTAAAAAGCAGAGTATCAACGTAAATTATTTGGAATTCTTCTGTATGAGAGATTTGTCTCTTTCCCCCAATTGATCTACTTTTAATATCAATATAGATGCATAGATATTTTATACTTCAGGTTATAATCTAATGCTATATTTTGTTGCTCAAATTGTTCTAGGTTTGGCCATTAGGAGCTCTTTCAGTTGTGTCCCTTTGACATACTTACTACCATAAATGGTAATTAAAATTTTTTAAATTACATTTGGCACTATAAGTTGCTCCAGTCTCATCTTGTATATTTTCTGCTCTAATGTCGTCCTGGAATCAGCCATTTTCCAAGGAACCCTGGTTACTTTTATTGGGCAATAGGATTAGAAGCCAAGATGAGAGCACTAACTGCACTCACTGTTACTGAGGTATTCCTCTTTTAGGCTCTCTCAGCTGACCTAACAAGGAATTAGACACGTGTATACTAACACATGTATGTACACATATCTATAAATATTTTTATTTATTTATTAGATGCTTATTTATTTTGAGTGACAGCACACACGAGTGGGGGAGGGGCAGAGGGAGAGGAAGAGAGGGAATCCCAAGCAGGCTCTGTGATGTCAGTGCAGAGCTTGACACGGGGCTCCATCTCATGAATCATGAGATCATGACCTGAGCTGAAATCAAGAGTTGGACGTTTAACTGAGCCACCCAAGCGCCCCGGTAATATTTTTTGATGTGACTATTTGTATATATATTAAGAAAAATAAGAGTTTATTCTGCCGTTTCCAACTCTAATCCATTACTCCAGCCTCCTCTCCCTGCTGTCTGTAAATTCCTAATTCAACAGTGGGAAGCCTACTCCCATCATCTGCCCTCCATTTACTCAATTTCGGTATATCTTAGAACAGTATCACAATTGTTAAGCCACATCATCGTGGAGAATAACCTCATCAGGTAGAATACAGTTCCTGTGAGCAATTACTTTTGACTTTTGTCTTTAGAATCCACTGAATTCCAAAGTTACTTAGGTCAGCATCATTTCCCCATCCAGTGAGGTGGATTTATACATTTGTTACACAGTTAGGTTCTCTTGTCGCTGTCCGCATTCCTTTCTAGGATCCTCTGACTTCCTAAAAGATTTTCAAAAGTTTGCATACCTTAACATTGAAGCTCTTTATGCTCTAAAGTTTTATGGGTTTGACAAATGCAAAATGTCACATATCTCCTTTTTACTGATCATTGGTAGGTAAGAAGGGAAGAATACTACATGTTACCTTTGAACAGACAGTTTTACATTAAAAACATTTTTTTTAATGCTTATTTATTTTTGAGAGAGAGACAAAGTGCAAACAGGAGAGGGGCAGAGAGAGAGGGAGACACAGAATCTGAAGCAGGCTCCAGACTGAGCTGTCAGCACAGAGCCCGACGCGGGGCTCAAATCCATGAACCGTGAGATCATGACCAGAGCCGAAGTCGGACACTCAACTGACTGAGCCACCCAGGCGCCCCTGAACAGACAGTTTTATTTTTTCTTCCTAATCTGTATGTAGGAAACATTGAGATTAAAAGTATTTTTCCAGAAATGGCAGGAAGCATCTTTGTCGTACTTATCAATTGCGGTTTTCTTTGGTTTTATCATATGCTGTTCCCTTCCCTTTTCTGTGTCCCAAAAGTTTCAAAGAGAAGATTTTTGTTTTTCAGCATAAAGTGGATTTTGTTACAAAAGATGTCCATTTGGAACAATAAAACTCTCTTTTCAGATCCACTATTTAAGAAGGGGAAAACCCCCTCAAATCCCATCCTTTTAGTTCAGCCTCATATGGTTGAATAATGGACATAATGCAATCCTGTGGTGAAATTTGGGATTTCCAGGTGAGAAATTGGCTAGTGTCACTGACGATTAATATACCACAGGAAAAGGTCACAGTCACCATAAACAGGGTCTTTGTCTTTTACGAATCCAAGGATCAGTGAGTACATGATTCTGAGTTTGTAAAGGGTGTTCTATTTCAGATGTTTTGCCCCTACAAAAGAGCAAAGAAGAAAACTTCCTACCCAGGCAGAGCTTGGGTTTGTCAGGTGTGATTTATGGCTATTTATTTTAGTTGCTATATGAGTAATCATTTTTTTCCCTTGACAGTCTATTCTACTATTTAGTTTTGCCAAGTTTTTAATAATGAAAAGAACTAGATTTGAAAATTGAAATGCCTCCAGCAGTATATGTGAATGTGCCTGGAAAGATATAAAGGAAAGGAAGGGAGTTCTCTGAAGGAGGTGGTTGTGTCTGTTTTGACTTTGTATTTCCCTTGAGGCATAATAAGTGCTGAAAAAATGCTATTCGATAAGTGAAAGGGTACATCACCTGGTGTCATTTTTACAGAATGGTACTGGGAATGGAGATGCACCAATACATACCCATCACAATTATTTGATAATTCAGAAATGGGATCATGGGAGGTCTCACAACTTTTCTACCCCTATAATAGCTCTTCTCTCTGCAAACTCAGGGTTCTTTGGTTGTAGGTGGCAAAAACATGTTCATTGTAGGCAAAAAAGTAGATTAGTTACTGCTGTGGACTGAATGTTTGTGTACCCCCCAAATTTATATGTCGAAGCCATAAAACTCAGTGGGACTGTATGTAGAGATAGAGCTTTTGTAAAAGTAATTAACTCATAAGGGTAGGGCTCCGATCTGATAGGATGAGTGTCCTTATAAGAAGAGGAAGAAAGGGCAGATCTCACCCTCCCTCTGCATGCAAGGAGGAAAGACCATGTGAACACACAGTGAGCAGACAGCTCTCTGTTCCAAACTAGGAAGAGATATCTCACCAGAAACCAGACTGGCCTATAGCTTCATCTTAAACCTCCAGCTTCTAGAGCTATGGAAAATAAATTTCTGTTGTTTTCAAGCCTCTCAGTCTATGGAATTATGTTATAGCAGCCCAAGCAGATGAATACAGCCACTCATCTGATAGAATAGATAATGGCATAACTCACAGGCTTAAAGGAAGAGATGTCTAGGAAGGAAGGAAGGAAGGAAGGAAGGAAGGAAGGAAGGAAGGAAGTCTAGCCTCAGGGAAAGCCACCAACACTTGCTCACTCATGCTCTCCCTCTTTTGTGTGTGCTTTTGTCTGCTTGACTGATTTGAAAGACTTTTCCTGTTGAAAGGCTCTTCACATGCAGAAAAAAACCGCTCACACTCAGATTTACACTCTCGTAGTGCAGCAACCTAAACGGGAAGTTCTGTTTTTCATGT